>NW_021620771.1:317157-379964 GCF_004785775.1 Grammomys surdaster | reverse complement strand
AGGAGGGGGAAGTGAGGAAAGTGGGAGAGAGAGAGAGAGAGAGAGAGAGAGAGAGAGACCATGAAGAGTCGCTCCCTCAGCAGGTAGAGGCCCCTCCTGGGAAGATCTTAAACTCCTATTCTGTGTCCATAAATTTCATTTGACAAGAGACATTGTGTTAAAGAAATAGAAAGTAACAAAAAAAAACAAAACCATGAAAGTCTTCCTGCTAGAACTCAGCCTGTCCCCAGCCCAGAACTGAGGATACAAAGAAGGGAAAACCTGCTGCCCCATGCTCCAACCCTGCAGCTCCCATCCCTGCTGCCCCATGCTGCAGCCCCCATTCCAGGATTTCCTTGGTGGGAGGAGTAGGAGCCACTGAACGAGGCGTGGGTTTTAGAGATGACTCAGACATAGATTAACCTGCAGAACACTCAACGCAGCGCACTGCCAAAAGAGGGGCTATTCATCAGCTTGATCGCTTTCTTCCTTCTCTTCCACAGTAGACCAAGAACAGGTAATAATTTTGAGTCTCGGTACAAAATGAAACCTCAGGGCTCCCTGTTCAAAACATATTAAGCATTTCCAGACTAGGGTATCAGGGTATGAAGCCAATGCAAAGCCCTTCATAGAAGGGGACTGTACAAGCTGCAAGCACTAGGTAGCCCCTACCTTCCAGAGCATTCTCTTTTTATGCTAGGTAAAATGGATGTTTTAACTTTAGGTACTTGCTATGAACTGAATGTGTTCCTGAAAACTAATGCATTGGGAAGTTAATCCTCCAAAGGTGCCCATGGAATACTTAGGTCTTAAAAGTGACATACACACACACATGCACACACACACACACACACACACACGGTGGACTAAGGTCGCAGTGAGAAATGCTGTAGGGTAGCTTTGTACTCTCTTGCCCTTGTGTGATGTGACAGCACTTACTGTGTCCACCCCAGCCTATGGCGCCATAATGTTGGACTTCTTGGCTCCCAGAACTGTAAGAATAGTATATTCTTTGTAAACTACCTAGTCTTGTACTTACCTACAATTATATTGTAGCAGCACAAAACAGCCAGAAGATGAACCTGCCTATACACAAGCCCAGACCGCTACAAGTGCAAGTGACCCTGAGCAAGGCAAGGCCTAGATGCACTCTGATCCTCGACTTGCACAACCGTGGTACAAAAACAACAATATAGAAAACATATACAAGCCGTGCTGGATGGCATAGGCATAGAACCTCAGCAGAGGAGGCTGGGGCAGGAGAATCACATTTTTAAGGTCTATCAGGGCTACAGAGTGAGTTCAAGGTCAGTCTGGTCTTTTCATGTTTTATAACTTTCCCATTAACTAAAATTCTACCTTAAATTTTTTAAAAGAGGACAAAGCAGGGACGGTGCATGCAGCTCTGGCACAGTACTATGTGCCTTCGTTTCAGTCATCAATATTGAAAAATAAATTTACACAAAGCCACTGACATAGAGCACATAAAATCAGCCTTGCTGGCTATTATATTAGCTAGTGTGGATAAAGAAACACCCCGGAAGCCTTTCGGTGACCAGTAAACAAGGTCTCCCTAGGTGATCTGGCCCCAGAGACTGCCCAGCAAAAAGCTTGTGTGTGACCCAACAACCCACTCCTGGCCAGAGTAGAAATTACTAGTTGGCAAATTGAGGCTCCACACGGGGGAGAATTTTCTGTTGTGCCATCTGTGGAGAGAAGCTAACGAGCTCTCCATTTCCAAGGACATCCAAGGAGGCTGAGCCACCACCTTGTCAATATGCAGAGCAAATTTATGTATTAGGCAGATGGCTCTCAAGATTTTTCCCACCCTGAGACTCTATAGATTCTGTGTAGTTTCAGGGCTTCTATTCTGTAGCTACAGTGACTAATTTTATTCCTTCCATGGCCCTCCACCAAATCAGCCTTCTGTCTTCCCTCCTTTCCTGCTCAACCACTCCACTACAGCCAAGCATATATCCAGTCTCAGGAAGCCTGAGGTTTTCTTCTCCTGTCGCTCTCTGTGCGACGGCAGCAGTCCACCTGTGCTTGGTGCTCAAACCTTCCTCTCTCGTCCTCACCTCAGGAAACCTATTCTGCTTAGCAGATTCACTAAGGAAAGAGCTCACACTGTGCTGTAGCGCAGAAACAGAAAACCCTGTCACCTGTGTCAGCCCCCACCTGTGGCGCGTGACCCTGGGTGTATAACCTCTCTGGCTTTCATTGGTGTATCATCCAAAAGATCTGGATAATGTCATTGCTGATTTATGGAGTTATTCTAAGGATATTTGCTGGTGGGGTCCTAGTCTTTTATTTTGTTTGTCTTTTAGTGTGTGAGAGAGAGGGGGTTGGGGAACCCTGAAAAAAAATATTCTACTCCCTTTATGTTGTGTTCAACACCATTGTGAAGCCTGCTCTCTATGTTTTCGTCACAATGCTTCTTGGTAAACAACAGGAAGAGAACCGTGCAAAAGTGCAGCTTCTCTCTGCAGAAAGTGGAAAGAATGGGAAACAAACAAGCGTGGGCTGGAAGGTGGCTCTGTGAGGGAAAAGTGTTTGCTCTGAAATGTGAAGGCCTGAGCTCAGTTACCTGGGATCCACATGGTCTGATGTACCACAGGCCTGCAATGCCTGCACTCCTGTGGTGAGGTGAGGTGTAGAGGCAGAGAATCCTGGAGCCTCCACAGGCCAGCTGGCCTGGAACACAGAACCTCAAACACGGAGAGACTCTCAAACAGTGGAGGTAAGGACTGACACCCCAGGTTGTCCTCTGATACCTCTGCATACATGCCAAAGCACACAAATACCTGCATTCATACATGTCATACCGGCACAACAAAGAAATATATTTTAAAGATTTTTTTTTTTCGAGACAGGGTTTCTCTGTGTAGCCCTGGCTGTCCTGGAACTCACTCTGTAGACCAGGCTAGCCTCAAACTCAGAAATCCGCCTGCCTCTGCCTCCCAAGTGCTGGGATTAAAGGCGTGCACCACCACCGCCCGGCTAAAGATTATTTTTTAAGAGAAAGAAACATTAAACCATCCTGCCATTGACATCTTAGAGCTGACATTACATGGTAAACACATGAAAGGTACACGTTTCCTACATTGACATCTTAGAGCTGACATTACATGGTAAACACATGAAAGGTACACGTTTCCTACATTGACATCTCAGAGCTGACATTACACGGTAAACACATGAAAGGTACACGTTTCCTACATTGACATCTCAGAGCTGACATTACATGGTAAACACATGAAAGGTACACGTTTCCTATCAAATAATATTTAGCACATCATGAGTACTATCCACTAGTCTGTGAGAAAAATCAAATGAATATCTCTGACCTCCAGCTGGCATGTTTGTCCCTTTCCTGTCCCCAACAATCAATCATTCCATCACACACCACCCAGGGCCTTGGAAGACACTCACAGTGACTAGAGAGTCACCCAGTTTGGCTTCTGCTTCCCACTCCCGGAAGTGGGTCACTGGGGGCAGACCTTGTCATTTTATATCTTGGTTCCACTCCTTGTTCATTTTCTGCTCCCTGACTGGAGATGCAATTTGACCAGCTGCTCTTTCACTCCCAGGGGCGTGCCTTCGCCATCATGGTGGAATGTATCCCCTCTAACTGTAAGCCAGAGTAAATCCTTCTTTCCCTCCATTGCTTCTTGTTGATTTTTGTTGTTGCAGCAACAAGATAACTAGCATACTCGAACATTACAGTGAGGGGAAATCCCTATTGTTTTACTAAGGTAGTTCTATTTCAACATAAATTTTAGTGCTATATTTTAAAAGTCAGATTTACCGGATACTAAGTTTAATTGTCTGCCAATCAGTTCTACTACACTACTCTCTTCTCTAATCAGTTAAACCATGCTCAATATAGAAACAATGTCTATAACATCAGCCAGTGTGCAATGCCTGTGCCTGGTGCTATCCTGGGTATTATCCTTCTACTTGATCCTAGCTGACTCCCTGCCTTCCAGCTTCCTTCTGGCACCAGCTTATACTTGTGAGAGAAAACTTAAATTTTCAGAACTTCTGTGAGCCAGAACAAAAGTGAAATTATACCAACTTAAAATCAATTGAATTACTTTAGGAATATAAGCTAGAACTACTCAAAATTTCATCACTTGCTTTTTCACTGCATCTTAGCATCATCTCTGTTCTCGGAAGTACTTACATCTCTTGTATCTATGGTAGGTTAAATAATGCTGTGTTACTGCAAATGTCTTCCACCCTCACTGATAAACACATTAGCATTGTGAGATCAAGTAATAGCAAGGATAATCACAAGGGCAACAAGCTTGGGCCAGTGAGAAAGCTCAGTGGGTAAAGGCTCTTACCACTAATGCTGATTACCAACACTGAGTTTGATTCACAGAGCCCACATGAAGGAGAGGACCAGTTTCTGAAAGCTACCCTCTGATCTCCACTCACATGCTGTGCTGTGTGTGCTGCGTCACCCTACACACATAAATAAATAATGAATGTAAAAGCCAGCTTCCTTAGTTGCCTGGCTACCTTGCACCCCAAGGCTACCAGACTTCTTTATTAGTTTCCCCCAGAATATTCTCTGTACCTCCAACCCACCTGGATCCTTGGCATTTTATATCCCCTTATATCCAGACAGGACCTTCTCCTTCCCACTCCACAAGTCATGAAGCACCGCCATGATTTCACTTCCCTGATCTGCCAAGGTATCCTACTTATCCCAGATCATATGCCCCTATGCCACTAGCTAGTTCCCACTCGTTCTACATCATAGGCTGCCTAGATCTTCTGAGATCCCACTTCTCTACACCATGAGACAGGTTTTACTCTTCCCATCTGTGATGGTTTGTATATGCTCATCCCAGGGAGTGGCAATATTAGAGGGTGTGGCCCTGTTGGAGTAGGTGTGGCCTTGTTAGAGTAGTTGTGCCACAGTGGCTTTAAGACCCTCATCCTAGCTGCCTGGTAGTCAGTATTCTGCTATCAGCCTCCAGATGAAGATGTAGAACTCTCAGCTCCTCCTGCACGATGCTGCCATGGTCTTGCCTTGATGATAATGGACTGAACCTCTGAACCTGTAAGCCAGCCCCAATTAACTGTTGTCCTTATAAGAGTTGCCTTGGTCATGGTGTCTGTTCACAGCAGTAAAACTCCATCCTATAGGATATTTAATTCATTTAGGGACTCATTTCTCATTCTGCTAAAGTAACCTGAAGTGGAAATTTCTGGTTTCTTTGGAGACTGTGTCATGTGATGTTTTGCTGGAAATTTTCTTATTAGAAGATGTTTTGCTGAGAACAAACATGAGGTGTTTTTCTGGAACTTGCCTGGGAAAAGGACAAGTGATGTCTTGCTAGAGTGGATGTTTGAGAGATGTTTGGAAAGAGTATAAATATAACCCAGCAGGCAGTAGACAACATTGTGTGGTATTGGTACACCTTGCCACCCTTTGCTGAACATTTCTTGTCATGACTTCATAGAGAGAAATGCATCAAAGAACTTCTGGTGGTGTCTCATTGGCTTCTTGCTGCTTCCTCAGACTTGGACCAATTGACAGAGCCTAGAGGTTTCCACTGGATTGAATTGCCGTTGTTGATTCCTGAATGGTGCTTGCAAGTGGACTTAGCTATTGCTGCTGACTTGTGTGAACTGACCTGCTGATATCCTGACAATGCAGATTTGATTGGCTCCAAAGAACTAATTCTAAAAAGGTTGACATCTTCCTTTCCTCTACTAACCTTTCCTTTCCACTACCTCTGTTGGGTGGTGGACTAGAAGGGAGGTTAAAGCATTTAAGAACCTTTATTAAACTAGGTTTTGAAAAATATAAACATACAGTAACACCTGCTCCTCACTACTCCCTAGGTCTTCCAATTTCAAACAAGACTTTCAGCAGTCTTATACTTCCAAACTTCAGTTGATCAGAAGTGACTCAAGGTAGTATATCAAGGTGGGAAAAGCCATCTGGTGGCAGAGAACAGGACAAACAAGTGGTGTGTCATCATGTGACTAGTGACTATTATCACAAATAGTAGTTGATTATTAAAAGGAGACCAAGAATAGAACCCACATCCCTCAAATATCAATCCCATAAAGAAAAACAATGTTTCAACCGTCTTAGAATTTGTTCTTCCTGAATATTATATATAACTACAGTAAAGGTGACTTTAAAAGAAACACAAAAAGGAAGAAAGAGAGAGAGAGAGAGAGAGAGAGAGAGAGAGAGAGTGAAGAGACATACTCAACTACTCAAGATAGTCAAGTCCTAGCATAGGGGGAAAAAACAGCATAAAAAAGCCACAATAACCTAGCTCCTTCAAAAATTTCTATTCCTATAATCATGGGCCTCAATGAAAATGAACTAAAAAAAATTGTAGACAACATTCATAAAAAAATATAACTACATTCAAATAAGTTGAAGAAGATATGAATGTACTCTAAGAGAACAACAAAAACAAAAGGCTCTGGAACACCATAAAAAGTATATTCTTTGAATTGTGGGCATAGAAGAAGGAGAATACCACACCAAAGGCATAGAAAATATTTTCAGTATAATCATAGAAGAAAATTTTCCAAACCCAGAGAAAGACATGTCTATCTAGGTACAAGAAGCATGCAGTACACCAAATATAGAGAACCAAGAAAGAAACCCTCCCCAGCCTATTATCACTAAAACACTAAAAACACAGAATAAAGAATGGGTATTGTAAGTTTTGAGAGAGAAAGGTGAAGTCTCCTATAAATGTAAACCTATATGAATAATACCTGATTATTTTATGGAAATTTTCAAAGCTTGAGGGTTGGGAAGATATATTTCAAGACATGAAAGATCACAGTTACCAACACAGGGTATTAGACCTTGAAAAGCTATCCATTAAAATAAAAGATAAATAAAAATGTTCCACGATAAAATAAAAAAAGTAAAGGAATTTAATGACAACTAAGCCTGATCTAGAGGGTTCTGCAAGAAATTATTTAGAATGAAGAGAAGGATAAATACAACAAAGATGCCACAGTGATAAGTAAACGATACTAGAATAACTCATCAAAAGAAGTCTATGAAAAATCTACCAAATTCACAAAATGACAAGAATAACATCTTCCAATAATAACTATTAATACCAATAGTCTCAATGGGGAAGGAGGTTTAATAGAGCCAAGCTGGAAGAGTAAGGTGGAGGGTTGAGGTGGGATAACTAATGCTAAGGATGTCTGGAAAGGCCATATGGAAACCTACTCCTTGAGAATCTTCATATTCATAAAAAGGAAAACATTACAACAGATTCCAGTGAAATTCAAAAAAAATCACAAGACCATCCCACTAAACTGAGACATTGAAAAGAAGTGTATAAATTTTTTTTTCTTTTTTTTTTTTCTTGGATGTTTTATTTACATTTCATATGTTGTCCCCCTTACCCCATCCCCCACCCACCCAGGAACCCCCAATCCCCTCACACCTCCTCCTTCTTCTTTGTGGATGTAACCTCTATCTACCCCCCCACTCCCACCTCCCCACCCTCAAAACTCCCACCCCCTGGGGCATCCAGCCTTCATGAGGTCAAGGATCTCATCTTCCATCTGTGCCCAGCAGGGCCCTCCACTCTTATATATTCAGCTAAGGCCCTGGATCCCTCCATAAGTGCTCCCAGGCTGGTGGTTTAGACCCTGGGAGCTGTGGTTGGTTGGTATTGTTGCTCTCCTCATGGGGCCACAAATCCTTTCAGCTCCTTCAGTCTTCACTCTAACTCCTCCATTGAGAACCCCATGATCACTTCAATGGCTAGTTGTGAGCATCTGCCTCTGAATATGTCAGACTCTTGAAGACCTCTGATGAGACATCCATATCAGGCTCTTATCAGCATGCACTTCCTGACTTCCACATCAGCATCTACCTTTGGTGACTGCACATGGGATGGATACTCAGGTGGAAAGGTCTTCAGACGGCCCCTCCTTCAGTTTTTGTCCCTCGCTTTGTCTCCATATTTGCTCCCTTGAGTAGTTTGTTGCTCCTTCTAAGAAGGACCGAATCACCCCCACTTGGTCTTCATTCTTTATGGACTTCATGTGGCCTGTGAGTTGCATCTTGGGCATTTTAAGGTTCTGGGCTAATATCCAATAATCAGTGAGTGAATACCATGTGTGTTCTTTTGTGATTGGCTTACCTCACTCAGTATGATAATTTCTAGTTCCATCCATTTACCTAGGAACCTCTCAAATTCATTGTTTTTAATAGCTGAGTAATACTCCATTGTGTAAATATACCACATTTTTTGAATCCATTCCTCAGCTGAAGGACATCTGGGTTCTTTCCAGCTCCTGGCTATTATAAATAAGGCTGCTATGAACATAGTTGAGCATATGTCCTTATTATATGTTCGAGCACCTTCTGGGTATATGCCTAGGAGTGGTATAGCTGGATCCTCGGGTAATGCTATGTCCAATTTTCTGAGGAACCGCCACACTGATTTCCAAAGTGGTTGCACCATCTTGCAGTCCCACCAACAATGGAGGAGTGTTCCTCTTTCTCCACACCCTCGCCAGCATCTACTATCACCTGAGTTTTTAATCTTAGCCATTCTGACTGGTGTGACTTACCAAAATTAAACCAAGAAAAAATAAATTATTTAAACATATCCCTAAGCAGCAATGGGTTTGAAACAGCGGGGGAGATGGGGGGAGCTCAAGACCAGACAGATTCACCACAGAATTCTACAACAGTACTACTTCAATTGTGCCATGAAATAGAAAAGGAGGGAAGACTTCCAAACACTTCACAGAGTCAGCTTTGCTCATTACCCAAAGCAAATAAAGACAAGACAAAAAATAAATAAATATTGTAGACTGACATGCCCATTGAACACAGAAGACTAGCAGAACTAACTCAAGATTGTATCAAGAAGATCATTCACCATAACAAAGTTTATTTTATTACAGAGATGTGGAATAGGTTCATTGTATGTAAATCAGTAACTATTATCCATAACTGGATGGTAGTGTGGCACACCTTTAATCCCAGCACTTGGGATGCAGAAGAAGGTGGATCTCTGACTTTAAGGCCAGTCTGATCTACAGTGTGAGTTCCAGAACAGCCAGGGCTACACAGAGAAATCCTGTCTCAAAAAGAAAGAAAAACTGATATCCATTACATAAGTAGATTCAAAGACAGAAATCATATGATCATCTCAATAGATACAGAAAAGATCTTGAACAAATCCAACATGGAGAAGCTAAGATGGTGGACGTATCTCAGCATATTAAAATATTTTTACTATAAACCTATAACCAAACATCATGCTAAATGGAGAAAAACTCAAGGTGTCCCAGTGAGACAAAGATCAAGATCAGGTGCTTTCCCTCTCCTCTCATGCTGCAGAAAGCATTTATAGTCTTAGTGAGAGCACTAAGATGAGAGGAGGGAACAGAAGGATTCAGAAGGGGGAGTCAAAGTGTCTGTATTTGCAGATAGTATGATTCTATACAAAAGAAACCTGAAAGACTTGATTAAAAAAATTCCTAGAAGGGCTGCAGAGTTTGCTTTGCAGTTAAGAGCACTGTTGTTCTTGAGAAATTAGTTCAGTTCTCAGCACCCACATGGTTGTATTAAAAATTTTGTTTCTTTAAAAACCCAGAAATATTGTAAGAATATGTTTCCATTTTAACCCAGGTATAGGATATGGGGCTGCTTCAGATTGCCCACAGCAGCTGACTATGATTTGCCTCATGATTTAGTAGGGGTGTGATTTTGCCAGTGACAGATAGTTTCTGTGATTATGTGATGTTGGGAATTCTGAGGACTCTTCTGAGAGTAAATAAATTCCAGAGCCCCAAGAGGTGAGGTTGTTAGTGGTGGGTTGTTGGTTGGATGCTGTTGGTTGTGGTTTGTTAAGTAGTTGTGTACAAAATAGAAATAACAAGAAGAAATTAAATATCCTGACAGTGAAGATCAAACTTACCCCAAGGAACACAATGACCCTAATCAGCAGGAAGTAGTCTAATGATAATGCCACCCCCTTTCCCCTCTATCCTTTTTTATCTCCTATCTAGTGTTAGGGGGTTGAAAGGACAGAAAAAATAAGAATCCACAAAGTAGACAAAAGTCCAGCTACATATAGTGGTTCACAACCATCTATAACTCCAGTCTCAAGGGGATCGGATGCTCTCTTTTGTCCTTGGATGTCCTTGGGCATCCAATAACATATGGCATGCATGCACATACACATACAGAGAGAGAGAGAGAGAGAGAGAGAGAGAGAGAGAGAGAGAGAGAGAAGCAAAGACTCACACAAATAAATACAAAAACTGATTGAGCCAAGTGTCAGGATACAAACTTAACACATGCAAATCAGTAGCTTTGTTATGTACCGAAGACAAACATCTGAAAATAAATCAGATAAACAATTCCATTCACAAAAGCCATAAATAAATAAATAAATAAATAAATAAATAAATAAATATGCATGCTTTGGAATAAACCTAGCCAAAGGAACAAAAGACCTCTACAATGAAAACTTGAATACTGTGAAGAAAGAAATTGAGGAAGACACAACAAGACAAAAACACCTTTCGTGCTTATGAATTGGAAGAACTAACTTTGATAAACGGCCAGCCCACTAAAAACAATCTGCAGAGTCAGTGAAATCTCAACCAAAATTCTGAGCAGGGAATCTCAGAATTTATGTGGCCAAAGAAATATTCGACAAAAAGAATACTACAAAGCCAGGTATGGTGTTGAATGCCCTAAATCTAAGCATTAGGGAGGCAGAAGCAGGCAGGTCTCTGTGAGTTTGAGGCCAGTCTAATCTACGTATCGAGTTCCAGGCCAGTTATACATAATTACAAAACAGATCATCCAGAACCTTCTCTTTCACCCTACACAAAACTCAACTCCACAGGGATCAATCCCTCAACATAAAACCAAATACTGAGAAACAAAACCATAGAGGCCAGCTTACAGCACAAGTAAAGACCTGCTGGCTGGGACCCCTGCTAACGTAGAAAGTGAGACCAGTTAACAGATGGGATCTCATGAGGATAAAATACTCCTGTAGAGTGAATTTGTAATTGAGAGAAGAGTTTTCCCACAGAGTGGGGAAAAAAATCTTTGTCACCTACACGTTCCCCAGAGAATGAATGTATATATTTTAAAGGATCATGTTTGTAAAATCACCTTACATAGGTAGAGTATACTATTGTGCTGCATCAGTTCAGAAGGCAAACCATAATTTTCTTATTGGTTTTATACACGTACAAGCCAACCTGTGGGCTACAAGCTGACTCTCTTTGCCTTCAAACTCCGTACTGATGTGTCTGTGGTTAGGCTAGACACTGGCAACTGCTTTTGGTGGAACATATAGCAAATAAAATCCAACCATCTGACCACCAGAGTCCTATTAACACCACAGAACTGATAATGGTAAAAATGTCTTAATTGGTAAAGGCATTAGATGGGTGGGGGGGGGGAAACATTTAAAAAGATATATTGACTAAAGTCATCGTCATGTCGTAGCTTTAATTGGATATTTGGCAATCATCCAAGTAATTGGACCAATTTGAAGTAGCCAACTACTCGGGTTTTCCCTCGCCTGGTGAAAAACCCATATGGGAGCTTAATGATCTATACCGCCAAGTTAACCGCATCGTTAGGAAGCTAACTGTATCCCTTAACTTTTAAAGAGATGGTTACTCATGTCTGTGCCATTCTGAGACCAATAAATGTGTGAGGTTTTGACAGATATTCTTATTTAATGTCAACCCGTAAGAATCACTAGAGTTCTTTAAATGCTTACCAAAAAGTCAAGAAAGAAATCCCACAACTGGAAACAAAGTAAAGAATAGATTTCAGGTCCTTTTATTACTTCCCTCACATGATGTCAGAGTCTAAGATAGGACCTGGCTCCTGCTACTCCATCCTCCCTGACCTTCCTGTCACCACTAATCCATTGAGTCTCTCATTATAAAACAAAACAAAACAAAACAAACTTTGAAGGCTGGGGATATGGCTCAGTGGGTAGAGTGTTTGCCTGACATGGACGAAGCCCTGGGTTCCAATACCATCATCAAATGACCCTGTAATTCCAGTACTTGGAGTTGGACATAGGTAGATCAAAAGTTCTAGGTCATTGTTTACCACACAGAGAAAGTCCTCCTGGGCTACATGAAATCACATCTCAAAACTAAAGTCAAACACTATAAAAAAATTTTTGGATGGGTAGGTGGAGTGCATATAACAAAGTTCATATTATCTATATAAAAATGTCATAACAAAAATCCTCCATGGCATGCTTCAATTTCTAGAGAATGCATTCCCAGTTTTCAAAGTCCAAGACAGGACTAAGATGGCTCCTTAACTTCCATCCCAGGATTAGCTGACTCCTTAATGAATACAAAGCTTCTAAATCACTGGCTCTCAAACTTTAGTACACAGCATGACCTTCTGGAAGCTTAAAAAAGTCGTCATGCCCAAATCATACATATCATTTAAATCAGGACATCAGGGCTAAGGCAGCACTCAGCACATGAGATAACTTCAAAATCTGTAATGATGCTGCCCACCATGCTGTACTAGTATCTCATGGCATCTTACAACCATGACCCTTGGGAAGCTATCCTCCAAAGCAGGGACCTCTTACCTGCCTGCCAACCATCCCACCTAATATGCCACCCAGGAACCACATGGCAACCTGCGGGAGATTCCACTACACCTGAGGATGGTGTGGTGTCTTGTACCCTACCTTAAGGAAGCACTACTCATTTCCACCATGACTCCAACCCCTGAAACCCAAGGATGACCAGTAGAACCTAGGAAGCCCTCCACAGCCTTCTAAAGATGAGCAGCAAGGCTCTTTTCCTGCTACAGAAGGTTTCCTCCTGTGCTAAGGAGTCTCACTTATCCCTAGGTAATCTGGGAACAGTTCTGACATCCAATTCACATATCAACACAGAGTTGTGCTAAGAACTGAACCTAAGTATCATTTGCCTGGTCCACAAACTTACAAGGTGGGGTAACAGCAAGTAAAGATTCAGACATTCACTTAGTGAAGGTGAGACCAGACATCAATACCAAAACCAGTACCAATAGCTTAAACTCCAGATGTTAGATCCCATCACAAAAACACAGACATGAATAACCAAGACAATATGTATATCTCCTTCAGAAATTAGTATTCCCATGGTCCATTCCCTAAAGAAAGCAACTTAGTTGATGAATAAGACAATGATTTCAAAGTAGCTATTACAAGTATGTTCAAGGAACTAAAAGACCATATGCATAAATTCTGCAACAAAGACTAGAAAACATGAATAAGCAGTTGAATAAGCAATCTATGGTATGAAGTAAAATTTAATGAAGAGATATACTTAAAGAAAAGTCAGCTTCTGAAGAAAAGCCAAATTGAATACAACTTGAAATAAAAAATTCAATCACAAAAATTTTTAAAAATTAATGGAATGCCTTACTAAAAGAACGAATCAAGTGAAAGAAAGGCTATCAAATATTAAAGACAAAGTAAAGGAATTTAGATTACTCAAAGAAAATGTTAAATCTAAACAAACAAGTGAAAATAACCCGTCCAGGAAATGAACATGAAAGAAATCTGGGAAACTATTAAAAGATTAAACATATACATGGTAGTTATAGAGGAAGAAACCCCAGTAAAAGTCATACAAAAATATTTTCAGCAAAATCATAGAATAAAATCTCCAAATCTAAGGAAAAGAGAAGCTCATATAAAGGGCATACGCAACATTAAATAGGACTGAAAAAGAAATTTCCTAAATTAAATACATAATCATCAAAACATTTAAGGTACAAGACAAAGAAAGGAAATTGAGAGTATGAAGAGAAAAAGACCAACACATATAAAGTCAGACCTATCAGAATAATATCTGACTTTTCAATAGAGACTTTAAAAGACCTAAGAGCCTGGACCAATGTTCTACACATTCTAATAAACCACAGGGCCACAGGATCACTTCTATTCAGCAAAACCAGCATTCATAACTGAGGGGGAAGCGTTCTATAAGCAGATTTAAGGAATTCACTACTAGCCCAGCATTAGTGAGAATACTTCAATCTCAAGAAAATGATAAACACAATCAAGAGGTCACAGAGAATGAATCAACAATGCTAGAACAGATAACTGAAAGACATCTGAGAAAATACTACAAAGCCAACAAAATTACAGGAATTAATATACATCTTTTAATAACAATTCTAAATACTGATGGTCTCAATTCTTCAATAAAAGACAGACTACCAGACTGGGTTAGAAAACTGGATCCATCCTTTTACTTCCTTCACCAATCGATGACAGATAGAACCTTAGGATACAAAGATGAAAAGAGCATTCAAAGCAAATAGGACTAAAAATCAATCAAACTCATTAAAGCAAAAACCCACCAATAAGATATTGCAACCCTAAATATATACACACCAAGTACAAGGGCAGCCAACTCCATAAAAAAAAAATTATTAGCTCTAAAACCACAGATTAGCCAAAACTCAGAGATAGTGAGTGACTTCAGAATCCCACCCTTGTCAGTAAACAGGTCATCTAGAAAAATCTTGAGCTGAGAAACTCTGAAGTTATATGACATTATAAATAAAACAGACTAACCAAATACCTACAGATTATCCTACCTACCCAAACACTAACAAAAACATATTCTTCTCAGCAGCCCGTGGAACTTTCTCCAAAATAGATTACATATTAGGGCACAAAACAAGTTTCAATATATGAAGATTGAAATACCATCCTGTGTTCTATCTTGTCACAATGTAGCCCAGCTGAATGTCAACACCAATAGAAACTACATAAAGAACACAAGCTCAAGAAAACTAGACAATTCGATACTCAATGATAATTGGATCAAGGGAAAACCCAAGAAGGAAATTTAAAATTCCTAGAATTAAATAAAAACAAAAATAACATCTAAAACCTGAAGGACACAATGAAAGCAGTGCTGAGAGGAAGGCTTACACATCTAAATGTCTACATCAAAACATTTGAGGCCGGGCGGTGGTGGCGCACACCTTTAATCCCAGCACTTAGGAGGCAGAGGCAGGCGGATTTCTGAGTTCGAGGCCAGCCTGGTCTACAGAGTGAGTTCCAGGACAGCCAGGACTACACAGAGAAACCCTGTCTTGAAAAAAACAAAAAAAAAATTTGAGAAATCTCAAATTAATAACTTAATAACGTACATAAAGAACTTAGACATACAAGAAGAGCAACATACCTCCCCTGAAAAACGAAGACCTTGGTAGGAAGAGCTAATCAAGATGAGAACTTAAACTGATGAAATAGAAATGGAAAAAAAAGTCAAGGGAACAAGGAGTTAGTTCTTTGAAAACGTTAACAAGATTGATAAACTTTTAGCCAGATTAATTTTAAAAAAAAGAAAGGATACAAATTAATAAATTAAAGTTCTAAGGGAGACAACAGACACTGAAGAAATTCAGAGAATCATAAGGACAGACTTTATAATCTATATTCCAGAAAACTAGAAAAGCAAAAGAAATGTATGGATTTCTAGATGTATGTGACCTACCAAAGTTAAATCAGGATGAAGTAAATAATTAAATAGAGCCATAATACCCAATGGGATTCAGTAATTAAAAATTTCCCAGCTAAAAAAGCCCAAGGCCAGAGCAGAATTCTCCTATCAGACCTTCAAAAATAACTAATACCAATATTCTTCAAATTATTTGATAAAATAGAAAAGGGAAAAACATTTCCAAATTCTTTCTAGAAAGCCATTATTACCCTGGAGCAAAACCAAAGATCTAATGTGTGTGTGTATTTACATATGTATATATAAATATATATGCCAATATCCGATGAAAAAGGATACAAAAATTCTGTTTTAAAATGTTTTATATTTTGAGAATTTCATGCAAGATATTTTGATCATGCTTTCCCCTTCCCCAACTACAAAAATTCTTAATAAAATCTTGCAAACCAAATTCAAGAACATATCAAAAAGATTAACATTTTAGATCTGGTTAATTTCAGGATGTGATACTTTTATCTACATGCAAATTTTATAGTAAAGTTTATTTTAAAAAATTATCTCCCATGATTAAGTTGCCTTCATCCCAGGATTGCAGGGATGATTTAATATGCATAAATGAATAAATAGAATCTACCACATGAATAGAATCAAGGACAAAGACCATCTCATTAGAGACAGACAGGGCCTTTGACAAAACCCAACACCCCTGCAACATAAAATTGCTGAAGAATTTAGGAATATTTGAGAAATATCTCAACATAATAAAGACAACATACTGCAAGCCCACAACCAAAATTATGGCAAACAAAAACTCAGACCATCTCCATTAGTTAGGAACAAGACAAGATGTTCACTCTCCCCTCCTGTTTAATAGAGTGCTTGAAGTTTTGGTGAAGCCAAACGGAGACAAAGTGAATACAAATGGGAAAGTCGAAGTGTCCTTATTTGCAAATGACATTGTCCTGTATAGAAAAGTCCCTAAGGAGTTCATCGTAAAATTCCTTCAAGAGATAAATACACTTAGCAAAATAGAAGGATACACGATTAACATGCAAAATGAGTAGTCTTCCTATGTACACATGAAAACATACTGAAAAAAATTAGGGAAATGATTCCAGTCACAAGAGCCACAAACAAAATATTTTCAAATAAATCTCTCCTAGGAGGTAGGAGACCTGTGCAGTAAGAACACTAAGACACTGAAGAAAATAACTGAAGACGATACAAGAAGACAAAAAGACCTTCCCTGATTGTGGCTTAGCAGGATTAATACTGTGACTATGGTCGTCCTACCAAAAGCAATCTACAGATTCAACACAATCTCTACCAGAATTCTAACCCAGGTCTCCAAAGAAATTGACACATAATTTTAAGCTTCATACAGAAACACACACACCACAAAAATGGCCAAAAACATTCCTGAATGATCAAAACAAAAAAACTGTTGGAGGTATCACACCACCCATATTTCAAGTTATGCTTTCGAGCTACAATGATAAAAATAACATGGTACTGATATAAAAACAGACACGGGGACTTCCGGTTTGGGACCGAGCCTAGAGCAGGTCGCAGGCAGCAGCTCCGTACCCAACCACAGAAAACCAAGAAAAACAGGGACTCCCAGGAGCTTGAACTCACGCAGCATCCCAGGTAAAATTGAATCACCCGTGATGCCTGCTATTAGAAGTTCTAACCCAGATGGACCAGAAGCCAGGAGCCTCGCCCTTACCCTCACCCCCTACCTTTTCCCACCTGCACAAGGTCCCCTGAAGCTGGGCAACTGCAAGATCCTGCTTGGCAACTGCAGGTAGACTCAAAGCAGTGTACCATATCATCTGAAGAATAGCAGGGAGACCATAACTCAAGCAGTGTACCATATCTTCTGAAGAATAGCAGGTTGCAGTCCTCCTCGCCCCCACGAATAACCAGAACCCGCCGGTCGGGTCAAGTGGCACCCAGACGTGGGGCTCGAGGCACGGACCCATCCGGACGAACCCTCATTGAGAGGATGTGCGCACGACATCAAGATTGAGCAAGACAGAGATCATCGCCCGTGACCTGTCGTCCACGGAACCAGGTTGATGCTGCCATCAAGAAGGCAGTTGAAGTTCATTACCATCAGCTGAAAATTGCAGAGGATCCAGAAGTGACTCCGCAGGAGACTGACACAGCTGTCAGCTCCCCTGCCTCCCCCTACGGTCGACCCCTAGACTTCCACGCCCTCCAGAAGGGTTCCTGGTATGCCTGGCTTTGCCCTCATTTCTCTCGCTAGAGAGCTTGGCCTCTTGATCACCACAACAAAAATTGGCTTTTTCCTAAACCAAGGCCACCCTTGATATGGCCGCTAACATTGGGGAGCCTTCCTTTATGACAATATTACACCCCAAACTGACAAATGGTTGGTAACTTGAACATTTACAAGAGACTAGGATGGCTGTGAGTTAGCCCAATGACGGGATTATTGTAGGTCCACTTCCCAGGGGCCCACCCAATGCAGCCGAAAAGGAGTGCGTGGTGCTGGGAGTGGGTGCAGCCTACATGGCCTAAGACAGGGCTCTCACCCTCCTTTCACCCACATGAGAGTCCCTTGATGTTGCCCATCGTCGACAGCCTAAAGCCTTCGACCATCGATGTGACTTGTCTCACATCAGTGTTTTGGGGTTGTGAACTTGTCTAAGACCCCCCCATAATTAGACATCCAAATTCAAAACTCACATAGTTGGGATTGAACATAAGACGCCTTCTCTAACTAAACAGAGAAGGGGGAGATGCCAGAAGCCAGGACCCTCACCCTTACCCTTACCCCCTACCTTTCCCCACCTGCACAATGTCCTCTGAAGCTTGGCAGCTGCAAGATCCTGCTTAGCAACTGCAGATAGACTCAAAGCAGAGTACCATGTCTTCTTAAGAATAGCAGGGAGACCATAACTCAAGCAGTGTACCATATCTTCTGAAGAACTGCAGGTAGATCATAATTCAAGGCAGTGTACCATATAGACCATGACATGTTTCAAGGCACAGGCCAAGAAGATTTTGTACTTTTCCACCACCTGGACCCTCTTACCCCCTCCCCTTGTAAAACATGCTATAAAAAAGCATTTCATGTTCAAAAAAAAAAAAAGAAATTAAAAAAAAAAGAAAAAAAAAACAGACACATTAACTGATGCAATACAATAGAGAAGTCACATGCAAGTGCAGTCACTTGATTTCTGACAGAGAGACTAATACACATTGGAGAATAGACAGAAGCACCAATAAAGAGTACTGGTCAAACTGGGTAGCTATATATAGAATGAAATCAGATCCTTATCTCTCACTCTGCACAAAATTCAACTCCAAATGGATCAAGGACCTTATACTACCTAGCTTTGTGTCAGCTTGACATTTTAGAGTCATTTGGAAAGAGAGAAAGTCAACTGAGAAAATATCCCTACCAGACTGACCTGTGGGAATATTGTTATGGTAGGGCCTAGGTCACAGTGGGCAATGATACTTACTCCTGAGCTGATGCTCCTAGGTGGTCTAAGAAAGCAGGCTGAGCAAGCCATGGGAGCAAGCCAGTAGCAGTGTTCCTCCATGGCCTCTGCTTCAGTTTTAGTTTCCACCTCCCGGTTCTTGCCTTGAGTTTCTACCCTGACCTCCTTCAGTGATGGACAATGTTGTGGAAGTGTTAGCAAAATAAACTTTTCCTCCTCAAGTTGCTTTTGGTTATTATATTTATCACAGGAATAGAAACCCCAAGACAGACCTCAACAAAAGATCTGATACTCTGACTCAGAAAAAAAGAGAAAGTAGAAAATATGCTTGAATACACACAGGAAATGAGTTTCTGATCAGGACTCTGGTATCACACGTGTTAATTAAAAACCACAGGGATGAATGGAACCCCATGAAACTAAAAGGCTTTCTACAGCTAAGGAAACCATCACTGGCGTGAAGAAGCAGCCTACAGAATGGGTAAAAAAATATATTTACCAGCTATGCATCTGACAGAGAGTTAGTATCTAGAATATATAAAGAGCTAAAAACAACTTAATTTAAAAATGGGGCACGGAACTAAACAGAGTTTATTCTCAAATGATGGAATGCATATGGTGAGAAATACTTTTATAAATGTTTAACATACTTAGCCATCAGGGAAATGTAAATTAAAACCACTTTGAGAGAAAATCTTACCCTAGTTAGAATGGCTAAGAGGAAAAGAAAAGACAACAAATGCTGGCTTGGATGTGGGTAAGGGGAAACAATTATTCACTGCTGGTAGGAGTGCAAACTGGTACAGCCACTCTGGAAATCCTAAACAGGCTAGAAATAAACCTACCACATGATCCCGCCGACACCACTCTTGAGCGTCGGGCTAGCTAGTTTTATGTCAACTTGACACATGCTTGGGTTATTGGGAGAGAATCTTAATCAAGAAAATACCTCCAGAGAATTAGCTGTAGACGAGTCTGTAGGGAATTTTCTTGATTAATGATTGATGTAGAAGGTCCCAGTCCATTGTGAGTGGTGCCACCCCTGGGCAAGCAGACCTGGAAGGGTAAGTAGGTAAATATTCCTCCCTGTTTTCTTTAGTTCTTGTCCTGCCTTGAGTATTCTGCTCTGACTTCCCTTAGTGATGAACTATTACCAGGAAGTGTACACTGCAATAAATCCTTTCCTCTCCAAGTTGCTTTTGGTGCAGGCATTCTATCACAGCAATAGAAACCCAAGTAAGGCAAGCATATACCCAAAGGACCCTACCTCAGAGATCCTTGCTCATCCATGTACCTTGCCGCTCTACTCACAACAGCCAGTAAATGGAAACCTACCTAGATGTCCATCAGTGGACAAATGGACACTTTAGATAGAATATCAATAAGATCTTAAGAAAAATGGCACTAAAATGTAAGTAGACAGAGTCAGAATCAATCATTCTGAAAGAGGTGACCTAGAACCAGAAAGACCAACATAACATGTTTTCTCTCATGTGTGGATGTTAGGTTTGCATCTTTAGCTATGCATATGTGGTGATTTGAAGGGAAAATGTGACACACAGACACAGGCATTTGAACACTTGGTCCTCAGTTTGTGGCACTGCTCGGGATGTTTAAAGAGGCGTAGCCTTACTAGACTCCTCTAGCACTAGGGTTGGGCTTTGAAAGTTCACAGCCATTCCCAACTTCTGGTTTGCTCTCTCTACTTCATGTTTAATGGTGTGATCACTCAGCTTCTTGCCCCTGTTGCCATACCTGCTAGCAATCCCATGGTGTTTTGTTACAGCAACAGAACAGTAACTAAGGCAGTGTGTTTCACTTGGAATAGCCATAGAACTCGGGAAGTTAGTAAGGGACCATAATGAGCGGTTCTCTCCAAGGGAGGTAAGTAGAACACAGGGGTATAAAGGAGTAATGGGAAATAATGAAACAGGAAGGGTTATGAAGTGAGGAATGGGAGGTCAGAATATAGAAGAGAATATCAG
This sequence comes from Grammomys surdaster, assembly GCF_004785775.1. Lineage (NCBI taxonomy): Eukaryota > Metazoa > Chordata > Mammalia > Rodentia > Muridae > Grammomys > Grammomys surdaster. The sequence continues at coordinate 359,017 of NW_021620771.1, read as the reverse complement.
AAAGATTGCTAACAACAAAGACCTTTTGAAAAAGCACCATGGAAACCTACTGCTGTAGGTTCCTAAAATACATGCATGCACATATATAAAATGAGTTTAACTTGTTACCCTAGAATGAGACAACAGTGGCCTACTAGACACCAGAGGCTAACAAATAAAAGGGTCAGTGGTGGTTTTGCTCTTTTGGGAGTTGTTGGCCAATCAGATCCCATAGACTCACAAACTTTACAGGCAATTGCTATTGTTCTGGGCTAAGCTCTATGCTAACCTACCGCTGCATACAGCACATACTTGTGTAATAGAATGGGGAAATCAAGTTGGTACTCACCTAAAACTTCATCCCTACTAGCCAGCTTTCATAGTGCTTGGAAGATGCTACCACAATATTAGAGAAGAAAGACAATTCTCAAGCTCACGCATCTGGGAATCTTGTAAACTACAATAATGATTGGCCTGGGAAAACACATCCAATGGTGTAATATTTGCACAAATGTCATAGGAATAACCAACCACCCTCTGATAAAATTTAAGGCCAGACCGACAAGATGAGACCCATACCTGGCACCAATATCAAGAACCTGTGCTAAACAACAAGTCATACGCTCTAGGAGAGAAACTACTATTAAATTCTACTAAATGGGCATAACATTAAACCAACTCCTAATGATTTTTTGCTATAGGCATATATAAGTGAGTCCCTCAACCTTCACCACAGAAGCTTCTGGTAGTAGATTGCAATTCATTAATACAAAGACCCGTAACTGGTCAAGATGTAGAGAATAAGAGACTGCAGAGTGCTAAGCCCTAAGTGGGGTATCTATATCACACCCTTCCTCCAAAGGCTGGGGATCATTGTGGGAGAAGAGACAGATGTTATGAGCCAGAGGAAGTGGATGACCATAAGGAAATGTGCTTTCCAGGCACCGCAGAGCAGTTGTATTCATGAAGGCGTGCACTCATAGTAGCTGTGACAGCATGGACAAGACCTGCACAAGCTCAAGCTAGACAAAATTTCAGCATAGACAGGGAGATGTGGGCATGAAATCCCACCCAAGCTAAAGAGCTATTGTCAGTTGATAGCTGCTAGGTGGGGACGGATCAATTTCCTTTAAGGATATGGTCCTTTGAATCAACCACACTCCAAAGGATACTCACACACCTAAGAATATACAGACAGCACAAATTGGATTCAATGGATTTTTTTTAAATGACATAAAGTTGGGTGGGGAGTGAAGGGTGTGGAATAGTGGGGGTGTTGAAAGAAAGTGATGATTATGATCAAAATGCATTGCACAAAATTCTCAACTAAAATGACTATTCTTTATTACTTAATAAATAAGGTCATGGGACTAGAGAGTTAGCTTAGCATTGAAGAGCATTTGGCTTTACAAAGAATCCAAAATCAGTTCCCTGCAGCTACTTCTGAAGGTTTATAACTCTGTTAACTCTAGTTACAGGAGATCCAACCTCTTTCTTCTGGTCTCCTAGGAAACCCACACACCTGTGGCAGACACAGAGACAGACACACATAAACATAAATAAACACATAAATAAAAAGAAATCTTAGAAAGGAAACAAAGTCATCATTTCCAATTTTAAAAAGCAGATGGTACCCTTTTGAAGGAAGTACACCATTTCCCACTGAACTGATGGCCTTGTTGGATGGTATCGGTGGAAAGAGCTTTGACAGGAGGACAGGAGATGTCAAGTAACAGTAGTCACTTGTTTGCATACAGGACCTGTTGTGCCCCATGTGCTTTGCTCACTATTTCCTAGTCGACCTTCCCTAATCACCCAGTAGGCGTTATTAACAACCTCATCCAATGGAAGACATGGTAATTTGCATAGATGCAAGAGTTGCTCCAGTTCTATTAGCAAACTCAGATCTAAACCCAGCCAGGAAGTTTGTTCTTGACCCAGAGACTACCATGCATGCTGTCCAGTGAGCTCTGCCTTTAGGCTGCATGTAGCTAGAATCCCATGAAACTTTGTCAACTTCCTAACTGACTCGTCTGTGTGAGCTCGGGTCCCTGGGACTTCTTTGTAGTTGCCTTCCAGCAACTCCATCATGTGATCAGGGATGAGAACTTTGGGTCCTGATCTCTCTAGTCTAAGCTAATGGAACCACTTGAAAGCCACTTCTCTGAGTGCTAGTCTCCTCTGTACAAGGAGGGGCTGAAAGCACTTAGTTTAGCCATAATTCTAGCCAGAGTGCCTAGAAATCATCCCCATTCCTCCTCTGATCCAGCCTTGAGTCCAAGAAAACTGGGGGCTCCTGGAGCCCCATATGTGGCTTAGCCAGAATTTCCCTGAACTTTACAGTATCTAAGAGAGAACATGGGGCTGTGATATCCTGGTGCTGTCTCGTTTTGTGACGTGCATTAACAGAAACAAAAGTCATGTCACTCATTTACCAGCAAAGGAACAAATATGGCTCCCTAGACAGTATGCCTCATTGCTTCTACTGGATGGTGACTTTTCATCTTAAGGTAAAGGGACAGAGCATACCAGATGCAACTGGCCCTTTCTAGACTCACCTAGGCTGCCACTTGATCCTTTAGAATGGCAGGCAATGTCTTCCGTTCTAAGAGGAAAGGATCAAGAGAAAGCTAAGAAAATGAAACTATAGGCAGATGTTCTTTATGCAGGGGACACTGGGTCCAGACCTTCAGTCTCTGAGAAGAAGATCAACCTAATTCTGGATGCTCTCCAGACATTCTTTCCTGGTCTTGTATGCCCACAGTGCCAGTGGGGACCCAAGTGGCCTTAAGATGAAACCTATGACCTTACTCAGTCAAGTCTCTAGATCCACTAGGAGAACTACATCCCCAACCAGACAAGAAGAATCTAGTGTCCTGGAATAACCAGGATCAGCCTGTGACTCTCGGGGCCATTCTACTCTGGTGTGGGCACAAAGACAGGATGTAACGTCTTCATTCTGTTACACTTGGTAGCTCATTTAAAGTAACGGAAGCCTCTCGGTGTGCTTCTGCTCTTCTCTTTAGAGTACCCAAAACTTTGGAGAAAGCCATCACCTCACCTTATCATGATTACCTGTTCATATGTGAGCATCTAAAGAGGGGCTAACCTACAAGAGGGTAGGAATGTACCTGTGTCCCTGACTGAAGTATTCCCCATTCCCAGCCCAGCATCCTTTCCAACATAAAGCCATAATAAGCATCCATGGGACAAGCAGGCAATTAAGCCTAAAGGTTATCTGGCATACAAGAAAACAGAACTACTTCCTCTTTCACAGGGGCATGACCAGGATGGGTTGCTCTTCCAATTTAGATTAAACACAGCCCATTTGTATTTAAAAAAAAAAAATCTGCCTTTCTGACAGCTCCTTATCTTCTTTTATAAGTCCATACTATTCTTAATAAAGGCAAACAAACACAAACAGCAATATTTAAATTTCTTACTAGGCACATTAATGCTAGAGGTCCAAGAAATAATCCTACCAATATCCTGAGCTACTGGGTAGAGTTCTAGTCACCATACCTGAAAGTCTCCATTACACTCCAGGGCCAGCACACTGGGGAAGAACCACTTATTATCACCAGGAAATGTGAAAACTCTCTGCCCCTTCATCCTCAGACCAACACAAAGAGAACAAAGAACAATACCATGTCAGTCCTTATCCATAAAAGCGTAGCTGCCTCTGGACTCTCAGATCCTGTTTTGAAAGCCTTGTGTTTTATGATCATATCAAAACATTTAAAGTGTTTCAGAGAGCTCTTTCAGCAATTCTCACAATAGCCACAAAAATAAATCTTGTTATCTTCTTATCACAGATAAGAACTGGTGTGGTTTCTGCGTTCCTCCCATGATAGCAGAGACAAAAACTCCAGGGGCTCTGTACCCCCCACCAGCCATACCTCCATATGCAGCCACCACCGTCCTTGAAAATGCCAGAGTCTCGCAGCAACTCGTTCATGCAGATCATTATTTGCACTTTTTATATCATACTCTCTGACCCAGGGTACCTAAGGACATCACAGAGACAGCAGAGCCTAGTGCTGACAATCATTGAGACTCACAACCAATAGTAAACAAAGATGAAGAGCAATGCCTTCACACATTACCTTTGTACATATCAAATACTGTACAGTAATTTTGTTCTGGAAGCCACATTGCCCTCTTGTCCAGGATATAAATCTTACTATGGCTGAGGGGCAATGATCAATAGCTACATATGTATGAAGACCTATCTTTGTAACGGGCACTTTATATTCTAGACACTTCAGACCTCTTAGCTCTTTTAGCAGCTCATGAGGTTGCTGTTATTAATAGCTCTGTTTTATACTGAAGAAACCATGGGCCAGTGTTTCCAGAGACCTCCCAAGGTTACACCATTAGGAGACAGAGCCAAGATTTAGAACCAGGTCCCTTAGGGTTCAAAGATTGTTTATGGAGATTGCCTCCATAGAAGAACACTAAGCTCTATGAGTAAACTCTCTATGGTTTTGAGAGTTTGAAGGAATTCCAAATCCTAGAAAAATCAGTCAACTGAAGTTACTCAGAAATATTTCTGGTCAGTAAGGTAATCACAAAACCAAAAGGAGCAGTGACTTAGATTTCTACTAGAGTAGAAATAAAGGACAGACAAATCATATCATCTCTCCAGAGAGACTCCTCAAATCTTGTCCTGGGACTTCATCATACCACATACAACCTTCTTTTTCTACCAGGGATCTCTCTGCACCACCCCCCACCCTCACCCCCACCCTTTCCTCCTCTCCAAATTCTGGTACTTGCTTCTGAATTAAGCTAAATTTCTAATTATATATTGTGGGGTTGTTGTTGTTGCTTTACATGTGTGCTTGTCTCTGTCATATAAATTAGATTTTAAATCCCTTGAGAATAGAAACTGGGAGTTTATTTTGTTGCCCTTTCCAACCTATTGCATATTTACAATGCACACAGATGCGTATGTCTACTGGGAAGGTACAACATTATCAGCATCATGTCTTCATTAATTTGTTTAAATGCTATAGAGCAAAAACCTCTTCTGTCAAGGCCCTGATAGTAAATACTCTAGGATTAGCACGTCATAGGGTTTCTGCTGTTGCTACTCAATGGCATTGTTGTGAGGTGAAAGCAGGCATGAACAAGGCAGCACTATGGCTGTGTCCCAGTAAAATTTGATTTACAAGACAGATGAAGGACAAATTTGCCTATGGGCTCTCAGAGATGAACCTAACATGGACTATTGATGACTTAGGCTTAGAAGACTAATCAGGGAAATAGTCTCGACTATGCTTTGTGGCAAGCAGATTCTCTACTCCTTTTCTCTTTGTCCCCCCGCCCCCATTCTCAATGTTTTCGGGCCCTAACTTCTGACTAAAACATGTCATTTATGAAAGTCTCTCACCTTGAACTTAAGGTAAAATCAGTGTAATCTTTCTACCTCCTCTTCTGGAGAGAAGCCTGAGCTCTGATGGAGGGAGTGGGGAAGATAGCCCACCTAAGGCTGAGTGTTCTAAAGTCTCTCACTGTCTGCACATTGTCTAGTTGTGAATCTTGTTAATTACCAGCTACTCCAAGAAGAAACCTCTTGGATGAGGCTTGAGCAATGTTAGGATCTATGGGTATAGGAAGGTATCATTCGGAGTCACTTTGTCCTTAGGCTTATTTAGCAGAACAGAGTGGTAGACTTTCTCCTAGGTCCATGATCCATCTAATCTCAGGTTTTCAACTGCATTCACAGTGTTAGGTACGGGGTTTATCTGATAAAGAACACCTTCAAGCTGATCAAAAGTGGTTGGTTGCTTCCATGATATCTGTGCCACAATTGTACCACTGTGTCTTACAGGCAGGTCTCTGTTGCCTGTGCAGATAAAAGAGGAGGCAAAAAGATTATAAGAGCTAGAGGTAGTGGCTGACTCCAAGGAAACAGGGTCTCCCGACACAACAGGTCTGCTGTACCTAGGTATGCACACAGACTGTGGCAGAATGAATTAGATCTGTGCAGCTTCAAAACAGACAAAATACCAGCACTGAGAAGAGGAAATAGACACAAAGTCCCTAACCAATAAGCTATTTGCAATTGATAAATGCTAGAAAAATCAGTCTTCTCCAATGGATTGTCACTGTAACAATCACACACTAGGGTACCCTGTGCCCAGGAATAGTTAGCTAACACAAAACAAACTCTGTATTCTTTGAGGGTTTTTTCCTTGTTGTTGTTGTTTTGATTTGGTATTTTTGTCTTATTGATCTTCCTGGTTTTTGTCTATTTGATTTTTATTGATTGGTTGGTTGGTTGGTTGGTTGGTTGGATGGTTGGTTGGTTTTTTAAGAAAAGGTTTCTCTGTGTAACAGAGACCTAGCTGTCCTGGACTTGCTTTGTAGACCAGGCTGGCCTCAAACTCACTAAGATCTGCCTGCTTTTGCTTCTCCAAGTGCTGGGATTAAAAAGCATTTTTTACCATACCTGGTAATTGTTTGTTTGTTTGTTTGTTTGTTTTTCTTTTTTTGAGAAAAAGAACATGACGTTAGATGGATAAATACATATATATATATATATATATATATATATATATATATATCAATGTTTTTTAGTTCAGTTCAGTAAGTACAACACTACAAGTTCAACTTCCTTCAAGCTTTATACATCCATTTAAAAAAAAGAGAAATCAAGCATAAATGAAAGCCAGCACAGTAGGCCATTACTCTACACAGTAATTAGAAAACTCCCCCACAGTTCCTGATTCTCTTTTCTATTGCTCTCATAGACTGCAGGCCAGGTGGAATATGTGCTCACCTGGATAGACAATCTGGAGAGAAGGCAGGTCTCCCTGGCAGTCAGCCACTCAATGCATGGCAAAAGTCAACTTTTCCTCCTCTCCACAGTAACTGTCTTCCTTGAGAATAAGGCAACACGGAAAGTGAAAGAAGAATGTTTCTTCTTTTCCGAAGCTCACAGCCTCAGTTCCGGACAACAGTAAGAAATCTTTAACAGGCTGTTACCCTAACTTAATTTCACAGCGATGTTTCTGTGAGCAGATTGTTCAGCTTTATTTCTAGACTTAGCTACATACATGTCTGTAAAATTTTGATGTACATTTGATGTGCTCAGAAGGCATGTAATGGGGAACCACAGAATTGGAAACTGGCAAGCAGGCATCTAACTCCTTTATTCCATATAGAAGCAAGCCGACATGCCCAGAACTGTATTTGCTCAAACCAAATAGTCAATTGGGCCATCCCTACATGGTGGGACAAAAAAAAAAGTCAACGTGAGGAACAATCTAGTAACGACTCCAACCTTCCCCTCTGCCCAGGACAAGACTCCTGCATGCAAAACATTAAATAACACCCTCAATGACTTGACACTTGTGATTTCCCAGGCACAGCAGGCTACCTGGAGATATATTCCATTGGTCCTTCCATGATACACTAAGCAGAAAGCAGAAAGACTTGTCTTCTGCAATCTTAGCCGACCCTTTCCACGCCATTTTCTCCTTCTTGTTAATCAAGTAGCTAGTCAACTGTAACCAAGAATCAGGGAGGGATATGAATTGCCACCATTGGGTCTTAGCATTTTAAGCCAATTATCTCTTCATGTGCAATTAAAGGCACTTTCTCATGCCTCAGAAGTCAAAGGACATTATAGTAGAGATTGTGTACACCCACTAAATCTTCACTTTACTCCTAAAATATGACATTAAAATTAATAGAGTTTATGGGGCTGGTAAAGAGAGACCAAGAGATCTCAAGACAGAGAATGTGGCCAGCAAGATGGATCAGCAAGGAGAGGTGCTGTGTACAAGTTTGCCTCCCAGTGTGGAAGGTAAGTCTCTATTGTTGAAGACACCATGCACTTCAGACACAGAATCCAGAAGACCCTCCAGCTGGATCTGACCTGAAAGCCTTCTTCCCAAGAACTAGCTTTCATGGTACCATAAGACACCAAGCAAACTTCCAAAGGAGCAAAGAAATCCAGCATCACGATCAGGGAAGATGCCTATGAACCACAATGAGCAGTGCGGCATGATGACCCTAATGATGCAAAGGTGGCACACATACCTTGGTGGTAACCAATAGCTCTCTAATTGGACCAAAGACCAACCAAACAAAGAGAAGTCATGCCTAGTACTGGAAACCCAGACAACTTCCTGGGGTTAATAAAGTCATGGAGCTGCCAGCTTACCTAACCAGCACAATCCTTAACTACATTCTACATATTCATCCTGTGCCCACAGATAAGTACAGTTCTCACTCCTCATCAAGGAAACTTCTCATTACCACATATAGAGACCATTACAGAAAACTACAGCCAATCAAAACGCATAGTTGTGGAGCTCAGTCTCACTGATTTACCTACAAAACAACTCCCGCACCTAAGGCTCAGGGATCATTGCAGAAGAAGGGATGGGAAGATTGTAAGAGCCAGAGGGACAGGAAGTTTGCTGTGAGACTGTGTCTCCTAAAAATGTCAGAGATGCTACACCCATGAAACCTCACAAACATGGCTGTCTAAACAAGATCCGAACAAAGGGTGACACCAGTGGACATGCTGGAATGGAAAAGGGAAAGCTTGTGGGGCCTCAACCCTAGACAAAAATCTACATGTAGCTAAGAAATGCTAAGAGCAGGAGAAATAGTCCTCCCTAGGAAAGAGCACATCAACTAGTTATTCAATACCAAATGATACCATGAAAGCACATACATGAAAACACATACATACAAGTAATATAATACAGACTACACAGGATGTGTGTGTGTGTGTGTGTGTGTGTGTGTGTGTGTGTGTGTATTAGCACTTAAGGAAAAGGCAGCCATGACTTTGAGAGAGGGTAAGGAGGTACATGGGAGAGGTTGGAGGGAGGAAAGGGAAGGTGAGAAACGATGTAATTATTTTATAATCTCAATTTTTAAAACAAAAAGAAGAGACTGAACTATTGTTTTCCTTTCAGGAGTGGGTTGCTTTCTGCTGTGCTCAGCTGCCTAGGAAATAAGTGAGCCACGCATTGAAAACAACCAACAACACAGTTCTTCAAGCTGTTTCTCTACTAGGGGAGAGCGTTAACGAGTCAGTTTCTACCATTGTTTGGAATAAAATACCCAGCCTGCTACAGTCTAACTTAGAGGTCAATTAACAGAACAAAGAGAATGAGAAAGCAGACTGTGTATTTGTATTTTAAAACTATTATGAGAAATAAGGCTGCCCATATTTGTATACAAACATTCATACACTCTACAAAGACAAGTTTTTTTTCTATATTGTCATATTTTCAAACAATTTTAGCATTTTCTATTTACAATTACCTTGTTGAATTATGTGGCCAATTTTGTCTTGTCATCACACTGGTATAAATATCCCAGACACAGACACTATCCTTAATCATTCTACAGACTTATTTTGAATTGCAGTATCTAACCTCATAGAACAAAGTTCTGGCATAATGACAATCACAAGATAACATGAAGCCTGAAGGCACACTGTTCGCCTGCAGCATCAGGCTAAGGACTATGGAGACAGGGTGGAATCCCACAGCTCTGGAGCCTGTGGAAGTGGAAGAGATGTGGATTAAAAGGTCTTTGTTTGAAGTGGTCCTTTGCTGTGATGAACTGATTCTAAGACACAGATTACTCAAACAGAAAATACACAGACTCCTGGTACCACCCTAGAAGACCAGACTTTGAGCATTTGGGAGAAACAAAGAAAAAAAGGATGCTCTGTGGGCCAGAGAGATGAGCAACCTGCTGATGCTGAAGTCATTTCAACATCATTTGTGGTTTTCTTTGCCAAGTGTGGTTTCTGATCTTTATGACTTCAAAGTGGTTTGAAAAATTATAAGCAAAATAAACAAAAAAATTTTCCATCTCTTCTTATATCCCTTATAATTTAACTCTGAAAGCTCAGAACTCTCTACAGTGTGTTCCTTTATCTCAGCTCGGATTTCAATATTCTGTAAATTCAGGGCTTTTTAAAAACAGATATGTAATGGAGAAAGTAAACTAATTCACGTTTTGTTCAATACAGTTTGCATTTTCTAAATTTCCATAATCCGCCAGGCACTGGACCAAGTGGTACCAAGACAACAAAGGGCATGCAAACCAAACACATATGAAATAAAAATTTTATTGTACGAAATCTGTACTTACTTGCAAAGAAACTCTAAGCTAGGTTTGTGTGAATGCAAAACCTGTTTTTAGGCTTTCTGTAATAATTCCCTTTTATCATGGTAATTCATATTTTATCCTTTTTAGAATTATAATTATATATGTCATATAAATACATTAATAGCTCTAATTCAGGGCCTACTAAGTTAAGTGCCACAAGAAAAATGACAATGGAGTACATGAAGGTTTCAAAGGCAGAAAGAGTTCCACAGAGAAAGGCAGTCAGGGAGAATTCTGGGAAAAGGTCATTCAAGGAGAAGGCGAGGAACACAGATGGCAGTGTGCAAGGGACTTGGGTGAAAACAGCCGCTTACAGAAAGGTTGAGCAAGAGGTGGGCACTTACTTCATAAGACCAGACAAAGACAGGGGACAAATCCTTCACTAAGACTTACCTGTGAATCTCTAAGCAGGTGGCAGGATGCTCCTTTTATTCCTTGTGTGTGAGGTCAGGCCTGGGAAAGGCAAGGTGCTGAACAAGTCACAGAGAAGACATGAACAGATTTCATGACGTGCACTCTCTGTAAGCACCCTGTGACTGTGGCTGAACTGGTCACTCAGGTAATGAGGCCTGGGTGTGTTTATGAGTATTTCTGGTACCATAATGGCTCCTGCGTTGCCTGGCTTCTCTAATGAGCTCAGCCTGCTCTTTGGAAAGTAGGATTTATTCATCTCTCTTTAAACATGGACAGGATGAAAAACTAAGAGAAAAGTGGTCTGTGGGGATGAGGGGGAAGACTAAGGAGAAAGCAATCAATGTCCCACTGTAGATGAGGCAGGCACACAGCAGGATCTGTGTGCTCGTGCCAAGTGAACAAGAGCAGAGGGTTGAGGAAGAGCTCAAAACTTAACCAGAAAATTCTTTTACCCATATGGCAAATTAAACTGTTTATGCTATGTACAGGGCTATCCTCCAAGCAAAACAGGCACTGCTTTTAAGAGAGTTCATCACAGCTGGGCCTGTGGACTATTGACATTTCCTCCAGGAAGGGACATGGTATGTCAGTGGATCTTCACCTACCAGTGTTCAGCCATTCGTATGCAGTTTTGCCTAATGCCATATGGCCTTAGAGTCTCATGAAGGGTCTGGAGCATATAGGCTTGGGAAAAAGAAAGAGATTCATCTAGGTTACTGAAGACACACCGACATCACTAATACTGGATAAAGACTTTGTAGTGCTATTGCTTTAAGGCCACCCATGCATGCTCTGTCAGTAAGACAGATAAACTCGTTGGCTTCCCAAGGTGAACTTTGGTGGAATAAAACTTTGGTTTATTGTTGGGACCTTATGAGTAGGTTATAGACATTGTCTCTGAGATGAAGGAATTTGAGAGACAAACTGATTTTTAGAAGCATGTGACCGGAAGCACAGAACTTAGTGGAACCAGCAGTAAGTTAGTGGGATAGCCTGGGACACTGTTTAGTCAGTTTTGTGTGGCCACTTAAAGGGAATAGAAAGCTATGGGGACCAAATAATAATTATACAACATGGTTTTGTTCTGTTTCTCAAACTACAAGTCATATCCTTCAGTGGATCATGAAATCAACTTTAAAGAGTCAAAGTCAACAGTTTTAAATACAAAATGTGTGTGTGTGTGTGTATTCTCTACTATCCAACCATTTATGTATTTATTTATAACAATATCTGTGATGGTTGGTTTTAATGTCAACTTGCCACAAATTACAATCACCTGAGTTGGGAGCCTCCCCTGAAGAACTGTCCTGCTTGCCTTGCTTCACAGGTTGACTGATACACAAAGATTTACCTCAAGTGTGGACAATGTCTTCTAAATGCAGCCCAGATAAAATGACTGTGTGGCTGAAGGAAGATTATTCACCTTTTCCTTGCTGGCCTTCCCTATTGTCACAGAGTTGGCTTGATGCTGATACTGTTATGAGAACCAGCATTTCCAGGCTTCCACTGTTGAGTAAGGACCTGAAGCTGCCCAGATACCCGTGTATTCGGTGCCATATTGGAACTCATGAGGCACTACTCAGCATCTACCAGATTCTCAGCATCCCAAGTGTGAGACAACTGATATTACCGTTTTAATGTAAACTGATTTAATAAATCGCATACATGAACAAGCCCTAGCCTCACAAAGACAATGTAATTGTACAAGAGGTGCAACTTTAATGGTCTGTTCATGTAACAATAAATATTCGTTGATGGTATATCAAAATTTGACAGTTTCTTGAAAAAGTACAGTTTCTTGAAGGTTAGTTATCTGAGATCCTATCAACTTTTCATATTTTGTGGACAATGAAATCCTCTGGTCTACCTTGACCTTGAATAGATCTCCTACCTATATGTGAATTTGTGACATCCTTTTATTATCTGAAAATCACTGAATAATCATTCACAGGAAGCTGTATCTTTCAAATGTTGACAGTTTCCATTTTAAAGATTAGACTGTAATCTTTAAAAAGTGTACTCATTGACAGCACCACAGGTCTCATCTGAGGAGATTTAAGTATTTAGACACTGTCAAGCTCATGGCCCATTTTAAAAAAAAAAAAATTAATCTCAAAAATTATCATTGGCAACAGTACCTATCCCTTGTTTCTCAGGAAAATCTTAGTTTTGAAAAAGTCTGTCCAGTATCTATCTGAATAGCCATAAATTTGTTCATCTTTCTTTCACGTTAAATTAATGTTCTGTGGAAGTAAAAATAAAACCCCTGGGCTGGGTGGTGGCACACCCCAGTAATCCTAGCACTGAAGACCCCAAAGGAGGAAGAGTACAGGTTGAAGCCTTCCTTAAACTCTGCTTCGAGAAATAAGCCCTCCCACCCCAGCAAAAACAATGATAAAACCACAAATTCAACCCAACTCAAGCACAGAACATTTTTCCTCGAGGCAAATATGGCACGCAGTAGCTCTGCTTTATCCATACTTTGTATTTTTCCCCCACATTAATTTTAAAAGTATACCCAAAGATTGATTTTTAAGAAAATTAGTACTTTGATAGAATGACGCCTGGCTTCAGCTGCTCAGTCAAGTTTTACAGGGAATGCACAGCGGCAAGAATACACTGACTAGTGGTACAGTTTGGGGCCTCCCTTGGTTCTTTATCGGTGCACCGATCCTTGTGCACACATCACGCAAGTCTCAGCAGTGTCACGGACAACCTTAACCTTGTAGGCCTCTGAGGCACTCAAAGAATCCCTCATGGATATTGGGGAGCACCCTTTAAGAATTCTCCGAGTTCCTTTTGGAGTTACTATGTTTGATTGGGTTTGGTCATCGAAGAGCCAAAGATGAGCTATGCAAAAGGTATTGGCCGTATTCAGGAAGGAAATGCACACAGCTCAAAGGCTCCTGAAGGAAGAAATAGTGTTAAAACCGGCTTCCGTGAGCAGGCTTGAGCTTCCTGTTGCCTGAGCTTCCTGTTGCCAAGGCGACGATCCTCCACGAAAGGACCCGGCCATTGATTGGCGAAGCCTAGGCCGGGTCCCCAAGTGCTGGAAAGTCTCCCAGCTGCGCTCGCTCGCTCGGCGGTCGATTGAAGGGGCTTCCTGAAGGCTGGGCAAGAGGGTGGGTGGGAAGATGGCGGCCGCGGCGGCAGGTGGCCTGCCTGGGAAGGGGCACGATATCAGCCTGGCAGCCCTGCGGCGCCACGACCCCTACATCAATCGCATCGTGGACGTGGCCAGCCAGGTGGCTCTGTACACTTTCGGCCATCGGGCCAACGAGTGGGTGCGTGCGGACGCCGCGGCCGTGCGGAAGGCGGGGCGGGGACAGGGCGGGAGATGCTGGGCTCGATAGGCGGGCGGGGGCCGGTCCTGGTGGAGGGCGACCTGCGCGACCCACTGGCAGGTGGGGGGAAGAGGGATACGGAAGGTGTGGCTGGCTGCTGAGAGCTGGGCACAGGCCTTGAGGACAGAAGACAGAAGTTCCCGGGAAGCGGAGGGCAAACCGGAAACCCCAAGCTTAGACGGGCTCAGAAGCCGGAGTCAGAAATGCAGGGCAGGCACCCACCTAAGAGCAAGCTTGGAAGAATAAAGAGGAAGTGGATATGGGTGGGACACCCCAGACATGGATGTAGGAGGCCAGGGATGGTAGCCTAACCATTTCAGAGCATTTCCAACAAGACCGAGCCCCAGCCTACAGTAACTGGATGAAGTTTAATTTTCCTCACAACTAGAATGGAATTGGAACGGGAGACAAATTAGCTCTGGCCTAGGCATTGGTTCTTATCACTTATAAACCATCCCTTTGAATATAAAAGTGTCTTTTCCCCCCTCTTGTGACTTTTGTCCAAATATTCATCAGTATATAACCAGTGGTTTTAATACGGTTCAGTGGGGGTATGAAGAACACCTTGCAAATTTTCAAATTATTTTTGATGTCTTCGCCAAGACTGAAACAAACATCAAAATGTATGCAAAGAGAACTTTCATTATTGAGCAGATTTATGATTAAGTATGCTGTAATAAGAACGACCCAAAAACTATGCACACAAAAGTATGAAGAAGTTCTTGGACATGGAGCTTGGGGCCAGGCACCTTGTTCATCCCCGGTACCCCTGAAAGAGGGCCCCGAGTCTTATCCTGTAGTTTTGTCCTGAGTTCTTAACTGAATTGAGGTGAAGAATTCATGTCTGTTCTAGTAGCCAAACCCAAAGGGGAACTCTGCAGGGTTCTAATGTTAGGGTTATGAATATCCCTAGCTTGATTAACTGAGGCTGTTTTTCCTGGACACCAGAGGAAATTACAGTATGGGCCTTTATAAGTAAAGGGAATGTCCTCACTGACGCGTGTGTATTTATGTGAAGATACTGTACATATGGGTGCTTTACTTCTCTATATCAGTGGTTTTCAACCTTCCTAATGATGGGACTCTTTAATAATAATGTTGTGGTGACCCCTAACCACAAATTGTTTTCGTTGCTACTTCTTAACTAATTTTCCTACGGTTATGATTGTAATGCAAATACGTTTGAAGATAGAGGTGTGCCAAAGGGGTTGCAGCCCACGGGTTGCATGCTCTCTACCTGGACTGGCCTCTGCCTGCCAATTCATGCATAATATTGTGGAGGTAATTCCATTAGTATATGTGGAGTAGGACCCAATAAGACTTAATGGTGTATGTTGACTCAGCAGGAGGCTCAATCTAGAAGATCAGCAGCTGTTGAAATGCACAGTGGAGCACTGCCCCCTGGTTAGCAGTTTTCCTAAAGCCTCTTCACAGTCCCTTGTGACAGAAACTACAGAGGTCCCTACAGAGATGGACCAAATACCCAGTGAAGGCGAGCAACAAATGCTTCATGGAAAGTGTCACACTGTATTATTTACAGGAGTTTTGTTTTCCTGCTTCCTGTACTTGTTTTCTTCAGACAGGGAATAATTCATTCAGTAAAAGGTCATTCTTTCAAAGTCCTAATCTCCTAGGCTCTGGTTGCCTGGCAAAGGAGAGAGACTTAGTTCAACAACAGAGCAGTCACTGGGGCAATCAAATCATCCCTGTTTTCCTGTGCTGTATTGCTCAGGTCTCTGGATGGAAGCTTTTCCAGTGTAAACCTAATAAGTATAAAAGTATCCTTAAGAATGGAAGAGAAAGTATTGGCAAGAAGACAGGTGAGGTATATGCAGGGCGTCCTTATCACATTGGAAATAGCATCAGGTGTTCAAGGAGAAATGAGGAATGGCGGGTGCACAGAGAATGAGGATCAAGGGACTGTGGAGACATCGAAGTGACAGAGCATGTGCTTAGCATGTAGAGCCTATGCTTAGTGTGTGCACAGCCCTGCTTTAATCCCCAGAGCACACACACACACACATACTCACACAAAGGAGTAAGATGAGTTCTACCATGACTAGAATAGGAATTTTAGAACTAAATTTACTCCTCTTTGCCAGGAAGGAATCCTTCCCCAAAATACCCAATGTGTCGATGAAAGTCTACAGCTGGTCAGACCATTTGTTCTCAGCTGGATTTGATTCCCCCCACACACCCCGGGGACATTTGGCAATATCAGGAAACTTTGAGGGTGAAGGTGTTGGTGGCATCTGCAGAGGTGTTGCCAAATGCCGTGCAGTGAGCCGGCATTATATAGTTAGTCTAGAACATGTGCAATGCAAAGCTGGAGGCGTGCCTTAGAACCACAAGTGCCCATTCTTTTCAGTTCACAATTCTGAGTTTTCTGTGCATCACAGTTACAGTTCAGAGGTGCAGCACATCAGACCAGAGCTCTGGATGACAGCTAGACAGCTCTGATAGTGTTAGAAGCTGCAGTGGTGGCTTTGCTGCTACACATGCCACAGAGAGACTGCCTCACAAAGACCAAGTGGACCCATTTTTGATTATTGTAACTTAGAATATTCAGTAAAGTTGAGATTGCTTTCAGTTGCTCTAGGTATGTCAATGTATTTACTTCCAATAATTTCTGAAACAGTATTATTTATACTCTTAATTATTTTGAATAATGAACAATTTTGCGTGTGTGTTACCTTTATTTTCAGAGTTTAGGCTAAAACTTACAAATTTAAATCTGCCTTACTTAAAGGATCTGAGGAGAGCTAATTGCCATACTTTAAATCCACTGATTTGTACAGAAAGGACTTTTAAAAAAGAAAAAAAAAAGAAAGAAAATAAATTTGGCTGCCTTTGAAAAGTGAGTCTGAGGTGCAGATCTAGCAGCAAAATACATTTCCAGAGCTCCCATTAGCCAAGCCAGAGCTCTTGAAACACGGGTTATTTTCTAATTATTAAAAGATTTGAGTTGTATAAGCCAGTTACCCTTTTAATGGAAAAGATGAGACAGGACAATAAATGAATTATCCCAGTGTGATCTGGTAGGATCCTCACTCCAGGCCTGTACTGTAATTTCTGAGCCGTAATTTCTTCCCAAACAAGACTCAAGTTGGAGAAGTGTTTTTGAGTTACAGTTAAAATTCTGATTTTGGATTATTCCAAACTAAAGTCATTAAAATTTTTGTTGCAAAGGGAAAAAAAACAGTTGGAAGCAAATCAGCCTGTGTGTGTTGATAACATGAAAGGTCTGATTTGCATTTCCATGAGAACAGGCCCAGGTCAAATACTGCAGAGCAGGAAACTGCGTTGGTCTTGTAGCCAAGGGGCCTGACAGTGTATGCACTTAAGTCTCTGTCTCTGCCTTAGTCTCCCACCAGTGTAATTCATAGTACCGAAGACTTGGCTTTTGCAGTTTCCTTTTAAGGTGTTATGTATTGCCCAAACTCTGGCCAGTTATGTGAGTTGTCTCAGAGGCCTAAGGGTGTAGTTTCTGACAGGCTCACTAGGATGCTACTGCTCATCTGGACACCACTCTTCAAAGACCCTGGACTAAATCACAGAGAAAACAGTGTGATCATGTAGATTACTTGAAAAGATCACACTTTCAATTCTGTGCCTTTAAAAAAAAGTTACTCTAATGTTACACCTTTTTCTTAAAGAGTATATCTTGGACCAGAATTATAGAGTACTTAGTTTTAAATGATTTGGTAATGGATACTATAAAATATTAGGACCTTAAGTAGGATAATAGAATGCTGAAATTAAATTATGTAAATACCAAAAGCACATGTTAAATTCTGAATTACAATAATCTCATTACTAGTTAAGCAAAAGAGCTGCATCGTGGCGTGTTGATGAACAGGAGCCGGGGAGCCCAGGCTCCTCCTGTCCTGGGGAAGGGAAGGAGAGCCAGAGAACTCAAGCTCCCCTTGTAACTTCACCTCCCCCAGATTATCCCTGGCTGTTCTCGAGTCCTAACTTGGTAATATTTCTGTGTAATGTTATTTCAAGTCTTTGGCCAAAATGACTCTGCAGTAGTTGATGCCAAGAAGGTGCTTGTTCACTTGACTCTAGCACAGTTCTTGTCTGTGTAGTAGTCAGAGTAGTTATTGACAGATCATCTGTTCTCCTAGTGACAGGACATGGCAGTGAACACAAGAGGAAGTGAAGGGTAATGAGATCCAGATAACAGTTACTTCGACACCCTGCTGGGCATGCAGTTTGGTAGATGGAGGAGAAGGCACACATCCACCATCTCTGTCTGATGAGATGTGGAACACACTCCCTGTTCCAGCCAGCTGGGCTATTACACCGTGTCTAGAAAAGAGAATAGTGACCAAGTAGTGCCCACTCAGCAGGCCCTGGTCATGTCAAAGCCCACACCTTTCCCTTTGGTGGCCCCTCTGTTCTACAGTGCCACTTTGCCTACTAGAGAGTGGATGTGTTTCTCTGGTGTTCCGTAAGTTCACACCTTAGAATGAAGAGACATACAGATGGGATGTGTTTGCTTTGTTTCTAGGAGAAGACTGGAGTGGAAGGAACCTTATTTGTTTATACAAGGTAAGCATATTCTATTTTTAGAAAAATGACTTGAAATATTTTAATGTAATTTTGTCATTTCTTGAAGGGCAGTTTTATTTCAAAGAACAACAACCAAATCTATCTGAAATTACTAATCGGCAAGAGGAATAAAATAACACATAATGTCACCTGCTACATCCTGATGACACTAATTTCAGGCTATAATTCCAACTTAAACCTTAATATTTGGTTTAGCAGAACAATCGTTTGATGCCAGTGAATTGCACACAGCTCTTGAACACCATGCACTGCCAAGAGATAAGCTTCTACTGTGAGAGAAGCTAAATTAGTCAGCAGTTGGAAAGGGCTTGTGGCTCACCTTCCCTCACCCTTAGCTGCTTAAAACAGCACACCCCAGGGTTGAGTCTATCTTTCAGTCTTACATTGTTTAGTTAATGATGTTTCAGGATTAATTTAATTAATAAGTTCATGCTTTTAGTCATTTCTTTTTATCAGAGATCATTAACATCACACATTCACGCAAACACACAGTATATATATGGTCTTAATGACTTCATTTTATTCATGCAAATTTCTTCATAAATATCTTCCCTGAATTCTGTCACCTAGTGGGAGCACATAGATGAAATACAAAACTAGCGTAAACTCTGATTGATGTAAGTATATTTACCCACACTCAAGTTTAAGATAAATACAATACAGGATATGCCGTCCCAAGGACTAGTTTCTATATAAACCTCACTGGGCTACTGTGACTGTTGAAGGCATTGTACAATGACCAGTCCTAGGTTGGGCTTCAGGGCAGAAAGTCTCAACAGGAAGAAAGGCAAAAGTAGAGTCACAGAGCCTCCTGTATAAAGGGACAGTAAAGGATTTACTCTGGTGTAGAGGGTTTGTATTAGCATAAGTGATGCTATTAGACAGACTGGCAGAGTAAGGATTCTGAGGCTTATTTTTTTTAGCAGTACGGAGCAACTGAAGGCTTATGGACACAAGAGTGCTTGATAAGCTGTGAGAAAATGTGTGGAGAGTCAGTGTGTTAGCATCACAAGGAGGCACTCATTCTAAAAGAAACTGGAGTTCGGGTGTTAAGAGGATGATTGCCTTGAAGTAGATAGGGGCTGCCAGAGTTGGGACCAGAGTAACTGAAGCTGAAATGAAAGCTGCGTGGACAGAGGGTACAATGACATTGAGAAATGGAACCTCAAGGTAAATGCCAGCGTTTGAACTGAATGACAAAATTGTTGGTAGAATTCAAACAGCGGCGGGAGGAGAGGCTAGGTTCCTACTTGATGTCTTTGTGTATTTTGCAGAGCTGAGGATGTGAGGGCCTCAAGTTTACCCTCGTCTACACCCCTCGGCCTTTAGTCCTCAGTGGTTTGAAGAAACACTTTTCTCAGTAGTCTCAGGAATTCAGATTGAGGAATCCAGCCACTTGGCACAGGGTGATTGTTGGAGAATTTGGCATTGTCTAAAAGGACTATCATAGAAGAAAGGGTATGAGCTGATGTATGATTGTAGGGCCGATAGGGGTATAAAAAGCAGAACTGGGGTGACCAACTGGGGCACAGTGTGGGAGCAATGGGGGAAAGTGGACAGGAAGGAGTTGCTAGCCAGGCTGCAGGCAGGACAAGAGGTAAGTCGGTTGTTTAAGGTTGTGAATACCCAAGAATTACTAGCATTTTAGTCTGTGTTATATTCAGAACACTCTAAAACCACCACATGGATTTGTTTGGCATGAATACTGTTAAGAATGTAAAATGTATAGAGAAAAACTAGAGCATACAATGTGTATTCTCTTTCATTTCTAAGAAGGAATATTTTGAGGAGAATTATGCATTAATATATATTAATGATGATTTTAAGGTCTTTTCTGCCGAGTTATACAATTATTTTCTTTTTTTTGTACCCAAACTAAATACAGCTTTGTATTTTCAAGTATTTTATTTTGAAATAGCATCTTATGCAGACCAGGTTAGCCTCAGACTAACCATGTTTGAGATCACTTTGAACTTCTTCTGATCCAAGTGCTGGCATTACAGCAATGCTCCAATTTTATGTAATACTGGAGATGGAGCCAGGGCTGCCAAGTGAACTACAATCCATCACTCAAATCAAAGACTTCCTAACATACTCCACATTGCTAATGAAACAACAAGTTACACCATAAAACTGAGAAAACAGCCCTCCCCTGGTTCTTAATCCTGTTACCAACTTTCTCTTTGAGATGATGCCTACTGCTTCCACCCCTTCTCCCATGTGTGCCTGCCCTTCCCAAATGCACCCATGTGCCTGCTCTGGCGAGGCCTTTTCCTGGGGTGGAATGACAGCACTTGGAGTTAAGCCACTGAAGCTGTCTGTGGCTTTACACTTTTACTTCGCCTTCAGTCGTGTGCCTGGCATCTTTGTCTCTGGCCTGCAGTGTAATACCTTGCCATTTATGCCAGGAGACTCTTTCCTGTTGAAATACTTGAAGATATCTCACCCACCCCAAGGACCACTCCTTCTGCCTTCCCATGTCTTTGTCTCTGAGATACAGTTCATGAAGACAAGCTGCAGAATTTCTGCATTTCAGAAAATTAATGTTCAGGGCCCTCTGTCAGTCTTTGGAGTACATACTCATCTCTTCCTCTTAAGTTTAAATAGAAATGACTGGTTTTGGATTTGAGGCTATGGCTACCAGTGGTTTTTTTTTTTTTTTTTTTTTTG
The DNA here is from genome assembly GCF_004785775.1 of Grammomys surdaster. Lineage (NCBI taxonomy): Eukaryota > Metazoa > Chordata > Mammalia > Rodentia > Muridae > Grammomys > Grammomys surdaster. The sequence continues at coordinate 337,880 of NW_021620771.1, read as the reverse complement.
TAGAATAAGCTCATCAAAGATTACCTTCCATCAATCAAAAGGTTAAGGTTTAAAACTAAAATCTCGAAAGTTGCAAGGTAGCAGTGTTGTACTTTATCAGTTTAAACGGGTTAAAAGTGAATTAAAACTAATTCTCTTCCTGATTGTTAGTGATCAGCCCAGCAGCCTAGTTAACTTGAATGAATGAACGCTGCTCACTTCTGTCAAATGTGAATGTGTGCCTACTTGTCACCAGAAGGTTTGTGGTTGAATTATGATATGGCTGTCAGCCCAGCACAAGAAAAGGTACACATGATAGATAACAGGGGCCCTCTGTGCCTGACAGAGGGGGATACTCAAGATTTATTGAATGGAATGAAAAATCAAATTCACTAAAGGTCATGCTTTTACTGAGAAAAGTTTTCTAGTAGCTTGTCCAGACAGCCATTTGCTCTGTATTGAAGAGAGCAAGGCATCTGGCCTTTAGCTGTCACGTGAACTTCCTTTGCACCTTGCCTCACAGGTTCATTGACAGAGTTGCCTCATTTTCCTAAAGTTCTCAATTTCAAACTAACATTTACACTTTCGATGAAAATTATCTTTTTGTAATGTTGTACACTTGTTGAACTCTGAAATCCTTTGAAGTTATCTGCCAGTAAGGTTTGTCTTAAAGCAGTTACCATCTTTGTCTTAAAGGAATGTACAATATAGGTAGGGATGTCCATTACACACAAAATATATGCAGGTTCTCATAGGTTCAAAACAATGACCTGCAGGACAGTCTGTGGTACATACATGTTGGTACAAGATCCCAGGAGTAAAGAAATGCTGCTTTGTATGTATACAAACCGCTGTGGGAGACTGAATGCACATAGCAAAGTTAACAGACACGCTAGAATGTGGCTACACTGCAGGTATGCCATGCTTAGCAATTTGTCTTTCCCCTGCTCCATGATTTCCAGATCTGCCTCTCCAAAGCATGGATTCACTATTATGAATAGGCTCAGCATGGAAAACAGAACAGAACCCATTACTAAAGACCTGGACTTCCAGCTCCAGGACCCTTTCCTACTCTACAGAAATGGCACACGTGAGTCTCTAATACAATGCTACTCCTGTTTCTGACATCAGGTCAAATGTTGGTCCAATGTCCTCTTGTGTTCTGCATTTAGTATCAGGGACTGAGGGATTAGCATTTGTTAGCTTTGGAAGTGGCTTTTTTCTTAGAAAAGTTAACGCGAGAATCTCCTTAAGTCGTGTCTTGAGCAGCTCTTTTGCCTGTAGAATGAACCAGTCATTGATTTTAATCCTAAGCAGCAATGGGGGAGGAGGGTGCTTGGTCAGAAGACAGGAGAGGGACACAGATGTATTCTGAACATAGAACTAATGATTTGGTCAGAGGAAGTTTTCCTTTGTGTATCACCTCTGACCAAGCACAGTGAAGAGAGATTGAGGGAGAGGGTCTATATTTTTGAAGGGCTTTTTGAACATGTAGTTGTTGAAAAGCCAGAGTCCAAATAATTTTGGGCGTTTTGATTCTCTTAACTGTTAGTAATGATGAGATTATAGTAGGTCACTAACTGGTCCTTGATGGACTTGAGATGAAGTAGCAGTGGCCTGTATAGTATTCTGCCCTCGATTCACTCGTGTGTCCTACCTGACACCTGTGCTGCACCAGAGAAAGACAAATGAAGCTGTCAGCTTCAGGGCTCCTTCCTTCATCACAGGAGTACACTGCTTGAAGGTAAGGATGTGCGTTCTCTTAAGCTTTGGGGTGACTTTCAAAGAGACTGCAAACGAGTAATGGTTTCTACTCTTTGAATTTAACATACAGGAAGCTGGTACTAGGGAGATGACTCAGTAGGTAATGTGCTTACAAAGTAAAGACCTGAGTTCAACATTCCAGCACACACACACACACACACACACACACACACACACTAGAAGCCAGAAGTGGCAGTGCTTGCTGGTCTTCCAGTTAGTTAATACTAGGAGATCCAGGTTCAGTGAGAGACCCTGTCTCAAAAACTAAGGTAGTCGGCAAAATGACTCAGCAGGCCAAGGCCTGTGCTCCCAAGTCTGACAGCTTAAGTTGGATCCGTGGAATCCATACAAGGTGGAAGGAGAGTTCCAGCTCATACAAGTTGTCCTCTGATACACACACACACACACACACACACACACACACACACACACATCCGCACTATACCTAGCCTCATTCTTGCATTGGTGCGCATACTTGGACACATCCACACATAGATACACCACATACCTTCCAACACACACAGAACTTACCTACTGTATATTATTCAGGATTTTAAAAATGTAATACAAATAATATGCGAAGGAAATCCCAATGACTAGTTTAAAATTAAATGTAACATTTAATATATTAAATATGATGTTTATTTAATTGTACATAATTAGGTTATCATGATAAGTGTCCATTCCTTAAAGTTTTATGAGAAAAAAATTAGACCTAGTAAAACTATAACATGACTTACCAATGGTAGCTTTCATGAAAAGAAAGGTTTTTCAATAATTTAAAAAAAAATGATTTGCTGCTGTTTCTTTGCTGTATGTTTACAGTTATGTCAGAATTTTTAAAGGATATTATATTTGAACTACAGAGCTAACTCAGTAAAGAGCTTATTGTGCAAACATTGTCACCTATGTTCAATTCCCCAGAACTCATGTGAAAAAACTGGGTGGAGTGGTGTTTGTGCTCATAATCCTAGGCCGCAGAGACAGAAGGGCCCTTGAGGCTTATGGAACAGCAGGCCTAGCTGGTGAGCTCCACACCAGAGAGGCTGTCTCAAAAGACAGGCAGACAGTACCTCAGAAAGAGTGACACTAAGGTAGATATCTGCCATACACAAAAAAGCTATGTCCTTTGTCAAATTAACATTCAAATGCTAATAAAGAAGCCACAAAAATTAATGTAAAACAGAGGCTGGAGAGATGGCTCTGCAGTTAAGAACACTGGCTTCTCTTCCAGAAGCCCAAGGTTCGATTCCCAGCACCCACATTGTAGCTCACAGCTGTCTAGAACTGCAGTTTCAAGAGACCCAACATCCTCTTCTGGCTTCCATAAGCACCAGGCAATAATGGTACACACACACACACACAAACACACACAAACACACACAAACACACACACACACGTGTGTGTATTATATAATATGTAAGTAAAATAAAAATAAATCTTTAAAAATGAATGTAGAAGGCTGGAGAGATGGCTCAGTGGTTAAGAGCACTGACTGGTCTTCTAGAGGTCCTGAGTTCAATTCCCAGCAACCACATGGTGGCTCACAACCATCTGTAATAGGATCTGATGCCCTCTTCTGGTGTGTCTAAAGACAGCAATGTACTCACATTAAATAAATAAATAAATAAATAAATAAATAAATAAATAAATAAATAATCTTTTTTTAAAAGTATGTAAAATAAATGAATACTAGTGACCTATCATAATTATTCCTGGTTGCTCTTATTTTGGACAAATAATTGATCTAGCCACTATAGATATTTTGAATTCTTATATATATTTGATTATTCCATAAACTATACCAACATTTTTAATTTCTCTAATGCACTGACTTTAAGAATAGCTTTCCTAAGTTTCACAGGGTCTGTCTGACAGAAAGAGCTGTGTGGAGTTAGTGAGCCCACAGGAAGCCTCACTGTTTCTAAGTCTGCTCAGGATGGTAGTCTGCAGCCCCCTGTGACTGCATCGTCAGTGCAGCTTGTCTGGAGGGACAAGAGTGTGTGTGTAAAGCAAACAGCATGTTTCAGAGTCTTAGCATGAAAGAAAGAAAGAGAGAAAGAAAGAGAGAGAGAGGAAGGAAGGATATAATTTTATATTGGTTAATGTTGAAATGATAGAAATTCGGATAATTGGGCTAAATAAAATGCATTGTTAAATTTACTTGTAGCTTCTTCTTTGTTATTTCTAACTTAAAATGTTAGGCACGATCCACACCTGCGGGTCTTATGCTTCTATTGACAGCCTGCCCTGCTCTTGGTGGCTTCTTACAGATAAGAAAATGGAGGCTGCGGTGGGGGGTTGGGGTACAGCACATGCACCTCTGGCCCTGCCCCTGGTGCTTGTGTTCCACACTCTGCACCACTCCCTCTGCTGTTAAGAATGGGTGCAAATGGAAGCCAGACTCTGGGATGTATGTATGGTTGTTTCTGATGAGTCTCCATATACAAACATGAAATCAGTTCAACAGAGAATTGGAGGCAATGTCTTCTCACGCTTCTGCATTCATTTTGTTCCATTTTGTTCTCCTTACTATCTGCCGCTGGCTGCCTGTGAAACCAGTCATTTGCTCAAGGTTTCTCAGCCCCTGACATCAATTCGAAGAAGGTTTATCACACATGCCTCAGGGTCTGGGTACCTCCCTCTCAAATGTTTCCTCCAGCTCAGAAACTTATGTAACCATTGCATTTGGCTTTCTAATTCTCCAACAATGCCCCTTTGGCCAGGTAGCCTGGCTTTGTGCAGGGTTGGTTTTCATGGTGACTCTCTTCACTGGGGTCTGTACAGACCTCTAGAGATCCTCGGCCTTTTGCCTGCCGCCCAGCTCTTGAGTCGTGTCTACCAGTGCAGTGGACCAGAGCTGGAACAGCTCATGGCAGATTTTCTCACAGGACTTTCTAGACTCATTGGATAAAGAAAAAAAAGTTAATTAGATGAATCTAGAAGAGTGAAATAAGAAAGTAGAAAAATACAAAACTCTCTTCACTTAATTAGTAAAGAAAAAAAAACCTGTGAGTGCATACAGAGAGCAGAGGAAGATGTCAGAAATCTTCCTTTGAGACGAGGTCTCTCACATACTGGAAACTTGTCATGTTCATCAGGATGGCTGGCTTGCCAGCTCATAGAATGCAGCTGTCGTTAATACTTGTCCTTCTCCTCTAGGGCTTGTGGTATGTATGTGCACACCCACGCACAGCTTTTAAAACAAAGGTGTAAAAAGCAAATAAGACAGTTATTAAATCTGGGGTGAAATTGCATGCATTCATTTGTTCAACAAACATTTTCTGTCCGCTAGGCACTGTGTTGGACTTTGTGTTGGTTATCCTAATAAATTCTTGTAACATTTTGTTAGAACTACTATGTTTTGTGTTTGACCAATGAGGATACTAAGCTAGAAAAATCGCTCAGTGGCTAAGAGCACTGGCTGCTCTTCTAGAGGACCGAGTTCAATTCCCAGCATCCACATGGTGGCTCACAACTGTCTGTAACTTCAGTTCCAGGGGCTCCAATTCCCTCTTCTGGCCTCTGTGGGCACCAGGCATGCAAGTGGCATACAGACATACATGGAGGCAAAACACCCATACACATAAATTTTAAAAAATAATAAAAACTCCAAAATGTTTTAAGTGTTGAAATGATGGTATAAAGATTTGGATTTGGGATTTTCAATATTTCTCAGCTGGGCTAAGATTAAGTGCAGATTTTAATTTTTTCAGATTGGAGAGTTACAGGTGAATTCCAGGTTGAATTACAGGTAAAGTATATGAAAATATTTCAACAACAATAACAAAACAACAAGCAAACAAACAAAACCCTCTGAAATCTGAAACACCCTGGTCCCAAGCATTTCTCCTAAAAAACACACAGTTATACTGGCAGCACAAAGCCAGTGTTCATTGGGAAACAGAAAAATAGGTCTATACACTGAAAAATCTCCCCTCTCCTCCCTCCCCCTCTGATCCCTTCGTCTCTTGCCCAGTGATCCCCTTCTTCCTTCCTCATCCCCCCTTCTTACCCTCTCCCATGAACCTCAGGGCCTTTGACATGATGGACAAGCACTGTAACACTTACCCACACCCCAGTGCCCTGATGAGTTAATTGTATTAATTGCACAGTAATGTGAGTCACATGCTAGGGTGAGGAAGAGCAGGTGAGACCCATGTCTCCCTCATCATCTTCATTGACTCTTTGTTTTTGTCACAAAATTCACTTTTTTAAATAGTCAATTTTCTCACAAAGATGCAATTTTCTGTAATTTTAAGTATGTTCTTGATGGCTATTATAAAAAATATAATTTATTCCAGAGCTTTAGCTAAACTGTACACACACACACACACACACACACACACACACACATATACTCACACATCAGCAGTAAGAAAGTAAAATTTACAAGTAAAGGTTGGGCATAATTTGGAAGAAGCATTGCTCACTCTTCTAAGAGTGTGTTCTGTGAAAACTTTGCTCTGCCATTATACCGCCATAAATCAGTAAGCTACTTTGTAGGCATGAGTAATATTTCAAGTCCCTGTGGACAGAGACTGTATCTTATATTTTAATTGTGTTCTGTGATTCCACATGGGCCTGGAAAATTAATGGATCTGGTTAAGAAATAGACATGCAGACTTAAAGTAATTCCCAAATCATTTGTACCAATTGCAGAACCGAGATGTGTGGGTGGGTGGGTGTGAGTGTAAGATATGCCTGATGATTTTGTCTAGCATCCTAATCATCAGTGTGCTTTAGACAAAGCTGTAAAGATATTCTGCATGAAGTGATTGATCTGTAATGGCCATGGGGTTGCCCAGCTTTCAGAAATTCACTAGTCCTCACTTCATGTCAGAGTGACAACCTTGCTTCCTAAACTAATACAAAGCACTAAGCAAGGCTGAACTGTGTGGTCCCCTCATGGATTTGGGTCCATACAGGTCAAAAAAAGGGTATTGAATCCTCTTGAAACTTGTATTACAGATAGTTGTGAACCACCATGTGGGTGCTGGGAACTGAACCTCTGTCCTCTGTAAGAGCAACAAGTGCTCTTAACCACTGAGCCTTCTCTCCAGCCTTCTCTCCAGCCATCTCAAGTAGTAATTTGTAACACTTTTGGGGCCATAGAATCTGATTCCTATTTACTTCTTCTCCCTCCCTCCCTCCCTCCTACCATCCTCCTTCCCCTCTTCAGATATGGTTTTGATGGCCCTTCATGTAGCAGGTATCGTTCTAAGGTTCTAGGGTGTGTCATGTTTCTCCCTCGGAATGTGTACACCATTTTACAGACTTGGATTCTAGATATGCAGTTGAGCTCCTGAAGCCATCCAAGGTCAACACACACCTTCAAAGTCATGAGACAGCGGAAAGTCCTTGCATCCCTTTTAGACAGAAACTTGATATTTGCAAGAATAACAATAGCATGCTTTTCTCTTCCAGATCTGTCTAGTAATATAAGATCCTCACGGGAAACTCACAGAAAGCACAAATAATGTAGAGCAGGAGACAAAGACCTTGACATTTTGTGTTTAGTCAGAATAGGAACCTTATAAATCCAGGCTCTTACTACATGTGGTGTATGTGATTGCTGCTCGTGGTAACCTTCAGGGACTGTGCTGTACTTCTTAATAAAAGAAGTTCCCTTAAAATTAAAACGCATTTTTTGGTCAGAGAATCTCAATTCGTATGTTTAAGCCACCATTTCCATTTCAAGCGAGAGCCAGCCTCTTTCCTATGGCCTGTGCACAGAGCTGATGCCCTTCAGTGAGTGATTAAGGATTGCACGCTCCTTTGACTTAAGCGATGAAACTCGTCACTTGGACCTTACATCCAGAATCACCATTCATTCTGTCAAGACTCTGCCCATGCTAAAAGGATCTAAACTCTAAAGGATACGATTTATGTAAAAACTGGCATTCTATCAATTACAGAAAACTCCAGAAGATGTCAAGTGAGGCAATATTTCACTTTTGAATACTGGATGTCATGATTTTGGTTTCTATGCATTGAGGTAAGACATCTGATAGCTCCGGAAACAGGTTCCTATCTGCACCTCACACCACTTGTGCAAGCCACACTGCTTATCCAGAGCACCCAACCTAAAGACTACACTTCTACTGTAGAATGTTAGAGGACTCATGGGCGGGGTGGGGGGGCCTTACAAAATTTAATGAGCAGGTGACATATTGCGGGGGGGCTTACAGAATTTAATGGGCAGGTTACATACGTGTGTGTGTGTGTGTGTGTGTGTGTGTGTGTGTGTGTGTGTGTGTATACACATGTATACATATGCTCACTCATGGAATAATATGGCATGCTTGGGCAAGAAAGAGTCCATGAGGCAAGGTGATACATCACATGTAGCCCAATGAAATAAACTCTGAGTCAAGTCTTCAGCCATGCAGATGTGAGATTCTCAGCATACAAGGAAATAAGCATTCACATAGTGATGCTCTTTCGATTCATATGCTGCATTTGTGGCTTGTAGTTGTACAATATTTTATATTTTGTTTTAGAGAGCCAAATTTGATATGATAAAAGCCTAAATCTTGGCAGAGAAAAACTGTCTTCCCAAACACTCTCCTCCCTGCTTTATGAGAGAAGCATCCTTCAGTCTTCCTGCCTCAGCATTCAGGGAGTGGGCAGTATGGTTTCAGAGTGTTGTGTGCATTTTGCATTCTATTTTTATATTGCTTATTTTTGTTCAGAAATCACAAGATAATTTCAAATAGTCATGTTCTGGAATCAAGGCTGACTGTGGAAGGAATCTAGTATTTGTTCTATAGTCATTCGTGTTCAGGAGAAAGAAAACAAAGTGGCCACGAGTCATTGCATACACACTCCTAGTCCTCATCTCAGGACACACCTGAAACATAATCTAATTGTTTTCAACATAAAGGGCTTTGGAACATTTGGTATCTCCGGTGTCCACAGTAGATAAAGGTCGGAATGACAGAGGTACAGAGCCTCTGATTCACTCTTCTTCTCCCTGGCTGCATAGCCTCTGTGCCAAGCCTTAGAAGCAGGCCAGTAGTCAGGTGATTTCTAGTTAAACTGTTTCACCAAAGCTGTCCCGTCATCATCAAACACCTGGTCAAATCATGCAACTCAAATATGAGGAAGTCTGTACCTTTGGGATTTTTGTTTGGAGGAGAAAATTTTTGGCCTGTAGGAATATTGTTTTATGTTTAGCTTTAAGCATCACAAACTCTTTAATTATGAGGCAAGATTTATTTCCCTTTGTTGATTCTCATTTGTGATAGTAGGTTTTCAGAGTGTTAGTGGAATAATTAATATGACTTAGGTGGGTGTAAGCTCAAGGTTACAGTTACAGCACATGACTAGCATGTGAGGATAGTAGTTGTTTGCTGTACCAAGTCCTACTGATCATCTGTAAGGAAGAGAAGTGTGCTTTGTCTCTCAGTTGCCAGTGGGAGTCGTCCATCAGGAAGAACAACAGTTGTAATCATAACACTCATAAAGTAAGTACATGAGCCCAGTGCCAAGTCAATAGAACTGTCGTCTCTGAAACCTCACTTCTAATGGCAAAGTCCTGTCACTGCTCCTTACACCTAAGAATGTGAAGTACTTGAAGCAAAGTCACCGCTCAGCACAGTTAGAAGACTGTAGGGCCTTCTGAGGGACAGCTGCCTGCTGTCTGGTAGAGCAGATCACTTGGCAGCAGACTCCAACCTACCTGGTCCATGATGGTTAATTAAGTCAGAACGGATATTAGCCATGGTCAGGGTTATCGGTAGCATAAAGTCTTTGGCTAATTTGACTCAGCAGACACTTGTTGACTGACTACACGTTCAGCTCACTGCACTGCATTGTTGAAGTCCTCCAGGAGCTCGTGGTCTGACCCAGGGAGCAGATGTATAAATGCTTAAGTAGGACTTTTTTTTTTTTTTTGTAGCATAAAGATAAACAAAAAGACTGGGTGCAAAGAAAACTGTGGAAAGTTTGTCCCAGGGACAGTGAAGATTAGGTTGTCATGGATAAATAAGAGCTCAGAGACCTAGGGCAATGGGCTAGGGATCCATTTGGTATTTGTGGCTTAGATTTTGAAAATTACCAGCAAAATTATGAATAAAATGGAGACAAACTTAAGAGGTCAACAGGACGAGTAAACTGTTCCTATTTCTGTTGCTGTTAATCTAGAGTTTTTCTGATTCTTAATTTATTTGGGCATTTCTTTATGCTGCTGAACTTCCTAAAGTAACTTTCCCCTGAGAGAAATACAATGAGGTAGTTAGTGTATGCTGGCGATTCCTCTGCCCTTGATGAGACATCGTTTCCCCATTAAGGAGGGCAGAGATTCTCAGATGAGGAAGTCTCATGACACATGTAACCTTGGTTATAAATGAAATTCTCTAAAAATTCAATACATCCTTTACTTGTAAAGTAACAGGATCTTATGGATAGTTGAAAATGAATATTAATTCAGCTTAACATGATGCTTTGGGTATAAGGTTTTGAACTATTCAGTTTTAATAGCTTTAACTCTGTAAGACAGTTCATTTGTTTGGAGTGAGGAGTTTGTTTTTACTAGTCAGGGTTTCTGCTGTTGGCTCCTAGTGCTCAGTGGTGTTAGTTGCCAATAAATAGCAACCACTTCTTGTCTGCTGTGAACCTTCCAGTGTCCGAAGATCATGGGATCAGGACTGCTGATTTGTGAGTTGCAGTAAAACTATGTCATATGAAAAGAACCAGACCCAAAGCCAGAGATAACAACTCTACAGAGCTGCTCTGAGGCCGTGAAGAGTCTGTTTTACAAGACGTGTCCGTGTTTGGTCAGTAAAGCCAGCGCGGAAGGTGAATGAAAGAACGTTACTTTAAAGGCATTAAAGAGCACACCAAAGGAAGCAGTGTTCAGTCCAGGCATTCCTACTGGGCAGAAGGACAGGACTGACGCAGGGCCAGTCAGCTGCCACAGCCATGGTTTCCCATCTATGGAGCCAGGACAAAGCTCTCAGGTGCCACTCTAGAGCTTCCTGCTGTAAACACCACAGCTTCCCTCCCTCCCCCGCCCCAGACTCCATTACATTCTTATTCTGAAAACCCTGGCCTGAAAAATACAAATCCCAGGTAATCCACAAAGTCAGATGCCATGAAGTCAATCAAGGACAGCATGGCCTACAAAGTAAGAAGCACTCCAGCATAGGTTACATCACAGAACCATCTCTGAGCAAAAGGTAAAGGTGCTTGCTGCCAAGGCTGCTGACCTGAGTTCAGTCCCAGAGTACACACTGTTAAAGGAGAAAGCTGACTCCGGCTGGATGTCCTCTGACCTCCACACACATATGCACAAATACACAAAATGTGATACAAATCAAAGCAAGCCCAAACACAGACTAATTCCAGTCCTTGATAGCCAAGCTTAGAAATCAAATCAAAGCATGTAAAAGGTGTTTTGAGACCTTGTGTATCAATTTGGAGGGATGTGCAGGAGCATATTTTAGAGATAATAGGTAAAATCGGGGGAAATGCTTTGGCTGGCTTGACTCATGGAGCCTTGTGTGGCCGCAGAGGCTCCTGTGAGGAGGAGGAGGAGTCCCTGAGCGCCCCACTCCTAGTGCCTGCAGTTCCCTCATGATTGTCTGTCTCCTCTAAAGCATGCTAGGTCTTTTAGAAGTGTGGGTGCCATGAGTGTGCTTGCCACCTGTCTCTAGAAGTAGACATCTTCAGCTTGCTCAAACACAACCGCTTGAACTGGGTAAACAGGACAGTAAATAAAAAAAATACTGTGTGTGAACAAAGTCCACCAGACAGATGTTTACAGCAGTTATACAGCTGGGTTAGAGCTCTCACTCTCTTGAGAAGGACCAGAACATAGGAGTCTGAAGAGATTTAATTTTTTTGAGTCATCCTCAAATACCCATCCAAGTTGCAGAGCTGATGACGGCCAAGTCCCCAGTGACAAGAGAAAGAGGGCTTCCGAAGGCAAGCTGATGGCCCTTAGACAGCAGTAAGGGAATAGAGGACGAAAGAAAGAGTAGAGGGAGGGAAGGAAGGATGGACAGATAGACGGACAGAAGGATGGAGGGAAGCGCAGGGTGCCTCCAGGAGAGAAAGCGACATCAAGCCAGAGCTCCCATTGAACGCTCTCTCTCCATCTCTTAACACATCTCCACACCACTTGCTAACTCTCTGGCTATGTTATGCTTGCTTTCAAAATTTCAGCCCAAATCTTTATTAAATAGTTTCAAGTTGAAAAGTACTTGACATAAAATAGAGAACAAATGGTAAGTGTCTCTAAGGTCATAATAAATAGAAACATTTATTAGGAGCATAAACAGGATTGGGGGAGGGGTCCTGTGATCATTCATCCCAAATGAACCCCTGTTCTCTACCATTGGAAGTCAGAGGGCCCAAGTGAAAACGTGCGTTTAAATGACATTTGGTCCTGCCTCTGATGACCGCTTACTTGGGCCATTGAAACTTGATTGGCTGTCAAGTTTCCCACGGAAGAAACTGAAGAAGACTCACTGCCATTCTATAGTGGTCAGCTGGCTCACTCTTGTCCGTATGTGCTTACAAACCCTAGATATGGAAGAGATAGGGAAATACTGTTCCCCTCCTTCTTCCTTAAGGAATTGAAAGAACGATGGAAGACAGATATATCACCACAGAAAGGCTATTTTCTCTGGAGAACCGTCCAAACATGGCTTCATGGAAAGGGCAGTGCCAGGCAGAACTTTACAACCGTGCGACAGGAAGTTCCAGTCACACACAAGGGCTTATGTAAACATGCAGGAGCATGTGTTGGGGGACCCTCTAGGCACCTACCTTCTAGGGTAGCTCTCAACGCACTTGTCTTTTTCTCTGCTCCACTTAGGGTTTCTTACCTCCAGGAGAAATGTAGAAACAGTTGAGTTGAGCTTCGTGTACCACCTTGCCCTTGAACTTCCTCTCGGTCTCCTCAGATGTCTGACTGGAGAGCAGCTGGTATGGGGGTGTGGATGGCTGAACAAAGGCCCGAATCATTGTGACTTCTAGTTGGGTACCAACAGCTGATTTCACAACTGAACAAGTATCCCACTTGTAACTTTTCCTTGTACTTTTTAAGAACTCAGAAATGGTTTCTGTGGCCACATTTGAAGGCCATAAAATCTCATATGACCCTATCACTCAGCTGTGAATTTGAGCTTTTGCTTTCAGATTTAGAATTCTGAAAGCACTCCTCTTTCCTTGATTCTTTTCTGCTGCATCGTTCTGACTTTGCCGCTGTGCTCAGACCTATGCAGAGACAAGCCCTTCCTTCCCCAGTGGAGCCCTTGGATGGAAATGTGAAGCAAATGGCTTCTGTCAGCCTGTCAGCTCATCACCTCCTGAAGGCCTGATGAGTTCTGGTCTTTGTATATCAGCACAGGCTGTCTGGCACAGCCTCTTGTGTGGAAGGGTGATAGGCCTGGTGGAGGTGGGGGCCTGGGCCCACGACAGGAGAACTTGAGCTGGAATGTGCACTTCCATGGATTCACAGTGCTGCTGAACTGCAAAACTATTTTAAGGAGAGAAAGCGCAGGCCCAGTCCTCTCTATCTTGGTGCTCCTTTTAGTAGCCAGGAATGGTGGTAAACGTGTGTTTTATCTCTCCCTCTCCCTGCCTATTTAAGTCTTATGTTCAAGCTAAATATTAACTAGATAAAAAAGAGCTGTTTCAGATGATCCCATGTGAATGTTAAAAACCATATTGCCTTATAGATAAATCTTCAAGAGCTTCTAAACAACAATGACAAACCTAGTGTTCCTTCATTCTGCTTTAACACTTGAGGGTTTTCTGTTGTGTTTTTGCCCTAAACCTGTGTCAGCATCTCCAAGTGATGAGGATGTTAAAGGTGTTTGTTTGTGCCAACAGCTCCTTGGCATCCTGTCCTTACAGAGCTCTAGTTCCTTATGTCAGAGGTCACACAGGAGGAAGAATGACACACAGAATGCTTGTTAGTATGGTTTTCTGGTAGGACACCCATTGCCACTTTCTCTGCCACCCGGCTTTAGTGTTTGGTTGCACTGTGGGCTCCTGACCTGCCATTTTGGAAAACTTAGCCTCCATAGAAGGTAAGTTTTCACTATGGTCGAATGGTCCAAAGCACCTTTTGTGACTAAGACCAAAAAAAAAAGAAAAGAAAAACAGTCAGATACACTTCGATTCCTCACAGGGCTGGAGCTGGTGATCCCGCCTGACCTTACAAAAGCAGAGGCCAGGAGTCTGTAGGGAAGCAAGTGGGAAAGAGCCTCAAATCTGAGTTCCCACAGACACGTTTAGTCTTGACACAAAGGCTCTGTTCTGATGTGCAGGAGCTCACAGCGCACTGGTTTGAAGACACTGACGTTCTCATTTTCCTTAGGTTTGTCAGAGTCGTTAGGGCGGATGTTTGTGTTTCTATCTGGGAGAGTAACCAGGTTGAGAAAGCTTGGGGCATCATCTCCCTTTGCCCTCTTCATGTGTAGGTGTCTGAGGCAATGGTCCTGAATTCAGGGGCTGGAGGGATGACTCAGGGGCTAACAGCATTTTAAAAAAAAAAAAAGATTCTGCATGCATTTGATCAGTACAAAATGAAGTTTAAAATCTCAATGATGACTTTTAGCAAGTTAGTAAAGTTTCTTTTTGATACTTGCTTAAAATAGCATTTAAAAGGCATGTCCTGTGCCTTCGGTCATTCTATTAGTCCTACCCTGGACATTGATGAGACTCGTGAGGAGAAAAAGATGCTGTGACCTGACAGAGCTGTCTTCGTGCAGAACAGCTCCCTGCTTTGAAGGACTAATTTTGTGTTTTCCTTTCAAATAATTTTGCTAATTTTCATTGTTCCGTCCTAATATTGCTGTTGTGTCCAGTGAAGTTCTGTTTCATGCTCACATAGTTCATGTGTTGTTTATATGATATTTACTAGATATTTACAGATGTATCCTGCAACTATTTTAACCTGCACTACAGAACTGATAGAGCCAGTTACACACTAAATTTAATAGACAGCTTATTTGAAAAATGGTTAAAATCAACCACAGTTACATTATTTCCATTCATTGCTAACTGGTTACACCATCCTCATACCTAACCTCCCAACATTTGTAAATTTTCTGTACAGACATTATAAAATGAAATTCATTATTAAAATTACATTTTTCTAGTTTCCTATCCTAATAACTCAATAGCCAACTTTTCAGTTAACATGTTCCTTGGAGGAGGAGAGGGAAGGGGGTTTCTAGGCATAGTGTGAGCATCAGGTTTCTGAATATTTAAAAATAAGGATGAAATGTGTTTGTGAAATGTGCAAATGGAATATAGAAACAATGAAGTCTCAAAGCCAAGAAGTTTAGAATCCTGATCTTGTCTTCCCATCTGTAGCCGCTTGTTTAAGGAGCATTCACGCACTGGCTGTTGGGCAGAGGCAGGGAAGCAGGCTTCTGTGTAGGCCCGCAGCAGCACTTCTGATCACATATGCTTTCCCTTTGGCACAGGGTCTCATGGAGCCCTGGCCAAAGTCACTCCAGTGACTACTTTCATCTATTTAATAATTAACTGAATGAATTCATTCTATGACTGATGAATCTATATTTTCCTTTAAGACGGAAAGGGAATTTCTTTCCATTGTGTGGCTTTAAGGTTGCTTACAGCTTGTTTGATGTGTTTTTCCCCAGTGGCCATTTATGGAATTTGGTTTTATGATAAGGAAGAGTGCCAGAGAATTGCGAAACTAATGAAAAAGTAAGTATTAAAAGGCTGAGCATGTCCTAGGAGCTGGCGCTGTGGCTTGTATTTCTAGACATAAGAATCAACACTAGCAGGAAGTGCTTCTCAGCTGTCATCCTCACCATGACCCCCCAGCCCCAGACACTGCTTAGCGTATGAAGAGAGTAAGAAACAGTTTGCCGTGCTTTCTGCAGGTTGGTCCTCAGCTCAGGTGGCTTGTTGCTCTCTCCACATGCTCGTCCACGTGGTGATTTTCTTTGGTATTTTCTTCATTTGTAAATAAGTGGTATTTTCTCTGGAAAGTTATGTGTCCATCAGTAAAATGAACATGCAGAGTCATCCTGAACTGCTAGAGCCTAGAGCCTTTGATACCCTCCACTTCCTTCCTGCCCTTTAACAGCTTTTCTTTTAAACTGTGCTTGTCACTCAGAATTCCCAGATACCGAAAACACCAAGTGCTTAGAATCCTCTTCAGTTCCTGTCTCTGAGAAAGTCAGAGTCAGAGTTCATGTTAGTTTAGCAATCAGTTCACAATCAATCCTCTCTCTCTCTCTCTCTCTCTCTCTCTCTCTCTCTCTCACACACACACACACACACACACACACACACACACACACACACTACTCCGCCCCTTATTAGTCTCTTTCTTACTTGCTGTTCTGAGGTGCTATCTGACTTTGACTTCCCTAATTGCATCAAAAGGAAGCTCAAGTGAGACTGATTGGTGGTCTCTGACCAGTTATGGTCCTGGCTGCTCAGTTTTCCTGCTGTTTATGTAAATAGTCAAAATAATCAGAATTAAGTGCGTTTCCTAATGAAGCTGGGTCTCTCTCTGTCTAGAATAGGTTGGACGTGATGCTCTGCCTGCAAAGAACCAGTATACGTTCCTAAATCCCCAGGCAGTGAAATGAAAAAGTGACCCCCACAGGGAAATGAAAACCAGGGAACACATTTTTATAAATAAAATTGACTCCTGAAACTCCTGCTTTTGAGAGCTAATTTTAGGCAACCAGCTCAAGTCCCAGATGGTGATTAAGTGTGTTCAAACTGGTATTTACCACCATAACAACTAGTTCCTTAAACATTTCATGTTGTTGTAAATTGTGCAAGGGACAATAATAACAGGATTTCATATGGATTAAAAAATACCCTGTAAATCAGCCAAGAGGTCACGGTAAACCTGGAGGCCTTCTGCACTGACTGCCTCACACCTCGGGCAGGAACCTGACTGTTGGTAACAAGGAGCAGTTGATTTGTGTGGGTTCAGATGCATTCTCTAGTGAGAATGAAATCTGTTGGTAACTTCACAGGTCTTACTTTACCATTAACTTTGTAGTTAACCTAAGAATCCGAGCTGAAAATCAAAGCACACAAAGAAAAGGCTTTAAAAAAAAATGTTTCCTTGTAACATTTAGGACCATGGGGTCAGAGTTAGGATGGGACCTTTATGGTATTTCTAAATTGCCAAAGAACTACAAGGTCCACATTGCTTCACCTCACAGCATTTCGGAAGGAAGGGACTCTCTGTACCGTGCTACTCATCCCTGTTGAATGTTCTGTTGAAGGCTTCCTCCACAGTCAGCAGCAGACGCTCTGTGGCTATAGTGTAAAAGCAGCCGTGACTGATGTGTCCAGCGGTGAGGAGGCCTCTGTCAGTTATTCTCTTTATAAACACGTGGGGCAGGCTAGAGTCCGAAGGTCACAGCTTCTTGACTCCTAAATGTGCCCTGGATATGCATATGTAGCCTGTTGACTCAGGACCTTTCCTCTCATTTTCTGTTTCAAATGCTTAAGCGGTCCTTCTAAGATGGTTCTAGAGGGATGAAAACCCTTGGGAGAGAGCCAGAGTAATAAATAGCATTGTTTTTGACTTTAGTTTCCTGAATCACAGCTTCCCGTTTTTCTAGCCTCACTCAGTGCGAGCAGTTGAAAGCCTGTCATGGAGCTGGATCCTCCACAGTGACCCTGAGTTCAGGAGAGGGCCGAGAAGTCGATATCCTGCAGATGCTCACCAAGGCCAAGGATGAGTACACCAAGGTGAGCCTCCTCTCCCTTATGATGATACCACGGTGACAAAGACTGCCACTGAGAAGGACAGCAGGTGAAGTAACATAGCAGGATGTAGATGGTTTGCCTGTTAAGTAAATTAGAGGGAGCCTAAGAAATCAGTAGCCTTCATACAAACTGTATTCCGTTAGAGGGCCTGCTAGATCTACAGTGCCATGTGCAAACCATATGTGTGTCTTCACTGGTAGGGTGGGCCTGTAATCCCAGCATTTGGGAAACTGAAACAGGAGGATGGCGAGTTTCACATTAGCCTGGACTACATAGTGAAACATTTCATAACACAAAGCATGAGCCCCAGCAACACAGCTTGGTAGGTAAGGACACCTGCCACCAAGTTTCACGACCTGAGTTGGGTCCTTGGGATCCACATGGTGGAAGGAGGGAACCAACTTCCACAAGGTGTCCTCTTCTGAGCTCCACACATGTGCTGTGATACTCCCTCCCAAGGAATAAATAGAAGGTAATTTAAAAAGTGTAAATTAAAACAAAAGGCATAAAAGTAGACTTGAATAGACAGAAGTATATGCTCTGTTCTAACATATATGTTAGCTAAGGATATATATTACATATTATATATATGATATATAATATACATTATATTTTATATATGTTATATTTATATATATATATGATTGAATGTAAAGATGTCAGCTATCCTTTAGTCTATAAATTTGGGGTGATTTTAAATAAATGCTGCTGTTTTATTCTGTTCGTGGAGCAGACAAGCTGATTATAAGGGAAAATAGACAAGAAAGAGTAGCAGGCTTGGGGCTGTAAACACAGCATTGTTACAGGAGATGGAGTAGGGGCCGTGAAGCAGGCTTTACTTGATGCTAAAGGTTGGTTATGAACATGTAGGGTCCTGTGCATTGTTGGTGTTCATACATAGTAGCCAGATGGACCAACAGTATAGGTGAAGCCAAGATTTTTTTGTTTGCTTGTTTTGTTTGTTTTTTGAGACAGGGTTTCTCCGTGTAGCCCTGGCTGTCCTGGAACTCACTCTGTAGACCAGGCTAGCCTCAAACTCTCGAACTCTCGAACTCTCGAACTCAGAAATCCGCCTGCCTCTGCCTCCCAAGTGCTGGGATTAAAAGCGTGCACCACTACCACCCGGCTGAAGCCAAGATTTATAGATCAAGTTTATGGTATAATAAAGAACTGTTTCAGCTCAGTTATACAAATAGATTCTTAATTAAAGAGTGTTGAGTCAACTGGTACCCATTTGGAAAAGTACAGAATTCAAACTGTACCTCAAACTAAATCTCAGGATAAATGTCAAATATGTTAGAAAATGCAGGTTCCAGAAGAAAATGTACTTGGATCTCTTTGCAATCTAGGAAAAGAGAAATCTTCCTAGCTGTGTCTTAAAACTCAAAAACCAATTAATTTTAGCTATATAAAAAAATTAACATTTTGCAAATTAAAAAAACACAAAATTAAATTTTGTAACAAATGAGAAGAAATATTCACACCTAAAAACTAGGAATGGGTTAAGATCCCTAAAAATTGAAATAAAAAAGATTAACACTCTAGAAAAATGATCAAAATAAAATAAAAGTAAGAAAAAATAATCTTAGATTGGGAAACTGGGTAAGAAATAAGAAAATGTACCTGAATATTACATTTTGACACAATTAAAAAAATCATGCCTTCAAGTCACATTGTTTGAACAGTCAGTAGATTATACTGTAAAGATGAAAAGATCAACAAATTAGGAACTTAATTCAGTGGTCTTGTCATTAGTAGGAATATTGGCTTTATAATTTTTCAGTTGTTACAAATACAATAAATGAAAAAAATTACATTAGTATTCCTGGAGCCAAACCTTGGCATTAGAGAAGAAAATCAAACTAAGTTAAAGCTGCATCCTAAGTATTAAGTGGAGTTTGCAAAATTAGTTCATGTTTTGTTAAATAAAAACTACAGAGTCCTGATTCCCTGAAAAGGCTCAGAAATGATGACACCCAGCAGCAGTAAGCATCTCTGTTGCCCTGGGTTATTTCTTCCTAAGGTGTCAGCGCTCTTTGAAGAAGTTCCTGGTTGCTGGACCAATGGGATCCTATGTAGTGGGCACTGCAGCCAGCTTACAAGAGCACCACTAGAACCCAGCAGCAGTGTAGACAGAGTGCTGGAGTGGAATTTTGTTTAGTAATCCATGATACCATGGTGATGGTGAGAGAGACAGCGTGGACCAGTGCTACCAAAAATAAACTATTGCTGTCTTGTTTTGAAAGTACTCAAACACCAAACCTGCCTCTGACACTGATATTTAATTGATTGTGCACACAAGTACACACAGTCAGAAACAAGCCACAGTTCATATGTGAAGGTCAGAGGACAGCTTTCAGAAGTCAAGTCCCTCTGTCCTGTGGGTTGTGGGTTCTGGGAACAAGCTAAGGTCATTGATGACCCCAGGAATTAGACTCAGGCGGCCGGTAGCCAGGCCCCTTTCTCCCACTAGTTGTCGAATATGTGTCACCTGATAACACTCCCTCTGTACACTGTGCTTGGTAGTGAACTCTTGGGGTCTTCAGACTTTCCATACCATGGTCTTGGGAGTATTCTCTAAGCATTGAAACTAGCGTTGCTTCCTGAATGCGTCTTCCTGCCTTTCCTCCCCTTCTGCAGCTCCAAACGAGGTGAGCCTTTTAAGGTCCATCTCCTACCGTCCCATCACAGGAGCCACACCCAGCCTCCCCAGCTGGATGCTTGCAAGGGCTCTCCTTTTAGCATAAGCCCTGTGCTGTCTGTGCTGTCACCTCTCATGTACCATGTATGCATATTAGATGCACGAAGACAGTGTGCAGACCAAAGAGGTCTGGTATGAAAAAGTGGGAAATGGAAACAGTAATAAAAAAAAAAAATCACAGGATT
This sequence comes from Grammomys surdaster, assembly GCF_004785775.1. Taxonomy (NCBI): domain Eukaryota; kingdom Metazoa; phylum Chordata; class Mammalia; order Rodentia; family Muridae; genus Grammomys; species Grammomys surdaster. Next base: position 317,515 of record NW_021620771.1, on the reverse strand, counting down.
TTTTTTTCCTCAGAATTCTTGTGAAGTGCATCTCCATTTTTGGACATGTTTAAGGAGACATAGTGGAGATGTTGTAAAAGAATCCATGTCTCTTGATAAGAATTAAACAAAGACTTCTGAGATCCTTTTTGACTCTGGAATTTGGTGGGGAGTTCAGTTTCATTTTTAGATTATGTTTTTAATCTCAATTAAAAAGTAAAATTTGTATAAATAAAGTCATACAGCATGAGAGTATGATACATACACATTGCGGAGTGGCTAAATCAAGTGAGTGAGCACATACTTACCTTATGTGCTTAGCATGACCTTATGTTATTACTGCCTTACGTGCTTAGCATGACCTTACGTTATTATTATT
>NW_021620771.1:316985-317147 GCF_004785775.1 Grammomys surdaster | reverse complement strand
ACTGCCTTACGTGCTTAGCATGACCTTACGTTATTATTATTTCCTTATGTGCTTAGCATGACCTTACGTTATTATTATTTCCTTACGTGCTTAGCATGACCTTACATTATTATTATTTCCTTACATGCTTAGCATGACCTTACGTTATTATTATTTCCTTAC
>NW_021620771.1:297994-316975 GCF_004785775.1 Grammomys surdaster | reverse complement strand
TGACCTTACGTTATTATTACTACCTTACGTGCTTAGCATGACCTTACGTTATTACTTCCTTACACGCTTAGCATTTTGTGGTGAGAGCACTTCAAGTCCGCTCTCAGCGCCTTTCACAGATGATGATGATGATGATGATGATGATGATTATCTGCCATCACCGTGCTGTGCATGGATCTTTTGAATTTCCTGTCCTGTCTGGTGTCTTATGAACATCCCACAGTAGCCTGCGCCCCAAGCCTCTGACAGCCGCCGTGCTCTCTAGAGCCCACGTAGAAGAGATGTCATGTGATCTTTGTCTTTCTTTGCAGGGTTGACTCAACACCTTATCCTCCAGTTTTACCCTCATGTGATCAAAAATGGCAGAACTACTTTTTTTCTTTTTTGAAAATTAAATGTCTCATGCATGTGAGTGTGTGTGATTTTGTTTATCAGTCGAGCCATAGGCACACATTTAATTGACCCATGTCTTGGCTGTTATAAACAATGCTTCAGTAAACATGGAAGTACAGATGTCTTTTGGACATAATGGTTTCATACCCTGTAGTTATGTGCCCAGAAGTGGGATTGGTAGGTCTTCTGGTAGTTACATTTTTATGTTTTTGAGGAGCTTTGAAAGGAACTTTCTACACAGATTACCAACTGTACTGTGCCAGGATTCCTGTTGCTCTGTAGCTGTGTCAACACTTTGTTATCTCTTGCCTTTTTTTAAATTATTTTTATGTTTGTGCACAACATGTGTGTCCAGTGCCCACAGAAGTCAGAAGAGGGAGGGCATCAGGTCTCCTGGAACTGGGGTTGTGAGAGCTGGGAACCGAAGCTGGGTCCTCAGGAAGAGCAACAACTGCTCTTACCCTGTGAGCCATCTCCCTAGGCTTCTTTTGCCTTTTTGAGAGTGCACATTCCACCTGGAGTCATGTGAGGTCCCATTGTAACTTGATTAACATTTCCCTGATGATTAGGGCTGTCATTTTGAGTCCAGATGAGGTTGTGTGGTGACACTGCTTGAAAAAAGAAAAGGGGAAAAAGAAGGACCAATGTATAAAAGAGGTGAAGCTATGTCTCAGTGCATAGGAAAGGGGAGGAAAGTCTGTTTTCTTTCTTAAAGTCATTCTGTAGAATTAATATCCACCTCCTTGTAAGCAGCAGGAGGGGCTAGTAACGCTTCTGGCCAGCATTTTATAAGCCACGTCTTACTGTTCTGGCCTTGTCTTGCCTACACTGCTCTTAGGAAGATAGCCGTCGATCCATGCAGTGACACCACCCATCACGATCACTCACGAGAAGAATGCAGAGATAATGTTTTATGATTTAACTTCAATTCTATACTCTCTTCAGTACTGATGCCTAATGCCAAAGAGTTTACAGAACTCTCAGGAACTGGAGTTTGGACTTTTGTGTAGGTGATCTAACAGACAAGGGCACAGGGGGCAGCCAACCCCAGGCCTGTTTCCTAGAATGAGAGGATGTGCCCGAGAGCTGGAAACCCTTTGGGAACTGTGGGCTCCCGAGGTGTGAGATGGTGCCTCTCTCTCAGGCCTTCTCAGACGTGGTGACAGTACTTTCAGACCTGAGGCCTTGGCTAGGCAGCTGAGGCAAATGCTCCAGAGAGACTGAAGTGTGCATGGTCCTATTGTGTCATATGTTCTAACAAAATAAACCCTGTCATTATTGCTAGGCGCTTTTGTTATGGATCCTACTGTTAGCAGTTGCACAGCTGGTTAGAGTAACAGGTGATAATGAGTCAGTATTTGAAATGATGGGGCTCGGCTCGGCTCTTTATGAAATTCTAATTTGTTGTGAGTGGCACAGAACACTTCATTTAAATCATCCTGTTTATGCAAGAAGTCATCTATTAAATAAAGATGGTGTTAGCAATTTTTAAATCAGTAGTTTGAGACAGCTTTACATTTTGTTTGTGGACCAAAAAGATTTAGGTGCTTGGGTTAAATATTTTTAGCAGTTCCCCATACTCTACTCTAGATACGTTATGTCTGTGATTGCTTACCATTGATACTTACTAGCCTGGTTGTTTTTAAACTATGTCATCTTAAGTAAGCACTCAGTCTTACATGTGGGTCCTCGGGCTGCCTGATGTTAGTGGTGGTATTTCAGGGGACTGAATTACACACAAAAGCAAATGTGTAGTTGGTTTCTACTCAAATATAGTTCCCATCAGAAAGGTAGGAGAGATTGTCCTTCATGCATGAAAACTTATTTTAAAATAGCCATTTACCAATTTGGTAAGCTTGGGGCGGGGCAGCGCTAACGCTTCTTTTATTAACATCAAAAACGAAGTATTTGCATTTTTCCATTCCAGTGTAAAACCTGTTCTGAGCCAAAACAGATAACCAGTTCTTCTGCCATCTGTGACAACCCTAAACTTATAAAACCTGTCCCCGTGAGACCCAGCAGCAGCCAGAGGCTGCAAGAGCCCACCCCCAGCAAGGTAGGAATCCTCTGATTTTTGTTTGAGCTTCTTTTTAAAAAAAAAAATTATTTTTGAAATTCAAGTATAATTACATAATTCCCCTCTCCTTTCCTCCCTCCAGCCCTTCTCTCATAAGCTTTCCTTGCTTTCTCACTCATGGCCTCTATTTCCTTAACTCTTAAATATTATATATTCCTAAATATATAAGTACAACTTGTCCAGTCCAAGCTATCTGTTATGTACATGTATACAAGGTTACCCGTATGTACACGCTGTCAGGGTGGTCATTTGGCGTCAGATAGCCAGTTGGTATGCTCTTCCCTGGGGAAGACTGTGTCTCCTGCTCTCGTATCTCCTCATTTGCCATAATTGTCTGTCCAGGAGTGAGGCCTCATGGGACCGCCCCTCCCATGCCAGCCTGCCTTCTGTTCATGTCATGCCAGTCTATTCACCATGGCTTGGGAGTGAAAACATCCTGCATGACGAGTAGATAATACAGGTGTGGTGCATGTTCACTGTGGAGTACGAGTCAGCTGTAAAGGAAAATGAAGTCATGAAGTCTGTAGGCAAATGGGGAGAACTGGAAAAGGTAGTACTGACCAAGGTGGGCCAGACCCAGAAAGACAAACGTCACACGGTCTCTCACGGAGGCTCCCAGCTCCAGATCTCACAGTCTGAGCATGGAACCTGGAGTGACTACAGACCAGGAAACCCTCTGCCTTTATCTGTGGCCTCTCTGGGGTTCTCAAAGAGCTTCGCCTGTGCACTGCAGGGGAAGGCCTGCCAGCACTGAAGGACACAGAAGGTCAGTGGACAAAGGCAGGGTCTTGCTGCACTGTTCATCTGTACTGTGTAGCACTGACACTCCTCCTGGGTACTGTCACACTTATTATGTGCTGTGCTCATGGCTCATGACAAGTGTCAGTGGGCCCAGAATCATAAGCCACTGAGTCTCTGTTCTTACTAAGATGAGTGACTTCCCAGGCCACTGGAGGAGGAGCCATCCTGGCAGCACAATACGATGTAACAGTTCTGAGCACTGCTCTGTACCAAGAGCAATGACAGGCACCGCGTGCAGCTTGGAGTACCTGCTCTGGGTTAGCTCTGGGCCAGGGAGTAGTGTAAGCCCCACAGGCCTGTGGTGGTGTATGTGCTGTGTGCTATTTAGAACAGTACAGCAGAGACAAAATTCGCTGATTAGCAGGGCCTGTTATTGATTGTAAAGGAAATATGCCTGTTCTTTCATCAAAGTTATTCCTAAGTAAAGAGGTATTTTTCAAGGAATTGAGTTAAATAAGTTCCAAAACTGAGCGTGAGCCGAAAGCTATAAAATGACTGACTAATGTAAATCATGTTTTAAATTCTTAAAAAATAAGGAAGTATCCATGAGAATGTTTTATTTTATTTTCGTAGGGAAGCCAGGTAGCTTTAGAACGGAGCTTGTGTCTCAAGCAGAGTGTGCAGAAAGAGGAAGGGTTCGGGGACAAGAGGGCGGGGGCAGTGCGGCAGGCCATGGCAGTGTGTACACCTGGTCCTTGCACCTCAGATTAAAATACCCATTTCTTTCTAACCTTGGCTTTCTACATTTCTGTGGAAGGCAGCCAAGAACCTGTGCTCCTACATTCTTCTATTTTCAGCATGTCTTGTTCTCAGCATCCCTAGATGGACCCTGGCTGTTGAGACGGGTTACCATGAAGACGTGCAATCTTCTACTGTAGAGTATAATTTTACACCCTGATCTGTGAGCTGCAGACCCCTCAGGATCACATGCAGGTTTTATTAGCAGACCTGATACTGTGGTATAGCAGCAGTCCTGGGGGCAGGGAGGGGAGGATGCTGTGAAGATGTTAGACATTTCAAAGGTCTCAGGCTTTCCAAGGTAATAAATTTCACCTCTGTCACTGATCCTTTGTGAATAGAAGAAGCCATCAGTTAGCTGAGTTATGCTTCACAGCCTCCCCCTCCGAGAACTAAACTATGTGAACCTATTTTGGGATATCTTTTTTTCCCCAGACCTTGGACCCTGAGCCTCAACACTTGTCTTTGACAGCACTATTTGGGAAACAAGACAAAGCTCCTCATCAGGAAACTGTGAAACCCTCCCGGACCTTTGTCCACTACCATCACCATCACCACCACCACCAGCAGCAAGAGAAGCTTCCAGTTCATCACGGGGTTGCATGCTCCCTGTCCTGTGAGGAGCCCAGAAAGCTCTCACTCCCAGTAGAGAAGCAACTCTGCCCAGCCATTCAGAAACTCATGGTCGGGAGCACAGGGTTACACTCCTTGCCTCAGCACCCTGAACAGTGGCCCTGTGAAAGTGGCAGCCCCAGTCCTGTCCAGCTGGGGTCCCCCTGGAATGGTAGGGCTGCACACTGCACACAGAGCACTTGCAGAAGCCACAAACTATTAGAGCAGCTCCAAGGTGCCTCTGGGGCAGTGCATAAATATAACCCCTATACACCTGCCAGTCCGGCTGTGGCCACTCAGGTGGCTCCAGGCCAGAGTGTGGCCCAGTCACACCTGGTGTATTTCAGTGACCCCCTTCCACCTCCCACACCAGGGCATCATGCTCTCAGGAAGGAGCAGGGTACACTCCCAGCACAAGCAGTGCCACTGTCTGGCAGCCAGGAGAGCAGCTCCACTGTTCTCCCTACTCAGGAGCTACTAAGAAAGCTCCAGGTAGTACAGCAGGAGCAGCAGGCGGCCCCCCGGCCAGCCTTGGCAGCCAGGTTCCCTGTGTCAGCCCAGGGATCAGGGACAGAAAAGCCCTTGGAAGCCTGGGTCAGCAAGACAGCCAGCATGGAGAAACAGGCTCCTCTTCTGCAGGTAAATATGTACTGGGGAAAGCTACTCTAGTAAAGCAGTGGACTCTGCAGTGGCTGCTGTGCTTCAGGGAACAGGCGTCACGTGGGTCTCCATTCAAACAGCTACACAAAGCCCCCAGGGCCTCTGGCTCTCACCTTGTCTTTTTGCTGGGATAGAGAAGCTTCTGTGTGCTTACAGTCTGCCTGCTGTTCCTCTGCCATTTAGAGGTAGTTTGTTTGTGGAGGTAACTCTTGATCGTGTCATAAGGCCTGAAGACCAGTCCAGATGTGGGAAAACACCTAGTCTTTGAGTATGAAGACCCAGGGCAGTTGTCTCTAACATTTTGGGATGTCAACATCTGGCTGAACCCTGGTTTTCGCCCTATGGCTGATGATTGCTTGCTCCTTGGCTCCGTGTATGATTTTGAGTGCTTCCTGCACGTTAGTAGCCACTTTTCTACACAGCCAACAGTCTTGTAGGTTCTTGAAGTAAACAGAAATACCAGTAAAGATACTATTGTTTTTATTGCCTTCTAGGTGAACAATATTATGAAGACCAGGCAGGAACAAGTGTACCACCCACAAACTGCCAGAGAAGGGAACATAGTGTAATTGCTAGGAATAGTGTATCTTTCTGGGAGGATAGTTGTCTGCACCCATCAGCTACTGGTGTAGTGAGCCAGGATCTGTTGACCGGCTGCCTCTAACGGCATCTGAAGGTCTGACCAGGTCTGTTTCCCTTAGATTGCACAGAGTGGCTGAAAACATGCTGCCTTTAAAGATTGGAAAGTTCCCCCTTCTTATTTATTTATATTTCATTTTATTTATTTAAAACTGTTGGTCTTGGTGACTTGCTTTATCACATAGCTCAGAGTAGGTCCTTAGAAATCATTCACGTTGTTTAAAACAAAGGCCTTGGGCATATACTGTACATGTTTAGGTGTCTGGACATGTCAGGGAGTTCTTTTTTATTAAATCCCAGATGTGAGTGCCTTCTGTTGGAAGCTGAGGCATTGTCCCCTCTCTTACTGTGAGGCAGTATTGATTCCCTTTTTAAATGTCTGCTTTTCATTTCTCTTTGTTGATTTGGAATCAGAAAATCAGGGTTAATAATCAGACTTAAATGTCTACATATACAATTCTCTTTGTTTTCAGTTCTCACAAATGCCAGGGACCAAATAAGGAAAGTGTGCATTCTGTCAGCCCACGCTGTGCTCTTCTTGCCGCTGGGACTCCTCCCTTTCGGAGCATCAGCCCTCAACACCTCTCCTTGGGAGATCAAATAGGGAACACTAAGAGAAACAACAGCCTGCCTTCCTCTAGGCCATTTTCTGCCCCCAAAGATGCCAAGGGAATGATGATGAAATTATAGCCAGTTCTAAACTGCTGTGTCTCCACTTCCTTCTCGTGAGTTTTAGAGTACTTTGAGGCTGAGAAGTAAGATACCTTTGTGTTACCTGAGTTAGAGACACATGGCAGCTGTAGGAGTCAGTCAGACCCAGTTCAGAATGTCACTTGTGTAATTGGGAAAGCCATTTGAAAACTTGGTTTTAGACCTGCCAGCCAAGGGATTAGGTAGACCAGCAGACAGATGGGTCACAGTGTTCCACGTGCCCAGACCTTCCTTTTTATCCCAGGATCTACCCTCACCCTCATCCATGACAGCCAGGAGAAGCAGAAGGCATGTTCTCTGTGGATACTTATCTATAGAAGGAACAGAAGGAGCAAATGCACAAATCACAGTCCCTCCTAGTGACGGGGGGGTGGGGGGGGTGTCTCCTTGAAGAGCCAGGGTTAGGATCTGTGTGTGCATCTAACAAGCTTGCAGGGCATGCTTGTGCTTCCTAAGGTAAGCCAGCAATCCTAAGTGTACGTTGCCTGAAAACTAAACTCTCGGCCAGGGGCTTAGTTTCAGGCACAGAGGTCGTGACATCAGCAGGTGATTCCAGAGCTATGTAACAACCTCTCAGGAAAGTACCGAGGGTAGAACAGGAATAGACCTGCCAGCCTTTCCCACCCATGGCATCTGGGGCTGTTTCTACTGAGCACCCCACTACCACCATTGTGAACATGGCCCTTCATCTTGGGCGCTATGCTTTGTGAGTTGCTTCCTAACCCTGCCTTGTGTCTGTCTTTGCTGTGAGCAGACCTGTCTTATCTCAGTGTGTCCCTGCTGCAGTGGCTTCTCTGCTCATGCCCCCTGTGGTTTTCACACAGTCTGCCTGTGCCCCACTGAGGGAGACTGATAATGGGTTCATGGCCCTAGGAGGCCAAGAACTTCCTGCTGCCTCCTCCAGCCTCCTTCTGCCCCTGCAGAACTGGGAATCTTCCACCATGGCCAGCAGGCCCCTAACCAGGCTGCAGCTCCAGGAAGCACTGCTGAGCCTCATCCAGGTAAGACTGTTGACCCAACAGTGGGCACCAGGACAGAGTGAGTTGTCTGATGCCTACTTTGGACTCCAGAGTGCCACCACCTCCCCCAACAACTTCTAAACTCAGTTAACTGGATGATACTTAGAATACTGCTTGTGGCCTGAGATATCTCAAACCTTCAAGAGATTTGTGACTTAGAGGAATGAGTAAGACCTCCTAGGTGCCAGCAGCCAGAAAGGAAGGGACCATGTGATGAAGGATCAGCCAGCCAAGGCACTCTGGGAGTTCACTATTAGGAATAGTCATAGAGCCATCTTGGGCAAACTGCCGTCTTAAGCTGTACCAGCTATGACTACTGTGAGCACAGTTCAGCTATGGTTTTGAAACCTGCTGCTGAGAACAGGGTGGAATGATAGGATGCCTCGTCAGCCCTGCCTTGAGTGTCTCTGCTGTTCTGTGTGGTAACTCACAGCGAACTGTGCCATGTACCATTTTAAGTTTAATACTGCTTACAGGAAACCCTCTTCTAGGGGCCAACGAGGTCAGGTAAAGGTGCTTGCCACCAAGCCTGATGACCCACATAATGGAAGAAGAGATTCCCAAGTGTTGTCTTCTTACTGTGTGTGCATCATGGCATAGCCACACCTGCACACACACACACACACAGATACATATACATATACACAGTCACACAAAATAAATCCATAAAATAACAATTAAGACCCTCTTATTTGTCTAATTCCACAGACAAGGAAACTGAGGCTTGTGTTTGGTCTTGTGTTACACTGAGCCTGTCTGCCGTACTCCCGTCTCCTCTTGAGTGGACCTTATAAATTAATGTTCCGTTGTATAGCAGAGCACACTCCCAAGTGAATGATAGACCTTAGACAGGGTAGTGTCCACACAGAAGCAGACACATCAACTAATGTGTTTAGGAATCCTTGTAGGCTGTCTTGAAGGTGTCTGTAGGCTCTGTGTAACCATCAGACAGCCGTGGGGAGCAGGCTAGCCTTGGTATTTCTGGTTCTCCAGTTGCTGTTGAATCCCTATTACTGAAAACATTTCCAAGATAGCATGTTTTAGAAAGAACAAAAAGGATGGGACTGGAAATGAGCATCTGTTTGGAAGGAGAACGCAGTCTACGATGATTGAGCCTTCCCAGTTTAATTACGTCACTAAGCTTAAATATGCACTGAGATAGACACTCATAGATAAGATAGCCTATGCATGGTAAGTTCATGAGAATTCAGAACAAATGCCTGCAAATCTCTTTATTAGAACAATAAAGAAAATGTAAACATAAGTGTAGATTTTAACGATTGTTCCTTTTCTTGGCTCATTCCCCTCTGGTTACATTACCCAGGGCTGTATGTTGTGACAGCCATTCAATCCTGTGCCCTCTTGTCTCTGTGTGCGTTTCACACTTCTCTATGGTGTCGATTTGGTACTGCTAAAAGTGACTGGGGCATCTTTGTAGGAAAGTCAGGAATAATTGCTTTGTCTGTAGTTTGAGCATGCCACTGACTGTGGTGTGGAGAGGGAATAAGTCAGAGAGGGCAAAACATGGCTGAGTGCAGAAGCTTCATTGCATCTGAGTGGGAGGGGAAAGCCTCTAGCACTCGTCAAGAACAGCACTGCTTAGACCCAGAGTTCCCTTCCCTCCTAACTCAGACAGAAGAGCTCAGAGACTCCCTATCTACTGCTGTTCATTTGCAGACCGGAGACTTCCCGCAGGGCATGGGAAGAACCATGCTGGCTTTGGGAAAGTACCAATGACCCATGCTGTGGGTAAACTCCCAGTGAGTGCCTGAAGCAGTAGTGCACAGCATTCCTGGCAGCCTGGAGGGGGTTTAGGAAGGACCATCCAACTCGCCAGCTCATACTCTATGGTCTAGACACTATGGTTCCTTCCTCCTGGCCTATCCTGCACACAGCTCAGCTGTATTCCATGTGGCAGGGCTGCTGGCTGTGCTGGGTATTCTGAGCACATGGCCTTCACATATGGACAATGAAATCGGGCAGCTCTGCCCAGCCTTGCCTCCAGTCCCTTTATGTCCCCAGACACAGGCCAGCCTACCCTGTCAGCTCAAACAGCAGAGGTGGGTGGCCAGCTCAGCTCCAGGCAGGCAGGAAATCTTGGCTTTTGCTACTCAAGTAATGGTCCCTGGGCCTATTGGCTTTGTTTTGCAGAATGATGACAACTTCTTAAGCATAATCTATGAAGCCTATCTCTTCAGTGTGACACAAGCAGCCATGAGGAAAGCCTCGTAACCAGCTACATGAAAGCAAAGACTGAGAATTGATTTTCCAGGTTCTTCATGTGAACTGGTGTGACCAAACACATTTATGCCTTTTTAACAAAATATACTGATTCAGAGTAAAATGTTTTGTACTATCTGACGTCTGGGGGTTTTGTTCCTTAATTTTGACAAATCACACCCTCCCATTTCCTTGGTACTACAAATTGAGTAGGTAGATGGTTTTGCCCAGGTCATATAAGATGAGATTTTTCCTCCATTTATGAAGCCATTTTAAGAAGAGTTGGGTTCTTCATGAGAAGGGATGATCTCAGAGCTGTTTATTAATAGAATAGCTCAGGGTAGAGAACGCAATTTCCTAGTGTTGGGCTCTGTGTGCCATGGTGCTTGATAACCACCAGGGGGCAGTATTATCCCACAAGTTACCTACTAAAGGTTTCATTTGGTTTTGGAAGCAATGGGGACTTTTCTTTAGCAAAGTCAGCCTTTTATTTGTAAAGCTCCATTCGGCATATTTGACCTGAGCCTTTGCGGGGAAAGTTTTTCTGAAGACATTTCTTGCCAGGTCTAGTAGGTAATCATTCTAAACGGCCCAGGCTTGAATCAACACTCCATTTCTCAATTTAAGTTGGGGCCCAAACAGCCAGCCCTGGCTTTCAGGCAGACACAGTTAGAAAATGTGCATGAGAATGGGTGGTGGCTCTTCAGGGGCAGAAGGTCAGAGATTCTCCAAGTTCTGTAGAGCTCGCTGCTGTGTCCTGTGCAGAGATAAGAAACGTAATCCTAAAGAGAGACAGACAGCAGAGCCGCCTTGCATTCCCCAAACAGTGCGTGTGGGAATCGGCCCTGCTGAGTACTCACAATGAATAAAGCTTTGTGGTTTTACTGTCCTAGTTATTCCTGGATCATAAAAAGATCTTTGGAAGGGAGAGAGGAAGCAACATGGAGGAAGATGAATGGATCTCTAGCAGTCCCCGGTAGCAATTTCTATCGAAAGGTTAGATATTCGGTAACAATTCTAATTGGTTGGGCATCTTGTGTATTGAGCATTTCCAAATAATTAAATCCATTGGACAATCTTTACAAAAAAAAAAAATCTTTGAGTTAGTGCTTTGTAGTTGAATCTTATTCTTTCTGTGGAGAATTTAAAATGGAGGCTGGGGTCGGGGGCAGGTTTCCTTACAGCTGCTGATCCGGACCAGGAAGCTTCTGACCTTTTTTCCTCCCTCCTAGCAGCAGCATGGGGCTGCTGGGACACCACCCTTAGGAAGGTGTGCTTTCCCCCAGGAGGAAAGCTGGCTGAAAAGGGGTTGGCTTCTGCTCATCCTCAAAGCACACTGTGCATCGGCTGCGTTGGCCTCTGGAAGGGGGGGGGTGCCTCCCACACCATCCAGTACTGTTGTGAACTCATCCAAATCTCTCAAATGCTAGACAGTAAGTATACACACACAATAATATATACTATATATTAAATATAGTCTTATAAGAAGAATAGGGCAAGAGATATCCAGGGTCCTGTGGTCCTGAACCAGGGAAAAGTGTCACTTTCCAGTGTGTTCACTAAAACTGGAGCAACAGTAGGCTAGGGTGTACCTCCATGGTAGAGCACTCGCCTAACACACAGGCTCTTGGTTCAATCCCTAGAACTTTAAAAAAAAAAATGTTATTTGGCCAATGGCCAATCTTTAAAAATAATCTGTGAGGGCTGGGAATGTGATTTGGTATAAAAATAAATAAAAAGTAAAATAATAGAAAACTTTTAAAACTCTATACTTGCATGTTTAAAGTTCCTTCTGTGGCTAGGAAAAGATAAATTTCATTCTTAACATTTCTAATATATTTGAGGCAATGAATGGCTTCATTTCATAAAAGTTTCCCTTTCTTCACATGAATAAGTAAAACAGCCGCCCCAGCCACCCAGAAGAGCAAGCCAGGACCACAAGGTCAGAGGACACAGCCTTTTCAGGCCGATGTGACAGTGATCTGTTGTGACAAAAACAGCACGTTCCTCATCATCCACTGCAGTGAGTCATCTTAAAGGCAATGGGCAGATTCATTTAGACCAAATATGACCACCTGCAGGACAGTCAGGGTGGATGACCCCCTGCAGGACAGTCAGGGTGGGTGGCCACCTACAGGACAGTCAGGGTGGATGGCCACCTGCAGGACAGTCAGGGTGGATAGCCACCTGCAGTACAGTCAGGGTGGATGGCCACCTGCAGGACAGTCATGGTGTGTACCGCCTCACCTCAGCAGGTGCTTCTCCTGAGGACATAGGGAGAGACAGATCCGAGGGGTTTTCTACACCCTCAGGACAGAACTTCCTATGTAAATTAACACTTCATCTTCCCATGCTCCTCTCTTCAAATTCAGGATGTCAGCCCTCACTTCAGGGTCTCTGCCCCAGCAGCAGTTTTAATCTCCTTGAATTTGAGGGCTGGGGGCGGGGGGTGGAGACTGTGGCTAAAGGCAGCTCCATCCAGTTCAATGAGTGTCACCTTACAGAGCCAAGGGAGTAGAAGGTGGAGCCTGAGTGGAAGGAGGAGTAGAAACAAGCAAGAGCTGAGAATAGAGCAAAAGGCTACAGAACACCAGCCATTCACTCACAGCTAAAGGTACCTGCAGGGACCCACACAAGCCTTCCTATCATGGAAGAAGCTCATGGGCCCCACCCTTTACCCCAAAATAATAGCTGTAATTGGTAGGCTTTGGGAGAGGTGAACCACTTTGGTTGTCTTTAGATGTGTACCCATTGCTGAGCCCACCAGATTCCAACAGGTAGTTCCAAATCCACAGGCACACAAAATGGCCCTGTGATTTCCATGAGTCACAAAGCAGTGAATAAAAAGGACATGGATTTGTGTGGGAAAGGGTTGACAGGGATGATAGGAGGGCGGGGTAAGAGTGGCTGGTGTACATAGCTTACATGTGTGAAATTATCTAAAAGCAAATTTAATTCATAAAAAGAGAGATCCTAGTACATAAAGTATAGAAAATTTACTGTTAAAAAGAGAGGAAGGCCCAGGGCAAAGCTGCCCCAGGCTGGAGAAGCTACCTAAGGGCACGAATTGTTGGTGGTGTTCTGCTTTTGTGCACTGGGACAACTCTTTTTGACAAATTAGAAGACAGCGTGCTTCTCCTCAGCAAACCCCAGTCGTGAGTAATTTAGCCATCCTGTTCTCTCTCTGTTTCTGTTAAAGAGAAACCATGGGTTCTGTAGTTGGGTTGTTTGCCTGGGCCCCCTGAGTGGTTCTAAGGATGGGAAGGGTACATAGGAAACAAGCACCCAGGCCCAGTCTTTGTTGCCTTCAGCCATCAGCCAGTTCAGGTGCAGATAAGACAAGTCTGACTGGAGTGCTGGGGTGACACAGAGGACTGAGGTCTCCAGGTCATGTGACCAAACCCACTGCTCACTCACCTGCAGCAAAGAAGTCTCCCCCACAACACCACCACCAGCACCCCAAATAACGTCTGCTTCATCTAGACATGGCCTCTTTCCCTGTTTTCAGAGGAGTCAGCTTGCTTCCCAGCTTTGGAGTATTGAGTCATCCTTAAGGTTAATTTCTCATCTGCAGCCTGCCGGCTGTAGCCATGCTTTGTCATGTGAAGTTGGCTGGCTGCACATATTGGTGAGCTTCCCTGGTGTAACTTGCAGATTGTGAATGCTTGGCACCCTAACCCTCTTACAATTGGGGAGCGATAGTGGTGGTTACAGATTCTTGGTATGTTTAACCCAACCTTGCTTATCCAGACAGATTTGCACCAAATTTAGTTCTGAATAATATCTTCCAACAGCTTAGGGCTCCATGAAAAGTACACAAATAAAAACCGTGTGTGCAGACTGTGGTCTTAAAACACCAGCAGGGAAAGGAAAAGCAAATTGCTGTTGGTAATGAGTGATCTCCAAGGGCCAGGCAGACAGCACAGGGGAGAAGGGCTCTGAGGCAGCTCCTAATGAAGCTTAGGCTGAGTCCAGAGCTGCTGCAGACGGAAGTGCACAGAATTCAAAGCCTGGCAAGTGGACTAGAGCATGGCAGGATGGAAGTAAAGATGTTCTAAGCAAGAGAAGGAGTTGTGAGCCAATGTCGAGAGTTTCCCCAGAAGCGCGAGGACCAGGGGGAGAGCCCAAAATACTTGTGAAAAGGCCGTGATGAGCCTCCCGGCCACGTAGGGAGAGTCAGGAGTTAACTGGAGCCCAGCTTTACAGACGCTGGGCAACACAAGTCCGAGCATTCTCTGTGACATGTCTAGAGGCTATGCAAATCTACTCAACAGGTCCAACTCCTGTCGGAGAGCTGTCCTTACCCCCACCATCTGGGATACATAGCACAGTGGCACCTACGTCATTCCAGGGCTTGAGACCAAGATGGCAGACTCAAGACCTAGGCTGTCATGAGCTCCTCACCCCCAGGGATGCTGAGCCAAGAGCTGTGTTAAGTGGCAATGACCTGGATTCCTCCTGTCTCCCACCTCATAAGTACTGGGATGGGTGTCTGGGGGTTTTCATGAGCCTAGAGTTGACGCAGATTACAGCACACGTCTTGCAATAGCAGTCCTGGTCACAGCAACTCTGGAGAGTGTGCCTCACTCAGTCTCAAAGGGGAGGCATGGTCCAGATCTTCTTTATCACTACCCAGAGTCCTCTCTTAAATGGCTCATGTGATAGTTTTATATTTTCTGCCCATGACGCCTTTCCAGGCTCCTGGGTTCCTTCAGTTGATTCCCAACTGTGTACTTCCAGTGTTTCCAGGGACAGAGAAGTGAACTTCATACAATCTCCATAATAGTGAACCCTAAAAGGATAAGGGGTTTTATTCTGGAGCAAGCCTCCTCATGTTTAGGGCCATGCCCCATCAGATGCTGTCAACTGATCTATGTCAGACAGCCATATTAGCTGAGAGGCAGCCATTCCTGGCTTTGGAATCTTAGCCACTTCCTATTCTCCTCACTGCCTTTCCCAGTCCTCCACTTTTCTGAGAACGGGTCAGAGTGATGTACCTGTGTGCCCTCAGACGTCTGCCTTTCCATCTACTGGGAACAGGCTCTGTTTCCCAACCTCCTTACCACACAGAGTTTGGAGCCACTCCATTTGCCTGTGGTATCAGTATGCATCCGGCCTCTGCACATGCTGCGGGTGGCACTGAACACACCTCACAGGCCAGGATGGAAGGAAGTAAATTCTAAAACCATCACCGGGGTAATCATTATTGAGCCTGGGGTGTTCTAAGGAACGTGAAGCAAACAGGAAGCTGGGCAAGAGGGGGTAATACCTGGCAGCCCCTGAAGAATGAGAAGGAGCTGGTCCAAAGGGCAGAGGTTGCTGTTCAAGGCAAAAACAGGAAGGCGGGGAGCAGTCAGGGCGATCGACTCGGCCAGGAAACAGTACAAACGTGTGTGCTAGAACTTAGGAGGTGTGACTGAAGAAAACAGTGTGGACTTTGAGACAGCGAGGTCATACGTGGACTTCAGGAGAAAGGGATGCCCAGATCCTCATCTTCCCTCCACTCCCTCACAGATGAGGAGAGGGAAAGTACTGGAGAGCACCAGCAGCTATGGCAGTCTGACATCCATCCCTGTGAGGATGTATCCAAGTAAGTCAGCACTGTGGGAGGCGGGGAGAGCTGTAGTGCTTCATGGTTCACCTGGTCACCATATCTGGTAGCTCCATTGCTTTGAGCCTGCAGGAAGGCTCAAAGCTCACATCATGGTGTCTGCATGTGGTAGAGAAAGATGCTGTGGGGTAGAGACACACAGGGAAGACCCAGGGACACCAATATCTTCTTGAAAGATACACCCCAATAACCTAACTTCCTCCAACTATGCCCCTCCTAAAGGCTTCCTCATCTTCCGTTAGCATCAAGAGAGTGGAACAAAGCCTTTAATGATGGCCTTTAGGAGGTCTATCTAAATGTGTAACAACAGTAGAGACCCCACTGGAAGGCTGGGACCATGGCAGTAGCCAATAGGAAAGGATGGTGGTAGTTGGGTGTTGTTCTTGTTTACTTGTTTGTTTACCAAGGCTCAAGTTTTTAAGATTTAGGAAAGATAACTGTTGAGGTTTTGTTCTAGATCACTGTGGATATCAAGGGAGTAGTTACGGGCACTCACCAGGTGCCCTGCCTTGATGATTAAGTTCATGGTAATGAGCCAAAATGAAGAAATGCTGGCTAGAGCTGACAAACAGCAGCAGGTACCCAAATCAGGCACTGATCTCGGACCTCATTAGGCCATCTGGCTATCACTGAAGCCTCTCATTGTACAGCCGAGGAACCTGAAATCCAGAGTTGACATCTCCTCCTCAGTACACCACTTCCCTCCACCTCTGTAGAGGCAGACATGTTTTCCCCATGGGGCCAGTTGTCCTGGATGGAAACAGGAGGCAGAGGCTAGCCTGGATTTGAGTAAGTGGAGTGTCACCAAGACCAAGAGCCTCCCCAGAGCTAATGATGGCAGAACAGGATGGGTCACAGGAGCAAGGGGTCTGGATTCTCAGGCCCAGGCAGACAACCTCCCAGAATATAGTCCTGACATTCTGTAAGCGCATGTCTGCTATGTACTGGAGACCCTGTGATGGTCCCACTGCTCAGTAAGCTCTTTCTGGAAGTCCCCTGCTTCTCAGATGGGGGCCTGTGCATTTCCCAGCAGGCATTGTTAACAAGCCCTGCAGCCCCTCCACCTGCCCCAGCTATCACTCTCTGCATTATTCTTTTGTTTAGGGACCTGGAAAGGAGGAATCTGGGAGATGAGGACATCTCTACCCACCCCTGCCTCTGCCTTGATGCCAGTAAGGTCTTGCCCTGTGCATTAGAGCATCCAGACATACACAGGCAGCTTCTCGTGTAGGGGGCATGAAGGCCACAAGATGTGGGAGTCTGGAGGCCACGAGATGTGTAGTCTGCCCATTTTTGCTGATGGACAGCTTCCTGACTTTCACTCTACACACACACACACACACACACACACACACACACACACACACATGCACAAACACATGTGTCTCAAAACTTCAGTTTCTCTATTTGAAGTACAAGTAGAGGATTTGATAAGAAATATGTCTCTACAGTTTGGACTCCAAGAGCCATGAACTAGGTAGTCTAATAACTCATAGACACTGACATTAGACAACTGGTGGGCCAGGAAGATAGTGTGGTCCCTGGCTTAGGAACCATGTGGAACCTCCAGCTAGCTCGGCACCCTACTCTGATGAGGAGAGGAATGACTTGCCCATAGGTCCTACAAGTTAAGGATGCTGAAATCTTCTTTCTTCTTGGGTACCATCTTGCAGTCTACCGAAAGGGCAGACACATCTTAACTGAGATGCTTCTAAATGCCAATTGTTTAGGTAATGACACTAGATATAACCTTGCACTGTCCTTGGGGAACAAGGACAAATGGTCACTATATGCACCGCCATAGACACCCAGCAACACATGCAGCACTAGGAACTGTGTCATTCAGTCATGAAATTAACACCAGCCTTAGAACAACTGCCTGGAAGAAACCAGGCTGCAGACAAGTGGCTCACCTCAGACAGGGAGCCTGACTTCCAGCCAGACTGTCTCTGCTTTACTGTGATGAAAGTCAGGTAGTACAAATTCTAGGGGACACTTCTCTTTGCTGAAGGAGACTTGAACCACATGTGATATTTTCAAGTCTCCGTATCTAGCCTCTTTCTATTTGGACCCATCCCTTTGGTTAAGATATAAGGTTAGAGAGGTCACTGCCAACAGGAGAGTGGGAAATGGCCATGACCCTCTCTCCACAGCCACCCAGAGGCAGCTTCCTCAGACCAGGAAAGGGTCTCCTGGGAGTTCAGTGGGTGGCTTCCCATTCCCATCCAGCTCTGCCATCCACTGGATCTGAGGACTAAGCCTCCCTTGGAAAGCCTAGCGTGGGTCCTCCATAAACAGGCTGTGTGGGGGCGGTTCTAAGCCAGCCTCGCTTGCGCATCTGCACATGGCAGCAGCTGAACAGTGCTGCCCACTTCTCTTGATGCCTATCGTGTTCAGCTTGGTACAACTGTACAACCTTGGGCCTAGGTGCTGGGTAGGATGTCGAGTGTAAGGAAGAATGTCACAGACACCAGCTTGGTGTGGAGCTGTAGGCTGCCCAAAGAGGCAGCTTTGGGGTGCAGATACAGCCCCTGGTGTGCCTTCAGCCCTCAGCAGCCTCCTTTGGGCTGGACCATTCCCAGACACCGCACACCTTTCTCCTCCAGCTAAGGGCTCAGGCATTAGTCAACCTTTAGAAGTCTTGGTTTATTTATAAAGCTGTTGCTTCTCCTTCTGACATCTAAACACACCCTACAGGCATTAATTAAGAAAGTGAGCCTACAAGGAGAGAAGGAGAAATTTGGGGATTCTTTAAAGAGCCAGTCCTCCCCCTTGGGCCCCTTTTCTAGCATTTTCTTTGAGTTCTCAACTTCTCCAGAACACAAATAGACAAAGGTGATGAGACCACACATTCAGACACAGATATACAGGCACGTGAGTGCACACGCATGTACAGGAGCACACCTCTCTCTCTCTCTCTCTCTCTCTCTCTCTCTCTTCTTTAGACTGTTTCCAGCATCTTTCACAAAAACCTTTACTACCTTTGTTCTATCTATCCCTAGCTTTATCCCTGGTGGGTTGGCGCCTACCAGCTCTTCCTAATGGATGCATGGTCAGAGCAACGCCGTGATCTTGTTTGTCATCTTGCATGACCCTTCCTCTCCTCTAAAAATTCTACTTCCAGACACCCTGCACACTCCAGCCACCATTATTCATTTGCTGTAGAGAAGAGACCCTTCACTTTCCCTACCATGAGAATGGGATGGGTGCACAGAGAAGGGTTACTACCAAAGAGGGTGATCCAGGATCTGTTGGCACACTGACTCTCTTTCTGGGGCTTCCTTAACAAATCCCACCAGCTGGGTCCTTTAACAATAGAAACTTACTCTCAGGGCTCTCGAGGGCAACAATCCAGACCCAAGCTTCAGCAGGGTTCTCTCTCTCTCTCTCTCTCCCTATCTCTCTCTCTCTCTCTCTCTCCCTATCTCTCTCTCTCCCTATCTCTCTCTCTCTCCCTCCCTCCCTCCCTCCCTCTCTCTCTCTCTCTCTCTCTCCCTCTT
>NW_021620771.1:282429-297594 GCF_004785775.1 Grammomys surdaster | reverse complement strand
CCCCCCCCCCAGCTTTTTCTTTAAGTTCTCAACTTCTCCAGAACACAAGCAGACAAAAGTGGTGATGTACACATTCAGGCCCATTGCACACACATGCCCATATACACATTTTTATATACAAGTGTATGTGCGTATGCACACACACACACAAGCATCACAGTGTCCCTGCTACCTTCTACACACCTTGCTCTTCTTGCTGTGTCCAAAAACCCCCTTTCTGCAAGGACGTCAGCCATGTTGGATTAGGATCCAGTCAACTGCAAGACCTCACATTGATCAGTGACAGTGTGGTCCTGTTTCCAAATAAGGACATACTCTAGGGTCCTGGAAAGCCAGGACTTCAACATGTGCTTCCAAAAGGTGACATCATTCAACTTAAAGCAACTGTTTCTGAAGTTCATACAAACCCAGGGGCCCTTCCTGCATTGGCAAGTAACCTTCAGGGACTCACTGATGGCGTATCAGATATTTCTGAGAAGAAACCCAGATCTTGGCTCATTGGCTATGCTAATTATGTTCTCAGCCAGAGAACTCAAACCAGACTTGAAGATTGAGTTTCTCCAAGCTGAACTTGCGGGCGCGTAGGTAAATGCTGAGGATTTCCCAGCATGAGATGTTACTTGACTCATGCTGTCATGGATTCTTATCTTGAACTTCATAAAAATGTGACTCTGAGACTTTCTTATCTGACACCTGCTCTCATTTACTTTTCAAGTAAGTCGAAGAAAACCTTTTACATAGAACTTGTGCTAGCCATGTCAGCTTACTTATTCTCTAATGTAGAGCTGTGGGACAGAGTCGAAGATGTTCCCAAGCCCCAAGACTTGTCCTTGGGCCACATAGGAACTCCAGTGGCTACACATCCACATAACAGCAAGACACTGCCCCGCCCTTCCAGCTACTCTAGTGGGGCACAGCTCGAGGTCTGTGCCCCTGCTGCAGAAGGAATGACGACTCTGTAGAAGATCTTGTAGGAAAAGCTTGACCAACGTGTGTCCCTATTTTCCTGTGGGCTCTTCCGTGTTGGTTGTCATTCTTCATAAATTCTCACGAGTCACTTGTTGGCTAGGACAGAAAGGCTTTCTTCCTGTCTGTTGTTCACTGTCACCCTCCCCTCTTAATAGTGTTTCTTGTACACATGCTCATATTGTTCATGAAATACGTTATCATTTTTCTATTGATGGTTTTTGCATTGTGAGAAATAGTCCCCTATATATATTTTTTTTCATTCCTGTCAATGCTATTGTGTTATGAGCTTGATTTGGTTTTTCCCACCAAATGCTACATCGATACTTTCAGTCTCTGTTGCCATGCATGTGTCTGATCAACCACTCCTTGCCACTCTGTTCAATGGCAGGCAGCTGTCCTTCCCCAACCTGCCTCCATCCCAGCAGACCCTAGATTTTCTGGAATTGTGGCTACATTCTTTTGGGGAGTGGGCCCAGCCCCACCCAGGAGGAAGCTGTGACTTCTCTAACTTAGTCACCGTGTCCTATTCCTTGACTACCTCCAGCATGGGTAGAGAATGCTGTCTGCCCAAAGGAAGGTAAATCAAAGTCTGCTGGCAGTACTTTGTTTACCAGACACAAGAGACCTACAGAAAAATTAGTCACTCTCCTCCATCAAGGATGTTATCATGTGTGCAGTGCCTGGAACAATTTCAACATCTGGACAATCCAAAATTCTGAGAATGACAGATGACAGTGCAGGGAACTTGAGCCCTTAGTGGCATCTTTGACCTGCATTAACCAATTCTGAGGCCATCTCCCTTTAGCCTTCTGCTGAGATACTGAATTTTCCTTATTTCAGTAGCCTTGGCCATGTTGTTTTATTACAACAGAAAAGAAACCAATACATTGTGTATCATATGTCCATGTATAAATGTTTGTGTATTTTCATGTGTGCTTACATGTATTTACATGTAAATGTGTGTACGTGTATGCATATGTCCATGTATAAATGTTTGTGTATTTTCATATGTGCTTACATGTGTTTATATGTAAATGTGTGTACGTGTATGCATATGTCCATGTATAAATGTTTGTGTATTTTCATGTGTGCTTACGTGTGTTTACATGTAAATGTGTGTACCTTTGTGTTGTTACACACGTGCATATGCACGTGTGCTTGTGTGCCCACATTTGTGTATGTGTGTGTGCGCACGCCTGTGTGTGCACATATGTATGTGTTCATTTGCAATCAGGAGGTAGAAGCAGGGGATCTGGAGTTCGCAGCCACTGTTGATCACATAGTGACTTCAAAGCCATCCTGGGATGCATGAGATCTTGTTTCAAACAACAATAAACCAAGTGGGTGTCACCTGAAAGATGGGATCCTGAAATGATGGCTCCGGTCAGAGCATCTCAGACTCCAAATCTCAAATCCCTGATTATCTAGGATAACGACTGCAAATATACCCAAATTGGAGAAGAAAATAAATCCTCTAAAGAGGAGGTGCACACAAAGCTGTCGATATGACCAAGGAGCTGTTTACTACTGATGCCTGCTGAGATGGGAAAATTCACTTTTCTCCAAGGGAGTGTCACTGGGCATGTCAACCACACTGCAGAGCAGTCCCCATGCCCAGGAGTATTTATCTGGCTAAGATGATATCTTCCTCTCTCTCTCTCTCTCTCTCTCTCTCTCTCTCTCTCTCTCCCTCTCTCTCTCTCTCTCTCTGTGCGTGTGTGTGTGTGTGTGTGTGTGCAATCTTATTTTGTTCTGATAACTTCTTGTCAGTGAGTCTCACCTCCCTTTTGCTTCCTGAGGTGAGAGGCAGCCCAGGCCCTTCCCAGAAGCCACCATCTTGCCTCCAGGACCATGGACAGAAACCATCTGCTCTGGTTCACCTGCTGTCTAGAATCAAAACAAACTGCAGTTGAATGACACTTGACCCAAGTGAGGGAGCCATCCAGGGGAAGGGACGGACAGCATTGTAGACAGAGCCACAGAAGGGGCCCCTGAGTCCATGATGGAGGCCCTGAGACAGAGCTCACCCAATGTGCCCAAGGAACAGCAGGGATCAGAGCAGGGAGGGGGACTGAAACAGGGATGAAGCTAGGCCCAGTGGGTATGGTACCTTGCAACCTGCAGTTAAAACCTGCAGTCAGGTGGCAGCCACAGGGTCCCCTGAGCAGAGTGAAGACAAAGGCCTCACATTTTCAAAGAGTCACATTTCAAAATACAAGTTGTTATGGGATGGAGTCAGGGCCAGGGATTCCACCTGTCAGACAGACCCACAGGACGTACAAGGACTTCATGTGATAACCCATGCACAGCTGATTGACAGAAGCTCTTGGTGGGGCCAGAGGCAAGGAAGGCAGGTGACACATAGCCATGACTGATGGAGGATGTCTGCTGAAGCTGACTGGGAAGTAAAGAAAGGTGGCCTCCCAAGGGCCAGCACAGGCTGAGGGCTGCAGGGTGGAGGGAAACAAGAGGATTTTGCCTAAAGTGATGGTTGACTAAATGTCCACTGAGGGCTGAATGGTCAAGAAAACCACATATACTCACGGCAGAGCAATACAGCCTTGGGAAGAACTGGTTCCAGCATGTGTTAGGCGTGTGAACTAAGGACACTATGCTAAGTAAGGTGAGACCGTGATAAGAGGATGACAATGACATTTGACTAAAATTTGTCAGTCAAAAATCAAAGACAAGAGGCGGGGTGACGGCTTCTGGGGGAGTCGGGGGAACTCTGTCTAGTAGGTTTACCTTGGAGTAGGTTGAAACTCTGGTGCATTGTTTGCTGGGTGGTGTGTGTGCACAGCATGAGAGGGTGGGATCCTGGGTTTCCAAATGCAGTGTCAGAATAAAGGGATGTACACTCCAAGGCAGACCTCCAGGTTGCTAAGGTATTCTCTGTGCTTGCCTGCCTCGATCGGCTGGCCCCAAAGCTCCAGGCCTGGAAAAGTGCCACACCACCTCCTTCCATCTCTCCTTCTCAGCACCCACAGAGCCTAGCCCCACAAAGTGGGCTGCCCATGCCCCTCCCAGGGGATGCTCACAGGGGTGTGAGGATCTTTCAGGGTCTGAGTCTAGTCCAGGGCGAGGTATCCTCATTCCCCTCAGTTCAGAGGCTGTTCTGTGGATATCGGTTGGCCTCTTTGGAGCAGAAGGACATGCTGGCCCAGCTGTTCAGAGCTGGAATCAGGGTAATCCTGCTGAGGTCACCCCACTCCTGCACCAGCCCCTCCTCTGACAACAAGAAGGGATTAGAGGAGAGGCCGACAAGGAGGGATTAAAGGGGGCGCTTGCTCACTAACCCCCCCTTTGATCACCTAGGGTGGACTCTCTACCAGCTGCAGCTGGAGACAGCATCTTTTACTTGGGACTGACCAGCAGGCAGAACACTTGCATGCCCAGGGATCTGGGTGGAAGCAAATTCACTCACAGCAGGGGCTTTGTCCTCTTCCCCTCCCCCTCCCCCAGTGGGAACACTATGGCAAGATGCCCACACTGTCCTCCAGCCACAACCGGGATCACTGTGGACAGTGGACAGCACCGTGGATCTTCCTGCAGAAAATGCCAATCATCCTGTGGCTGCTGCTGTCAGACACCTCCCTGCCTACTGTGAGAGGCCAGACCACAGTTCCTCTGGAAACGTGAGCCTTGCGTTTGATCCTACCCTGAAGACCCTTCTTGAGGCCTCCTCCCTCTGGCCAGCTGCCTTGCTTCTGAGAGAGCCGTTCCTTCCTACCTCCCCGCCTCCTCGTAATCCTTACTGATTTTGGAATCTGCTTGCCTTTACCTTCTGGTTTTGTGTAGTTGATGTCAGGACTAGATGGGGATGCAGGCATCCAGTAGGGAGGATAGACTATAAGATAGTGTGGGTTTGAGCTGCAGCGGTCCTGGAAATGACCATTGTGCCCCACCCCCAGGACTGATTGAGTGATCTGTGCTTGAACACCAAGAAGGGGTAAAACAGCTGTAAATGGACAGGCTGGCTGCTGCCTCTGGCAGAGCCTTGTCTAGGGACTCAGGATGGGTTCTGTTGGCCTTGTTCCTTCCTTACAGAACTCCTTCAAGGTTTTGATTCTGCACCACATATTAAAACTGGTGTTTGGAAAAAATGGCACTCAGAATTTACATCTGATACAATCTCCCTGAATGAGGTTTTTTCCCCCGCTAGTCAGGAACGTTCCAGACACTAAAGGGAGCCAAGGGTCCTAGACTGAATCTTCACAGTTCACATCTGTGTCTAGCTGCTAGTGTCTAGGTGACAGGATAGGGGCCTATGCCATGTCTGTGATTTGGGAAGAATGGGCTTCTGTGGCACCGGGTGTCCCCCGCCCCTGCCTGTGGGGAAAAACACGCTCATGGGGGGGGGGAGCGACTTGGGCCCGCCTGCGGACTGTGGCGGCGGCAGAGTCCCGGAGCAGCTGCAGAAGCGGCCCACAGGGGTGCTGCAGCGCAGGCAGCAGAGTCCCGGGGGTCCTCCCGTGGGAGGATTGCCACATACATGAGAAAGTCCCAGGCCCAGAAGACACGTGGAGTCCAAGATGAAAGTTTTATTGTCCTTGACGGAAAAGTTGGATCTAGATGTTAGTGTGCGCCCCCAAGAGCCTGGGGAGAGCTGGCTTATATAGAGGGTGGGAAGGAGGAAGGACCAGGGAGGAATAACTTAATTATCTAGGCCCCCTGACCTTATTAATATGTAAATCTCTCTAGGCAGAGACCTGTTAGTCACGCTCTCTACCCGTGTCTTACGTGACTGATGGTACAGGTTAAATGGAGATGAGACCGCGTGTCAGGGCCCTGGGTTCTGGGGGCGTGGCCAAACACCTGCAGTCTCAGGGTTCCAGGCCCATGCCAACCCAAGGTGCCCTTCTACAGCCCAACACCTGCCCTTGCTCGGCTCAGCACTGTTCCAATGATGGCTTTCAGCCTGGGTGATCTCTCAGTGAGAGAGGTAACACCATTCTTCAAGCACGCAGACCCACAGATGAAAGTGCTGGAATCTGCGCCGCTGAGCCAGCCTGGCTTTTGAGACAGCCCCTGCAGCCTTTCACAAGCTGAGCAGTCTTTATCTCAGAAGGCAATTCCCAGGGTGGCAGGGAGCCAAGAAAAGATGGCTGGTATCCAGGGTGGCCATCCACACAGAAACCTCGAGAGCAGCATGGGATAGCTACCTCCCAAAGCCCTTCTGCTGCCTTCCATTCCCAGGAAGACAAGGCTCTACCACACACTCCCCTCCCACTCTCACCAGGTCCCTTGCAGTCCTTCACCCCTGTCCTGTTGAACCTTCCATTCATCCCTTGGCCACTTGCCCTCCCTACACAAGGCTGCCACAAACCTCCTGGTGCTCGATCCTGGAGACTGTGGCCCCCACACCAGGATGCTTGAGGTGCTCCCCTTTTCTCTAGATATCCCACATCTTGATTCCTGGAGCACAGAGACTAGCTCCCCACAGGCACCTTAGTGATTTCTCTGCCACCTTCAAGAGAACCTTGCCATCTGCATGTCCCTGAAACCACAAGATGGCCCACTGCCCGCCCCCACAGATCAATCCATACTACACACTTTTCTTGCCAAGAATCCATTTGCCCCCAATGTCTCAATCCCATATATGTCTGTCCTAAGCTCCTTCCAGTTTTCCTGTCAGACTCCCACACTCAATACGTATGCATACTTCCTCCTGAGCATCATGGGAGTTTGTCAAGGTACAGTATCCTGGTAGCCCCTAAGATTATGGAGTGTACAACCTACCCAATGACACTCAGTGACCTTGTGCCAGAAGTCTCACATTTAACATGTCCCAAGCTACACGCATCACCTTCCTCTGTCCCTGATTCACACAGGCTGCCTTCCTTACATTCTCAACTACGGTCAACAAGCCAAGATAGAGGCTTTGAAGTCATTTTCTGCTCCTCTAGGCTCTCTGCCTAAAATTCTCTTTGAAATCTCCTCACCAGGCTAGTCTCTCTCACTGTAGACGCTGAAGTCAGGTCTTGTTTCCTCTACTTCCCAGATCAATTCATTAAGACAGTCCCCCAGTAGACATACCCACAGCCCAAACCAATGTAGACAATTCCTCGTTAATACTCTCTTCCTGGGTGGTTCTAGGTTGTGTCAAGTTGACAAAGCTAATTGTCACAGGAATGCTGGGTGTCGATATGTCTGTTTGTGGCTATGGATGTCTGTGGGTTACAAGTGTGTCTATGTGTTAGATGCCTGCTTTGCATGTATGTGATGGTATGGAGCTGTCAGCTTGGAGGATCTGACATCTGATCATGATAAGAATGTCCACATAGGTTTTCCTGTTGTGCAGAGTGAAGCTATGGGCCGATACCTTCGGTGGGAATCTGTACAGCACAGTGACCAGATACTCGGGCTCTCTCCTGCTGCAGAAGGTCAGTGCCCTCTCCCAGGGAGTGTAAGCATAGTCAGAGGGCCTCTTCCCAGAGATAGACTTCCCAGCATCAGAGCTATAGGAGGCCTGAGAGACCTTGTCTGTTGATCTTCTCATATTCAGATGGGGCCCAGGGAGACTCCACTTACAGGACTAACCAGCGTGAACATGGGGTCAAGAGCATTCTGTCAGTTCAGATGTGCAGGAAGCCAAGGACAAGATTAGACTTGCAAGAGATTTATTGGGTGGGTGGTGGAGGTCTGGTGTGGATGCCTGGGAAGAGCCAGAGAGAATGCAGCTGATTAGAGCATGGGCATGGGGGCCGAGGAGGGCAGCCTGGGAGTGCCAGCTTCAAGCAGCAGGTATCAACGTCCTCTACACAGGTAGAGCAGTTCCAGTGGCTGGGGGAGCCAGGCTGTGCCCAGGGGTGCAGCATCCTGTGCACTCTGACAGGCTGCGCCTATGCCTGGCTCCCAGCAGAAACGGGCCTGACAAAAGGTTAACCCTGCCACACTTGTGCATTAAGTGCCCAAGTGCTGGTCCATGGCTGGCCTGAGCCCAGCTGGCTCATGAGCTGGCATCTTTTCCCAGTATTCGACCCCTGGACATGTTCACAAGGGCTTGGCTTCTGCTACACCATCACCTAAGAGAGTATGACACGCTTCAATTGAAATTAACCACAATCCCAATCTTCTCCATTTTGAAAGTGATGGAATCCTTAGATTTTACGACACCCTGAGAACTCGGGCACCCTCCCTCATCCCCTTTGTACTGCAGACAGTGGGAGGAGCCAGGCTGGACCCTGGGGTCTCCCGCAGAACTAAGACTCCAGAAGCCCTCATGACACCCCATTCTGTTGGGAACCCTGCAGCCCTAGGTGAGGATGAGGAGGAGAAATTGTATAGTTGTTGGGGGTAAAAGCATTATCAAAAGCTGTAAAAGCATCATGTCTTACAGAGTTAACTTGCCTAAGATTGCATGGCCAACAGTTTACAGAGCTGGTCAAGAGTCACTTGTGACTCATTGAGGATTGTCCCTGAGCAGACAGGAATTTGAAGCCAGTTCCTGGACACCCCTGGGCTTACCAGCATCACTTCTCCTGTAACCGCTGGGCTTGATTCCTTAGTAGGATACACAGACACACAGACACAGACACAAACACAGACACACACACACACATACATGCACACATGTGCACACACACACACACACACGGTGTACTATTCTTGGGAGCTGAGCAAACATGAATGGACACAGAGGCTGCTTCTTTGTCACCTTTATGGGTGTGACAACAGGTGCAAGGACAGGAACTGCAGATATCCCACCTTCCCCCAGTGTCCAGTCTCCCCCAAGCTGCCCAGCTCACTGGCTTGGACTGGTGTCAAGTTTAACTGCTGCCAAATGTCAGTCAACTCCCACTGAGGATAAAAACTTCCCTGTGTCTGAAGACCTGAACAGAGGACATTTGAAGGCAGACAGCTGGAGACTGACGGTCATGGGTGTCTGGCTGTAGGGGAGCTGGTAGGTTTTAGGACAAAAGATGACCCTGGCACATTCAGGTGCAGGTACCCTGGTCCCAAGCAAAGATATACTTCTTTCCATCTTTACCCTGCCCAGAAGTACAAAGATGCAGAACCCAGTCTGAAGATCAAAGAGGTGGATGGCTTGGAACTGGTGAAGAAGTTCTCAGAGGACATGGAGACCATGCTTCGGAGAAAAGTGGAGGCTGTTGAGGTGACTGACTACAGATGGTCGTCTCCTGGCTGGGTGGGGTTCACACTGTATTATACTAACAAGGTCACCACAGGCATCAGGGGAGGCATGTCATACAAGGAACAGGACACCTCATGTTCCCAGTCAAGCTTTGTAGATATTCGGGGACTAGGTTACCTAAGCGCCTTAGAACAACCGTGGAAGGTTGATCCTCATGGCTGAAAGGCCGAGAGAAGAAAGCAGAGGCGTTGAACGGGAGAGGGAAGAGTGGAGAGCTTGGGCTGTGGTGGTTGAGGAGAGCCATTGCTGGTGACACTCCCCTCCCTTTGTGCCCCCTCCCTCAGAGCCTGGTGGAGGCCGCTGAGGAGGCTGACCTGAATCATGAGTTCAATGCATCTCTGGTGGTAAGTCCTCTAGGGAGTGGGTGCTAGGCTGGCTGGCTCTGCCCCGCCCCCATGGCAGCTGGAGGACCAGCTGTGAGGGGAGCTGAGCACCACTCATTCCGTATCCCTGTGCCAGGCTGGACCCTGGCTTCGTCAGTGAGGCTTTCCTCCCACCTCCTAAGGTTCTCAGAGAAGGTATGGAATAAACAGGGGTGGGGGTGTGGGGGGTGTCAGTGAGACCTGGGAAGCAGAGGGAAGAGGGACTGCTCAGCAGGGATAGCCCCGGGAGGGGACTTGGGAAGCTTAAGCACTAAGGTGTGTCTCTGTGCTGAGAAGGCTCAGGAAGAAGAAAGCTCAGGTTGGGCAAGGAGGCAATGAATGCAAGCCCTCCGTGTCCAGGGGACAGTAAGTTGGGATATCACCTGAGAGAGGCCAGGGTCAAGATCTGGTCTGGGATGTTGGGTGTCCTGGTTGCTTTCCATTACTGTGATAAACACCAGGGTCAAAAGCAGCTTGGGGAGGATCAGGCTTACACACCACAATCAGCCCATCAGGTGGGAATTCAAGGCAAGAATCTCGAGACAGAAACGGAAGCAGATGGACGGAGGAAAACCTGCTTAGGGTTTTTCCCTTGGTTCGCTCAATTTGCTTTCTTATGTAACCATTCACCATCTGCCCACGGGTGACACGCCTCACAGTGGACTGGGCCCTCCCACATTGATCATTAATCAAGGAAATGCTTTCACAGACTCGCCTCCAGGCCAATCTGATGGAGGCATGTTTCTCAATTTAGGATCCCTCTTCCAAGATGGTCCAAACTTGTGTCAAGTTGAGAGTAAACTAAGCATCTCTCCGGGTGTGTGAGGGCTGGAGTCAGGGAGGGACATAGCTGGGCCTGAGCTCTCAGAGCTAATACTGACTAGAGACCAGCAAGATGGAGCTGGGAGGGCTGTTATGGCCACAGTTCTAGAGGGACTCAAGGTATGAGGCTTGTAGTGTGGAAAGAGTCAGAAGAAATGGATCTGATTATGGTCCCTTGGGTCACAGCCTCTTGCCCTGTGGGGAAGAAACAGAACAGGACACTTTCAGGGCAGGGTCGCATCTGGCTCTCCGGCACCCTCGCCGCCTGGAAGACTCCAACAGTGCCGACAAGGTCCTTTGCCTCCCTCTGGCTCCTTGAGTCTCCATCTGTCTGTCAGTCTGTCGTTTCTGACTTGTAATTTTGCTACATACACTAAATCAAGTGGAGAATCAAAGCAATGAGTGAGCCAATTTGACCCCACCCAGCCAGTGAACCCTCAGATCCAGTTCTCTTGATGTGTGTTGACACCACGTATCGCCATCCACCAAGGACAGCAAACTGAGCTCCTCAAGCCCATCCCCTACTGCACCCCGCACCTCACTTCCGGTTCCTCCTGCCACTTCCGCTCCTGTCCCCGGGTCTCTCCTCTCTTCTCTCTCTTACTCTCCCCCTCGCTCCTTTCCTCCCCTCCCCTTTGTTTCCGGGCTGTCTCTTCTGGGCCTGTTCCCCTTTCACTCCAGTTTAACTACTACAACTCGGTACTAATCAATGAGAAAGATGACAAGGGCAATTATGTGGAGCTGGGAGCTGAGTTTCTTCTCGAGTCGGATGCACACTTCAGCAACCAGAGGGTGAATGTCTCCATGAGCAGCGTGCAGCTACCCACCAACGTGTACAACAAAGGTGACTATCCTCCCGCCACGGAGTAGTCTAGGGGGTAGGATAGGGATCCTAGAGGATTTTAAACATTTTGTGCCCATTTTCCCAAGAAGCACTACAGGGCATTGGCCGTCTCTCCAACTTCCTTGATAGGATGTGAAAAGAAATTATTTTGCAGAGTGTAGAGTATTCTGTTCCCTGTTGCTATGACAAAATGCCTGAAGCTGAGTAATACAGGAGCGGTTTCCCTAGCTCAAGATCTGGGAGGCTGAGTTTAGCCAGCATGGCACTGCTTTGGTGAGCTTCCCAGCTGCATCCCACTGTGGCAAAGGGTGTCATGGTGGGTGTCTGGATAAGAGGGTCAACCATGCAGGGAAGCATGAGAGCATGGGAGTTAGAGAGTGGGAAAAGCCAGTCTCTCTCTTCCACAGCAAGACTTTCAAGAGAACTCTTTACAATTGTATGGACTCTGTGTTAGGGCAACACTCACCGTGATCCAACAACCTCTCCCTAAACTCCATCTTTCTCTTATGGCTGTACTGAGCACAAACTCTGGGAACACATACATGGTACAGCCAAACCTCAGCACACATACGTACGGACAAACTCAGCACACACATGTACAGACAAACTCAGCACCCACATGTACAGATGAACCTCAGCACACATATGTACAGACAAAC
Source organism: Grammomys surdaster (assembly GCF_004785775.1). Taxonomy (NCBI): domain Eukaryota; kingdom Metazoa; phylum Chordata; class Mammalia; order Rodentia; family Muridae; genus Grammomys; species Grammomys surdaster. The sequence goes on along the minus strand of NW_021620771.1, from coordinate 285,783 downwards.
CTCAGCACACATGCAACAGACGAACTCAGCATACACACACTATAGACAAACTCAGCACCCACATGTACAGATAAACCTCAGCACACACATGTACAGACAGCCTCAGCGTGCTGGCTGGGAGAGAGGTAGTGCTTCTGGATTGGTGAGCGTGGGCTACAAGTAAGGCAGATGCAGCCCCAAGGGAAGCAGGGAACACGTATCCGTGTTTATGTGTGTAGCTTGTGTCTCTCGATTCTGATTTGACATCCCATGACGTTCCTTCCATATTCCCACTTTCAGACCCAGACATTTTAAATGGCGTCTATATGTCCGAAGCCCTGAACCCTGTGTTTGTGGATAACTTTCAGAGAGACCCTACTCTGACCTGGCAGTATTTTGGCAGTTCAACTGGGTTCTTCAGGATCTATCCAGGTGAGGACACAGAATGACACCTCTGTCACCTCTGGGCTTGTTCTCTGAGAATAAAGTACTGGCGACAGCTCCTAGCATTCAGCCCCCTGTGAATGAAGGGCCCTCATAGACAAGGCTTGTTCGATCCACACTTGCTTCCTGACAAACTACTGTGACGTAGTCACACACACAGTGTGAGCATTTAAGTAGTTGTCACCAGTACTGAGTGAGCACCTGTCCTGGGAAAGCCTGTGGACGATGCCTGGGAGGATCCTGCAGTCCCTCACCTCGAGGGGTGTTCCTAGTTGGAGAGCAGAATGCACTGTCCTCACACTGTGTGAGAAAAGCTCTCTTATCTACACAGAAACAGAAAAGTGGGTGGGGAACAGCTCACTGACAATGTGCCACACAACGTGAACTCAGATCCCTTGTGAAAAACTGGCCATGTGCACACTGGTAATCCCAGCACTGCAGGGGTGGAGACAGGGGGATCCTGGGAAGTCACTGGGCACCCACTCTGGTAGAATTTGTGAGCACCACATTCAGTAAAGACTGTGTCTCAAAGAATAAAGTGAGGACAACAGAGGAAGACACACACATCTTGCTGGCCTCTAGTCAGTATTAGCTCTGGGAGCTCAGCCTCCACAGATGCACACACTGGTGCTAGCCCTATATACACATATGTACACACATACACACACACACACACATGCACACACACACACACACACACATACACACACACACGTATGTGTGTGTGTGTATGTGTGTGTGTGTGTGTTTGCGGGTCTTGACTTCTAGTTTTTTGCCACTAGGAGAAATTAACCTCAATTCACCTCATCTCAGGTATCTATGTCCAGAAAGACTTGTGGTGTTCCCTCTTCTCTAAAGACTCTGGAATGGCAAAAAAGGGCCTCTCTTTGGCTACAAGCTGGAAAGTTAACTCCTCTCACAGAGTGCAAAGAGCAAGTGTGGCTCCCATCACTGACACGCTCCCTGATGTCTGTCAGACATTCCCAGTTAGCTGTGGGCATCTGCTTCTGAGCCTGGATTCCTTTAACCCTCCCTGATTCTGAGGCCTTGCTACTTGAGGAACTCAGGCTGTCCCCAGAGTAAGATTCCTGTTGCTCCATTTTTAATTGGATTGTTTTTCTTCTTGTTGAGCCTCAGGGATTCTTTATATATCTTGACTGTTAATTCCCTGTTGGCGTAATGATTTACAAATATTTTCTCCCATTTTGTGGGTTGCCTTTGTAATTTGTTGATATTGTCTTATAGTCTTTTAATGGAGAGTACTTAAATTAGCTCATCTTCCTTTTGTTGCCTATGCCTTTGGTGTTACAGCCAAGAAATCGTTGCCAGCTCCAGTGTCGTGAGAATTCTCCACTATGTGTTTTAGGAAGAATTCTGCAGTTGTGAGTCTTGTGCCGAAGCTTTCACTCATTCTGAGGTGATTCTGTATATTGTGTTAGTAAGGGTTCTGCTTCTTTCTTTCACGTGCGGCTTCCCAGTTTTCTCAGCATTATTTGTTTAAAGACTGTTACTTGTTCTCAGGTAGACTTGGCGTCCCTATCAACAATAATTTGATAGTGATGCAAGAATTTCTTCTTAGAGTCACTCTTTTGTTTCACGGGTCCCTGTGTGTCCATAACATACTATTTTGATTACTGATGTCTTACAATAAGTGTTAAGAATCAAAAGATATGACTCATTTGAGTGTCGCTCACTTTTGTATTACTGGGACAACACATCTGTCCAAAACAGCTTCTGGGAGGAAAGATGTATCTTGATTCATGGCTTCAGAGGTCTCAGCCCACTGAGAGAGGACAGTATAACAGAGTTCATAGCAGCAGGGGCATGCCATCAAGGTCCCTCACCTTACAGCAGTCCAGTAAGCAGAAAAATGTCAGAATTGGAGGTCAGAATGTATGACTATACCACAGTGTGCCTGCACATATGTATGTGCACCACATGGTTGCAGTGCCCATGGTGGCCAGAAGAGGGCACTGGATGTCTTGGAACCAGAGTTACAGGTTGTTATGGGTGCCGGCAACTGAGCCTGGTCCTTTGCAAGAGCAGTAAGCACTCTCAACTACTGAGCCATTTCTCCAGATCCCCAACAGTTTCTATTTTTTATTGCACAGTTTTTTACTTTCTTTCTGCTGTTACTGAAAATTGAATCATTTTGGTAACTTCCTCTCCGGGTTGCTCATGGCAACTGATTTTGTTTGCTATGCTGTGAATTTGTTTATGAGGCCGAGCACCTGCCTTCTGGACTCTGTGGAGCTTCCTGTAAACGTGTGAACATAGAGCATCTTTCTTTTCCCTTCCACTTTTGCCCTTTTTCTTTTTCTTGCCTCATTGCTCTGGCTAGAACTTCCAGTACGGGTTTGAACACAACAGTTTAAAGATGAGTCTGTTTTATGACACCTACGAGCAAATGCTTCCAACCTTATGCTGTGGCTTTTTCCATCCATGGCTTTAGTTATGTTGAAGTGGATTTTCTTCTGCTGAGAGTTTGTTGAACTTTTTTGTCATGAAAGTGAATTGGATTTTGCTAAATTTGTTTTGGGCTTCCTTTGGGATGATCATGCTGGGTTTTTGTTTTTGTTTTTCTCCTTCTGTTAGTGTGACATTTTATATCAGCCTGTTTTCACAGGTTGGGAAATCCTTGCATTCCAGGAATAATATATTGTTCTTTTACACAGCTACTGGATTTACTTTGCTGGGCTTTATTGAAGTTCTGCATCGATCATTTCTGTTTTGGGGGAATACTATACTCTAGTTTTCTTGTAGCATCTTTCTGTGGCATCAGCAATGCTGGCCTTGTGAACTAGGTTAAGAAATAGTGATCTCCTCCTCAGATTTAGAGGAAAATTTGCAGATTTGCGTGAAGTTTTTAAGTGTTTGATACTGTTCACCTGGAGGCCGTTGGATCTGGACTTCACTTTGTAGGGTGATCAC
>NW_021620771.1:267161-282419 GCF_004785775.1 Grammomys surdaster | reverse complement strand
TTTGTAGGGTGATCACCTGGAGGCCGTTGGATCTGGACTTCACTTTGAGGGTGATTTTTAATTTTTGTTTCCATCTCCCTATTAGCTATGCCTCAGTTTGGACTGTTGTCATGGTTTAGTTGTGGTAGCTCTGATGCTTCTACAGTTTGTTCCTCTCACATAGGCTGTCCAACTGGCTGACATATAACCACACTAGCCTTTCTTTTACTGGCACAGGATGAGAGTGACCAGCCCACTTTCCTTTTTTATTTAGTCATTTGAGTCTGTTTTTAATATTTATTATTATTTATTGTTATTTTATTTATTTATGTTTCAAATATTAGCCCCCTTCCCAGTTTCCCCTCTGCAAACCCCCATCCCATCCTCCCTCCGCTTCTGTGAGGGTGCTCCCCCACTCACCCACTCCTGCCTCACTACCCTAGCATCCCCCTATACTAGGTCATCACGCCTCCACAGGACCAAGGGCCTCTTCTCCCAATGATGCCAGAAAAGGCCATCCTCTGCTACATATGCAGCTGGAGCCATGGGTCCCTCCATGTGTACTCTTGATTGGTGGTTTACACCCTGGGAGCTCTAGGGGGTCTGATTGGTTGATATTGTTGTTCTTCCTATGGAGTTGCAAACCCCTTCAGCTCCTCCAGTCGTTTCCCCTAACTCCTCCATTGGGGACCCCGTGCTCAGTTCGATAGTTATCTGTGAGCATCCACATCTGTATTGGTCAGGCTCTGGCAGAGCCTCTCAGGGGACAGCTATACCAGGCTCCTGTCAGCAAGTGCTTCTTGGCATCAGCAATAGTGTCTGGGTTTGGTGTCTGCAGATGAGATGGATCCCTAGGTGGGGCAGTCTCTGGATGGCCTTTCCTTCAGTCTCTGGTCCACTCTTAGTCCCTGCATTTCCTTTAGACAGGAACAATTCTGGGTTAATATTTGGAGATGGGTGAGTGGCCCATGCCTACCACTGTATATGGTTTCTACAGGATACCCTTTTTTGGATATTTCGGCTAATGTCATCCCTGTTGAGTTGAGACTGATTTTTTGTTTTTTTGGGTTTTTTAAAATTAATTTATTTATTTTATATATGTGAGTATACTGTCGCCATCTTCAGACACACCAGAAGAGGGCATCAGATCCCATTACAGATGGTTGTGAGTCACCATGTGCTTTCTGGGAATTGAACTCAGGACCTCTGGAAGAGTAGTCAATGCTCTTAATTGATGAGCCATTTCTCCAGACCCAAGTCTGTTTTCTTAATAGCCTTGTCAATTTTATTGATCATGTCAAAATTTTTATTTCACTTGTTTTCTGTAGTTTTTTATTACTTTATTTAATCTCTGTCATAATTTATTTTCTTCTTATATCTCTGTATTTGGTTTCTTTTGTTTCATACTTCTTTTGTTTCAAAATGAAATTGGTTTATTCTAATTAACTCACAAAACATCACACAGGCAGCTTAAGGGAGCCACTCAAACATTTGTCTTGCCCCGCCCCAAACTCCGCACAGCTCCGTGAACTTCTGTCCAGTCAGAATGGCCAAGAGGACACCATGGAGCTTCACTTGGGGCTTTGAGCTTTTGTTATTGATTACTTTATTTTATGTTATGTTTATTGGTGTTTTATCTGCATGTTTTTGTACCACATGCATGCTTGGTGCCTACAGAAGCCAGAAGGGACTATAATCGCAGACGGCTGTGAGCTGCCACGTGGGACTAGAACCTGAGTCCTCTGAAAGAGTGGCCAGTGTTCCTAATTACTGAGATCAATTACATTTTTATTCAGGTATCACACACACACACACACACACATATATAGCTATTACAGAACTGAAATTCTTTTAAATTTAAGCATTCATGCATTCTGTCATGACTTGTGGACTCTTGCTTCCATTTTGTCCCTTCTCGTCGCCTGGCAGCACCCTGTTCTGCTCGCCTTCCTAAGTGCTGTGCTCACACTTACACGTGTCTACATACATGTATATAGACATTGTAGTCTAGGGTCCACATCGTTCTGAGTTTGGGTCAGCTCCCGAAATACTACACCTTCCAAGTCCATCCATTTTTCTATATTATTTCATTTGTCTCTACAAGTAAATAATATTCCATTTTGTATATGTAGCACACATCTTTATTCATTCGCCTGCTGTTGGAGAGCTAACTTTTCTAAATAAGGCAGCAATAAGCATGCATGTGAATGTATCTCCATGGTAGGATATGGAGTTCTCTAAGTAAATGCCCAGAAGTGGAATAACAGGGTCTTATGGTAGTTCTATTTCTGACTTGTTGAGGAACCTGCAAACTGACTTCCGCACTAGCTGTATCAACTTTTATTCCCGCCAGCAGTGGATAAAGATCTCTCTTTACTGATATTTGGTGTAGATCTCTTGATGACAGCCATTCTGACTAGGGTGAGCAGGTGTCACAAAGTGCTTTTAATTTGCATATCCTTAATGGTGGGAAATGTTCAACATTTTCAGAAATCATTCTTAGCAGTTTGTGTTTCTTCTCTTGAGAACGGTTTGTTTCACTAGGCCACCTATTGAGTGGCAACTTTGGGGTTTTGAGGTGTTGAATACTTGAAGTTCTTTGAAAATTCTGAATTTCAGACCCTGGCCTAAAGTGTTGGTGGTAGATTTTCTCCTATTCTGTGGGCTGTTTGCCCTGCTGATGTCTGCCGATGGTTCCTTTTGCTGTGCAGAAGCTTTTAAATCTCATGTGGTCCATCCCCTCTGCCTATGCTTGGAGCTTGTTCTTGTGCTGTCTCAGGTTTGGGGGCTTGTTTTTGTTTTTGTGGGGTTTTTTGTTTTGTTTTTTGTTTTGTTGTAGTTATTTGAGTCAGTTCTTGTGTAACCTGTGTCTTGAAGAGTATCCCCAGTTTCTCTTTAGGATTTTTCAGTGTTTGAGATTTTAAATTAAGATCCATTTCTAACTGATTCTTGTACAAGATGAAAGCTTCAGATTTGCTTTCAGTATTCTGCCAGTAGATGTCCAGGTCCATCAGCACCACTGTCGAATGGACTCTTTTTCCGTTGCGAATTGTTGCCTCCTTTGTCAAAGATTGGATGCTCATAGCTTAGTCTGCGTGTTTCCGGGTCCTCTATTTTGTCTCATTAGTCTGCCTGCCTGCTTGCATGCCACTACCAAGCTGTCTTAGTCACTAGAGCATCACATCACATGCTCTGCAAATATCCTGTAGGATAAGTTGAAGTTAGGTATTGCGATGCTTCCAAGCCGTGTTCTTATTCAAGATTGCATTGGGTATTCATGGTCTTTCATGATTCAAGATACAAAATATTGGATTTTTTCTTTAGATCTATAAAATATGATATCAAATTTTTGACATATCTTATATTAAATCTATAGATTAATTTTGATAGTGTAGCTATTTTCACAATATTAATTCTGCCAATTGAGGAGTGTCAAACTTTTTTTTTTTTGAGCTATGCAGATCTCTCTGAAGGCCTGGGATTTGAAAACCTTAAAGAGCCGGGCTTTGGTGGCACACACCTTTAATCCCAGCACTCAGGAGGCAGAGGCAGGCGGATTTCTGAGTTCGAGGCCAGCCTGGTCTACAGAGTGAGTTCCAGGACAGCCTGGGCTATACAGAGAAACCCTGTCTCCAAAAACAAAAATAAAAACAAAAAAAAAAAACAAAAAAAGAAAGAAAGAAAAAAGGAAGAAAGAAATAAAGGAAGGAAGGAAGGAAGGAAGGAAGGAAGGAAGGAAGGAAGGAAAGAAGGAAGGAAGGAAGAAAAGAAAAGAAAACCTTAAAGAATGGGGCAGACTATAGTCTAATGCTGTAGACAACTCTGTTCCAGTTTTGGTGTTCTTCTCTACACAAATGTAACAAAGAAAGCGATGATCCAAGGAAGGTCCTTTGAGTTCAGAAAAACACGTAAATCAACACCAGTAAGTACATACTAAGTGTGTATGGAGCAACCCTCTCCCACAACTTCATCAGGACAGGCCAGTTTAAATGCCGTTAGCTGGCATGTACTACAGATTATGTCTGGGAAAGCATGAAAGCCAGGCCGGAGGCCGTGTCCAGATCCAGGCCACACTGGGGATGGCTCTCAGCACATCCTTTCCCCAGACTGGGTTCTATAGCTGTGCTTTGACATCCTATAAGAATAAACATGTCTTATAAGTTGAATGTTAGTGTTTAACACAGGAGGCTGGAAATCACATCCAAGAACAACCCAGGGAACGACATGCACTTGAGGTAAAGGCCCTCTGCCTCCCCGCCACCATTCTCTCCCACAGTTCCCCGAGGCAGTGTTCACCACGTGTCATTCTTTGGACCTTGTCCTAACAAGGAGCATGGAAGATCTTCTTATCATCTAGCATCTATTTTTATTCCCTCTTTCAGTGTCAGAGGCCTTTCATATATTTGGTTAGGCTTATTTTTAGATACTTAATTTTTGGAGTATTATGAATGAAATAGTCTTCCTAATTTCTTCTCTGAGAATTCATTGTTGATATATGTATGAAAGTTACAGAGTGTGTTTTTAAAGCTTGATTGTGCCCTGCAACCTTGATGTAAATATTTATTATACCTAGATCTAGCAGATTTTATAAGTCTGTCGAGTATAAAATGTCTACAAGTAAGGAGAGTTTGACTTCTTTATTTCGTAATTTTATCCCCTTACGCCGTTGTCTTGTCTAATTGCTATTAATAACACGTAGCACGCTATACTGAATAAGAGAGGGGAGAGTGGGCATCCTCGTCTGAATATTGATTTTAGAGGGAATGCCTTCAGTTTATCTCTGTTTAATAGAATGTTGGCACAGGTTTGTTTTAAATCACCTTTATTATTTGCAAGTATATTCCATCTATTCCCAGTGTCTCCAAGGAATTTTATCATGAGGGCATTTTGAGCTTAGTCAAATGACTTTGTGACATCAGTTGAGATGATTTTATGGCTTCTGTCCATCAGTTTGCTTATATGGTGCAATTTACATGAAATAAGCCAACCTCACATCCCCGGGATGTGACTCACTTGGTTATGAAGTATGAATTTCCTAATGTGTTCCTTAATTTGTTATGCAAGTATTTTGTTAAGAATTTTTGAGCTGGGCACGATGGGAGCATGCCTTTAGTCCCAGCATTTGAGAGGCAGAGGCAGGCAGATCTCTGTGAGTTTGAAGCCAGTCTGGTCTACATAGAGGAGTCCAGGACAGCCAGAACTACATTGAGACACCCTAGCTCAACAAAAAAATTTTTTTGCATCTATGATCCTCAGAAAAATTAGTCTACAGTTATCTTTCCTTCTCCTTTTTTTTCTTTTCCCTGGTTTGGGTACCAGGATAACACTGGGTTTGTCGGATGAGCTTGGTGGTTATCCTTCCCTTTGTAGTTTGTGGGATGAAGTAAGCCTTCCTTGAGCCTTTGATAGGATCCAGCAGTGACTCCGTCTGGCCCTGAGCTTTTCTTTCAGGAAAGATGTTTAATTACAGTTTTGGTCTCATTGCTTGTAATGGGGATCTTCTAGTTATTTATATAGTCTGGCTTTAATTTTGGTAGGTCACACGGATTTAGAAACTCATCCATTTCTTCTAGGTTTTCGTGCTTTGGGGAGTGTAAGTTATGGAAGTGTTCTCCAATCACGTTCTGGGTTTTCTTGGAGGCTGTTGTAACATTTCCCTTTGATTCTTCTGATTAGGGTCTTCTTCCTCTTTTTTTTCTGTCAGGTTGGCTAGTGATTTGTCAATAAGATGAACATTTTCAAAGAATAGACGCTTGGCTTGGTTGATTTATGTATTCCTTTAGTTATTATTTCATCTCTAATATTTGTTATTGTTTTAGAATTGGCTTATTGTTCTTTTTTCAAAAGTTTTGAGATGCATCATTAGATTACTTGAGACCTCAGGGCTGAGGGGTGTGTGTGTGTATGTGTGTGTGTGTATTTATTTTCATTCCATATGTATATGGGTACCCATGGAGGCCAGAAGAGGATGATGATTCCCTTAAAGCTGGATTTTATAGGCAATTTTGAGTCACGTAATGTGTGTTGCAGATCTGTTTAAATTATTTATCCTCCCTGGATCATTTAGTAGGTCCTACACACCTAGAAAATCATCCATGTCTTTTATATCTCTCAATTTAATGTAATAAATGTTTTTAAGGTATATCATAATTATTTTCTGAACTTCGTTGATGTCTGTCATATTGGCCCCTTTCATATCTAACTTTACTAATTTAGGCCTTTTATTCCTTTTATATTTAGGTTGGCTAATGGTTTACCCATTTTGTTTATCCTTAAATTTTTTTAATTAAAAAAAAAACAACTTCTTTGGTTGTATGGTCTTCCATTGGGGCATAGTCAACCCACCTGAGTTATACCCTTTAAAAATGGTCTCCTGCTCTCATGGTAGCTAGCAAATGCCAATAGCTCCTTAGGTAGGGGTGGGATTTAAAGCCCACCTCCCTTCTCCCCCTTCTCAGTGCTTGGGTTTTGTCTGGCTTGCGCTTGCACTAGCCTTGTGCATGCTGTCTCAGCTGTTATAGATTTATGTGTACAACTGTTCTGCTTTGCCTGGAAAATACTGTTTCCTGTAGTCATCCAACCCTGTCTCTTACAACCTTTCCAACAAGCCTTCCACAATGATCCCTGAGCCTTAGGAGGAGGAGGAAGAGGAGGAGGAGGAGGAGGAGGTAGAAGAGGAAGAGGAGGGAAAGGAGGAAGGAGAGGAGGGAGAGGGGGATAAGGAGGAAGAGGAGGAAGAGGGGGAGAAGGAAGAGGAGGGAAACAAGGAGGAGGAGGAGGAGACGTGACATACATGGCCCATTTAGGGCTGAGCACTCAGCAGTCTCTTATTCTGTGCACCTTGACCAGTTGTGGGTTTCTGTGTTAATCACCATCAACTGCAATGGACGCTTCTCTGATGAGGTTGAGAAATGTATTAGTATAAGGGTCATTACAAGTCAGCTTAATACTATGTCTATTTGACAGATTACTCGTGATCCGTTCTTCCCTAGGCCTGTGGCCTGTCTACCACAGGTTCTTAGCCCTAGTATTAGTGCTGGAAATTATTTTCCTCCCATAGAGAAGGCCTTAGATCCAAGCAGAGGCTGATTGGTTGCTCCCAGAACATTCATGCCACCCTCGCACCAGTGGGCGTGTCTTTCCATGCTGATCACTGCTGTCGCTTGCAGAGTTCAGGGGTGGGTAAAACTGGCCATCACCTTCCTCCCTTGCTACCGTGCAGAGCTTCTTTCAGTACAATGAAATCTAACCAGTAGGGATTAGACTTCCAGATTAATATCAGCTTGATTTTTTATACTCTTACTCTCACATATGTGGTATCTTCAGCAATAGGGGCTTGCTAGCAAATTCTAGAGACTAACTAAGAGCATTGGCAACATCCTGAAAGGTTTAGGGGGTCTATAGAACGTCACTGAACAACTGCAAAAGAGGTAACCCATTCCTGGCACTGACCTTTGTATTTGTTAGCCTGTGGTGTCAAATAGGGGTATCGTTACCCCATTATTGTGTAACTCCACTTAGACTCTCTGTATGTGTATGTGTGTGTGTGTGTGTGTGTGTGTGTGTGTGTGTGTGTGTGTGTATGTGTATGTGTATATTTTAGGAAGCTTCTATGGTAGTGAGTTTCCATGTGACCTTTGCAGAAGGTCTGTAGAGTTCATTAACCCTACCTGTATCCTCACCTCCCCATTTTCCTCCCACACCAGCCTCACTCACCTCTCCCCGTTACTCCCTTTATCCTTTGGCACCACTGCAGCCTGTCTCTCCTCCCTTTAAATGCATTCCCCATGGCCCCAGGCTAGTGTTCTGACCTCTGTGAGTATTGCAAATGGAGTGCATGCATCTGAAGATTCAAAACCACCATCCACAAATGAGAGATGCTTGTCCATCTGGTCCTGGGTTTCCTTACTCAGAATGGTTGCTGTCGGCTCTATCCATTTCCCTACAAATTCTATAATTTCTTTTATTTTTATTTTTCTTATTTGTTTGAAATTAATATATAATTTCATCATTTCCTCCCTTCCCTCCTCTACCTCTTCCATGTCCCCCAACCTTGCTCCCTCTCAAATTCATGGCCTCTTTTTCTTTGTTATTATAACACACACATATATGTACATATGTGCATAAATATATAAATATAACTTTCTCAGTACATACAGTGTTACTTGTATGCATGCAGTGTCAGAGCTGACCAGTTAGTATTTTATAACCAATTAGGATGTTCATCCCTGGGGTAGACTGTTCCTCACACGCTCAGTATTTTTCAGTTGCCTGTAGTTCTTGGTTTAGGGTGAAACCTCATGGGATTTTTTTCCCCCTTCCACGTTAGCATGCCCATTAGTGTCGTGCTTGCTCAGGTCTTGTTTGGGCAGCCGTATTGTTGAAGGGTCATAGGGGAAGCATCCCAGTCATTGCTAGGAGATGCAATCGCAGAGCAATCCCTCTGGCTTTTACAGTCTTTCTGCCCCCTCTTGTACAGTGCTCCCTGGGTCTTAGATGCAAAAGTTGTATTGTGGATGTATGGCTCGGGGCTGGTTAGCCCAGGATCTGTTGCTTCCTATAATGGCCTCTGTCTGATGCAAAGAGAAGATACCACCTGTTCCTTATCTGTTCATCCGCTGATGGACACCCAGCTTGTTTACATTTCCTGGCTATTATGGACAGAACAGCAAAGAACATGGAAATGTCTCTACAGTAGGAGATAGAGGTTTCCAGGTCTATGCCGGAGAGTGCCACAGCTGGATCATGTGTAACATCTGTTTCTAGTTTTTTTTAGTTTTCTTTCTGTGAGTTTCATAGTGGCTGTATCAGTTTGCATTCCCCCAAGCAGTGAATAACTGTCACCCTTTCTCCACATCCTCCTCCACCACCATCATCATCATCATCACCACCATCATCGTCATCTTAGCCATTCTTATTCAATTTAGGTCTTAAGTTGAAATTTCAAAAGAGCTTTAATTTGCATTTCCCTGATAGCTGAGGATGTAGAACATTTTTAAGAAATGTTTCTCAGCCATTTGTATTTCATCTTTTGAGGATTTTGTTTAGTTTCATATCTCATTTTTTTAGCAAGTAGTTTATTTTCTTGATGTTTAGTTCCTAGGGTTTTTTTTGTGTATTCTAGACACTAATCTTTTGTCAGATGTATAGCTAGCAAATGTCATTCCCATCTGTAGTCTGCCTTTTCACGTGAATGATAGTATATTTTACCTTTTAGTTTCATGACGTACCATTTATTAACTGTTGGTCTAACTGCCTGTGCTATCTGGATCCCATTCAGAAAAGTTCTTTCCTGTGCCTACAATTTCAGTGTATTTCATACTTTGGAATGGAATGCATACGGTGTTTTTTTGTTGACATTTTTGATCCATCTGGAGTTGAGTTTTGTGCAGGGTGAGAGATAAGAATCTAGTTTCATTTGTCTAATTTAGCTACCTAGTTTGACCAGCTTTGTTTGTTGAAGATGGGATTTGTTCTCCAATGTTTGTCATTGGCCTCTATCAAAAATCAGATGGCTGTAGGAGTGTGGGCTTACATGTGAATCCTTGGTTGGTCAAGGTGTCTATTTTTATGCCAGTACCATGCTGTTTTTATTACCGTAGCTCTGCACTGTGACTTGGAATCTGGGGTGACAGCTAATGTGTTTTCCTTGAGCCTCTCATGTAAGGCAGATGTAATAGCAACAAGCCACTCCCCTTCGCTATTATTTATCAGAGGTTAGCCCTATTTCCTCCCCCACTTTCTACTAATTTCTATTAATGTGTGACTGTGATATGGTAATGTTTCTATACATATACACTTTTAATAAATCAACTCATTGGCTTCTGGCCTCCTAAATTCTGAAGAGAAATCTCCTGATTATCTTATTGATGAATACATTCTTTCCTGATGCTTTTATCATTGTTTCCTTGTCTTTGACTTTTGAAAGTTTGACCATGGTGTCTCTTAGAAATGTCCCTTTATGTTGATCTTACTTAAAATTCAGGGGGAGGTTTATATTTTTATACATCATCTGTGTTATATTTATACATTTATATTTATAGACCATCAAATTTGAAAAGTTTGGGAGCATTATTTTTTCAAATACTCTCTCTCTCTCTCTCTCTCTCTCTCTCTCTCTCTCTCTCTCTCTCCCTCCTCCTCCTCTCTCCCTCTCTCCCTCCTCCCTCTCTCTGTCTCTTTCTTCTTCTCCTGGGACTCCGCCCATTCATGTCTGCACTCCTTGCTAAACTTTATACTTTCCTCCTTCATGCTCACTAATCTCTATTGTCTGGCCTCTGCTTTCACTGACTGAGTTTTCTTCTGTCTGCCAGAGGCTACCTTTGAAACTTTGTAGTCAGTTTTTCATTTTAGCTATAGTGTTTACAACTCCAAATGTTCCTTTTAATTTTTTTTAACTTTTTCTTTGTTGCTATTTCATTTTGTTCATATATTGTTGCTTGGTTTTCTTTATGCCTGCCTCTGTTCCTTTGGATGTCTTGACTTAAAGACTTTTGCTAAGTCTCTGATAGATCTGCTACCTAGTGTTTTTCAGAGATAGTTTCTATCTATTCCCAGTCCCTTGAATGGTCCATACTTTCCTATTTCCTTGCATTCCTGGCATTTTGGTTTTGTTTTCATTGAAAAGTGAGCATTTAAATCTAATGCTGAAGTAATCCTTTAAATCAGATGCCTTTCTCCATGGTTTGCTATTGTTTCATCTTTTTTATTGTTTTAGGCTGACTCTGTACTGAAAATCCATCTGAAGTATATATTTAAGGTCTCAGACTTTTTTTATCACATGCGTGATCACTTTGGTGTATGCTGTAGTTTTAAAATAGTCTTCCCTTTAATGCATGGCTCAAAAAACAGCAAAATGAGTTGGGAAGGAAAATACCTGGTCTTTAAATATTCTGGAAGTAACTTGGGGTTGGAGAAGGGACCCACACCAAAGTGACAAGTGCAACAGAGATGGCCAGCAGCCTTCATGTCTCCATGAGTGCATCCTGGTAGCCAGATTCAGCAACCTCAGCGGGACCCTCTATTTTGGGAAAGTCGGGTCATTGGGGCCAAATTTGACTCCTGTAAGCTGTGTGTTAGCCGATCTAAGAATACATGCACAGCTGCCTGCCACAGGGCTGGCATGGGAGGTGGGCAGCTAACTATGCTAGGAGCTGAAGCTGAAAGACACTAACTACAATTTACCCCCAAAGAATTCTCCCCCAAGGTGAAAGCCTTTAATAGACTCAAAAGTTCCAAAATAGTGATATCAGACATACTCCAACCATGCAGTTATTGTCTAGGTGGGGAGGCTCCCAGGGCCTCCCACTCAGCCATCTTATCTTCCAGAATGCATCTGCTTCACTTGTTTTAAAAATGTATAAAGCCAGCGTCATGTACGCACTTTTAGAACTTGCGTTTTCATTCAGTTTGATGCCACCAGGATTCAGCATCACAACCTCTCCATCCTCCTTGTCAACTGTGGGATGCTTCTCACTCTTGTCTTTCACTTTTTCAATATTTCTCTAAACATGCGCATCCCCCCCCTCATGCACACATGCACTGTGGATGACACAGAGGACCCCCTGCACACTAGGCAAGCATTCTACCACTGAACTCTGTTCCCACCCTGTGAGTATTCTCACACACGTCCTTTGAGGCACGTTGCAGGGGTTTCCCTTGAGTCTGTATCTAGGAATAAATTTTCTAGGACTTAAGGTATCTAGGTATTCAGCTTTGGAAAGCAAATTGTTTTCCAAAACACTTGTATCAGTCATGTTTCCTTAAAGTGATAAATAAGATATTATGCCGATTCACACTTTATCTGAGTATTGTTAAGCCTTAAAATTCTCTGTTAGTCTATAATGGTAGCCACTGTGGTCTGACATCACAATTTCCTGAGCACTGAGTGAGAGTTGCGCTTCTCCTTTCTTTATTAGCTGGGTGTGTTCCCTCCCTGTGAAAGGCAGATGGCATTTTGCCCACTTAACTCTTGGATTATCTAATGCTAATCCACATGTGCATTTCTACTAATACCCTGACTTGATTTTAGCAAATCCTTTCATGCATTGCTATGTTGGACTCATTAATATTTTGTTTATGACTTTTGCATTTATACTCGAGTGGTAGTTTGAACAGGAATGGCTCCCATAGACTTAATGTGTCTGAATGCCTGGCCCATAAGGAACGACACTGGAAGTTGGACGGAATACATTTCAGCATTGTGATATGGCTACAAACCTACTGGGCGGGGAGAGAATGTGGTGGTTTGAATAAGAATAGACAGACTCACGTGTTTGAATGCTTGGCCCATAGCAAGTGACATGCTTAGGAGGTGTGGCCTTGTTAGAGTGGGTGTGGCCTTGTTGGAGGAAGTGTGTCACTGTGGGGGTGGGCTTTGAGGTCTCCTATGTTCAAGCTAGGCCTAGTGTGACAGTCTTCTGCTGCCTGCAGATCAAGATGTAGAACTCTCAACTTCTCCAGCACCATGTCTGCCTGCATGGCACCGTACTTCCTGCCGTGATGCTAATGAACTAAACTTCTAAAACTGTAAGCCAGCCCCAATTAAATGTTGTCCTTTATAAGAGTTGCCATGGCCATGGTGTCTCTTCACAGCAATAAATCTCTAAGACAATTTATAAGGAAAGTGGTCATGTATGTTTCCTTTCTTGTCAGACATGGTTGATCGACTCCTGTAATGCTGACATTCATGGTGCTTAGACAAGAGAACTGACACAAGGTGAATCTCAGCTTGAGATACACAGTGAGTTTCTCAGAGAGAGAGAGTTAGTTGTAATCCCAACATGTCAGCCTAAACATAAAAAGTTAGAACTCAAATGGATGAAAGAGGAAACTAAGAAAGAAAGACGCAGGATGTTCTGAAGGACTGGCAGAGTGCTTGCCTGGCATGCCAGGGCCTTGAGTTTCACCCCAGCACTGAACAAGAACAATGGAGAGTGCCCAGAAAGACCAACCAATAGATATAGAAACTATTTTGAAATTAAGAAAAAATGTAGACTATTATAAATAAAAAATAACATGATTACATATACAGCAGACGTTTAAAAGGTAATAATAGATGCAGATACATTAATCTGAAAACTCAGGTGAATGGATTAATTTTGAATTTAAAGAAATGTATTTCTTTTAATTTTTAAGAAGAAATAGCAGGGCATGGTGTTGCACACACCTTTAATCCTGGCACTCCAGAGGCAGAGGCAGGAAAATCTCTATAAGTTCAAGACCAACCTAGTCTACGTAGTGAATTCTAGACCAGCTAGGGCTGCATGGTAAAACCCTGTATTAAAAATGAACAAAAGAAGGAAGGCAGGAAAGAAGCAAGGAAGGAGAGAGGGAGAGGGAGGAAGGAAGGAAGAAAGGAAGGAAGGAAAAGGAAGAAATGAAGTGAAAGATATATCAATTTCATGTAAACAAATTGAAGGTGTAAGTCTGAATTTCAAAAGAATGGTTCTGTTTCTTAAAATGACTAATTGAGTTTTGAGAACGACCACTCTAGTCTGATTCAAGTAATTCCAGAAACCATAAAAAGAAAAAATACTTCTCAATCTAGTCTATGAAGCTAGTAAATTTTTGAAAATCAAGTACAGCATAAGAAATTATTAATTTTTTAGACAGACAGACACATAGAGAGGAGAGAGGAAGGGAGGAAGGTAAGGAGGGAGGAGGGAGGGAGGGAGGGAGGGAGGGAGGGAGGGAGGGAGAGACAGAGAGAGAGACAGAGAGAGAGACAGAGAGAGAGAATTATTTCAGTCTATAGCATCCAGGTTGGTCTCCAACTCTCTCTATGTAGCCAAGAATGACCTTTCTTTCTTTTTTAAACTTTTCTTTTATTACATTTGTTTACTTGTTTGGCCAGCACACACATGCTGTAGCATGAGCATGGAGGTCAGAGGACAACCACAGGACTCAGTTCTCTCCTTCACTCTGTGGGCCCTGGGGATTGAACTCAGGCTGTCAGCTTTGGCAGCATGTGGCTGCATCCCATAAGCCAGCTCATCAGCCTGACTTTGGGCTCTGGATCCTCCTGTCTCCACCCCTCTAGTGCTAGGATAACAGGCACGTGCCATCATGCCTGTTTAATGTGACCCTGGGGATAGAACCAGTGCTTTGAGCATGCCAGACAAGCACCTGACCAACCCTGCTACATCCCCAGTACAATTTTCCCATGATTTCCCTAGTGATGCTTTAGTTATTTGGGGCACAATTTTAATTTCCAAACATACAGACATTTTATATTATGTTCTCACTATACATTCCAAAACCCTGGCTGAAGAGACAGCTCAGTGGGTGAAAGTGTGCATTGTCCTTGAGGACCCAAGTTCAGTGTCCTGTGCTCATGTCAGGGTGGCTAACAACTGCCTGCAATTCCAGCTCCAGGGGAATCCTGCAGCTCTGGCCTCCGTGGACACCGGCAGTCATATTTCCACACACAGACCCATACACATATGTCTAGTTAAACACAATACAATAAATTCCAAACTCGGTTGCTCTGTGATCTGTGTGGTAATAACTGAAGTCAGTTGAAATTGCTTCTAATGGCCTGGTACATCGCAAGCTGTTTAACATCCTGTGTGTGCTGGAGAGGGGTACACATGGTCAGTGGGTCAAAAGAAAACCCTGAATCTTTGGCTCTGTCATACTGTTTTGTTTCCATTTTCTGGGTCGCTGTTGCTTTGTCTGCTTATTGAGTCTGGATTTTCATCACCCCCTGCCCCGCCCGACACTTCATTTTAAATTGCCTTCTTGGATGTCAGAGAGTGGCACTCACATGATATATTTTCCCATCCCATCCTTTTTAGCCTTTTTATGCCATTTTATCTTAACCATGTCTCTTAAATGTACTTTATAGCTCTTACTTTTTTTTTCCCAAATGGACAATCTTTTGTTTGCACTGACTAGTTAATGTCATTTGCATTTTTGTACTTGTTGGAGTGTGAAATCTTATTTTAAGTGCTTTGCTAGTCCCAATATTTTTACACTTTCGTTTACTTTTTAAATGTTTACACTTCTTGGTAAATCTCCTCCATCCATTATCCTCCCCTTTCTCAGTGTATCCATTTAAACATAAGTTCCCCAGCTACTTTCAATCCTTCTGCAATTACTTTACAATCTCCTCAGACATATTCAACACAACAGAACATTACAAACGCATATTATTATCTTCCAACCAAAAAAATTCCTTCCAAGAAAGGACTTTAGAAGTTCTGCACTCCTGACCCCTCCCCTGTGCCCCGACCCCTCCCCTGTCCTCTTGACCCCTCCCCTGTCCTCTTGACCCCT
>NW_021620771.1:261338-267151 GCF_004785775.1 Grammomys surdaster | reverse complement strand
GACCCCTCCCCTGTCCTCTTGACCCCTCCCCTGTCCTCTTGACCCCTCCCCTGTGCTCCTGACCCCTCCCCTGTGCTCCTGACCCCTCCCCTGTCCTCCTGACCCCTTCCTGTCCTCTTTCCCTCCTTACTTTCCCTCCTTCAGCAGCTGACTCTCTGGAGGGTCCTCTCTAATGATAACCACCTCCAAGTGTGTGTGCCCATAGGTGCTTCCTCTTGCCCTCGCTCTCCAGCGATGCCTCTCATGTGTCACATTCCTAAAGCAATGGCATCTTCCTCTCAGCGTCCTAAGACGTGTTTTCCTCTTCTGGCTCCCGCCAGTGTTGGGAAACCTGCTATAATTTGGCTGCTGTTCCTTTCCTGGGTGCTGTTGAGATGTAACTGTTTTCCCTAGGATGTTCTGCAGCTCTATGTATCTGCATGGGGGTGTCTTTTTACTAGATTGAGATGCACTGTGCCTTTTGGATATGTAAGTTGGGTTATCTATTCCAGAACATTTGCCAGCATCTCTTTTTTATTGAGATTTGTTTTTTGTTTTTCGGGGTTTTTTTTCTTTGGTTTGTTTGTTGGTTGGTGGTGTGTGTATGTGTGCCTGCATGTGTATGTTGTATACGCCTGTGTGTGCTCTATGAGTATGTGTATGTGTGTACTCTGAAAGCATGTGTGTTGTGTGTGCCTCTTTGTGTATGTGTGCATTATGTGTCCCTGTTTCTGTGTGTGTGTGTATGTGTGTGTGCGTGTGTATGTGTGTGCAAGCATGTGCTATCATCATGCATGCAGAGACCAGAGGTTGACATCAGGTGTCTTTCTCAATCATCTACATCTTGTTGGGGGTGTGGGGACATGGTCTCTCACTGAACCTGGAACCTGCTCATTTGGCTTGACTAGCTGGCCAGCAAGTTTCCAGAAGCCTCCTGTCTCTGCACACACCCAGCAAGGGAATTACAGGCACATGAAACTACAACAGAGCTTTTACATGGGGGGCTGGATATCCAAACCCACGTTCCCAAGCTTAGAGGCAAGCACTTTACTGACTGAGTCATCCCTCCAGCCCCTACCCCATCTCTGTAATCATGGTCTTCCTCACAGCTCACTCCTTTTTCTTTCATCATCTCCAGTGAGGTATTTACTAGATCTTCTCATTCTAGAATCAACAAAACTCTAGACTAATCTTTCAAGTATTGAATGTTCTCTTTCCCTGTTCTACTTTCTTACTGGGATATTTATCTTGGCCTAGACTCTTTTCATTTTTAAAAGTTTCATAGCTTTAAAATAATTTCTTCTTCCTCCTTTTCCTCCTCTTCCTCCTCTTCTCCCTCCTTCTTCTCTTCCTCTTCCTCTTCCTCCTCCTCTTCCCCTTCTTTGTCACAGGGTCTCACTACACAGCCCTTTCTCTCTCTCTCTCTCTCTCTCTCTCTCTCTCTCTCTCTCTCTCCCCTCCCTCCCTCCCTCCCTCCCTCCCTTCCTTCCTTCCTTCCTTTCTTTGAAGTAGGTTTTCGCTATTACATACCTCTTGTTGTCCTGGAACTTGCCATGTAGACCAGGTTGGACCACCACCCAGCTTTGTTTCTTCACTCTTCATCTTTTTTCATTGACCATTCTCTGTAGTTTCTCAAACACTCTGTGCTGATTGGTTTCTCCTCAGTATGACAGAATACCTGAAATAATGAGCTTATGAGGAAGACAGGGTTATTGTGGCTCATGTTGTCAGAGGTTGTCATGGTCACCTGGCCCTGTTGCTTTGGGCCCGTGATAATACAGAACATCATGATAGGATAAATGGTAAAGCAAAGCTACTTAGGCTATGGTGGTAGGAAATCCAAAGAAAAAAGGGGGCAGGGTCCCAATACCCTCTTCAAGGTATTACCAATGACCTAACTTCCTCCCACTAGGGCAGCACTTCATTTCTGTTTCAAATTGAAGGTAAGGCATCCAGGACTGTCAAAGCTCTCTCTTCTAAGGTTTTGATTCAGGCCAAGAACACAGTTCAGCTTTTCCTCCTCACTGTTCTGAAACCAAGTTTCCCATGATCCCACCACTGTCAGAGATCAAACTCCCATGACTCCACTGCTGTCAGTCTGAGATCGTTCCGAGACTTCACTGCTGTCAATGTGGCCTAGAAGGCTTCACTTTTCTAATCACCTGTGGCCTGGGTCAAAACCATGCCACAAAAGTCCCATGGAGCCTGCCCTTTGCTCCTGTCCTGCTTTCTTCCTTTGAGACCTTAGCTTCTGGCTGCTCCGTTCTTCCCTCTCACCCTGAGGACTCCATTCACACTTGGTGATCTCAGGGAACGGCCCTGAAGCCCCAGACTCCTCTGATCCCACCTGCCATCAACCAGAAGCCCCTCAGAGGCAGCAAGGCTGCTGGGTTTTGTCTCGGTGCTTTGTCTAGCATATTACAACCCTGTCTATTCTTCTCACTCATTTTGAACCCATTATTCCTGATTCCGGAGGTTTTTCTCCGTGGAAGATTTGTGCATCGTCCTGCTGTGGAGATTTTTTGTGCATTTATCCCAACTAATGTTTAGATGAAGAGACAAAATCCAACCCCTGCACTCTACTAGGGTTCAAGCAAGGTTTCTCATGCCCCTCACTTCATCCAGGAGACAGCTATTGAACACCATGCCAGGAGTTCCTGAAATCAAATCACTTCGTAGCATATTTTCTCAGCCCAGGAGAGACCACACATTCTACTGAGCCTCCTGGCTGGGTTGAGAGCCGGTCAGAGCGCTGGCTCTCACTGCTGCGCCCATGGCCAGATGGGCTTAGCTCCCACAGCTCTTTCCTCTACCTGATATGAGGTTTAGCCTCATGAATAAGCCCCGGCACATGTGGGTCTCTATTATGGCTCTGACCATCTTGATAGTAAGTATCTTCCTGACTATCAAAAGTAAGTGGCCTCTCTCCTTGCCAGCTGCCGCAGTTTACAGGGTGTAGCTGAGTACCCTCACCATGTTCTCCATATCAGAAGTAGAACCTGTCCTGGGGGTTAATCAGCAATAGCCAGGGCCTCCAGACAACTCACTGGGCCTTTGTCTCCCCAGGAATAAAGTGGATGCCTGACGAAAATGGAGTCATTGCCTTTGACTGCAGAAACCGTGGCTGGTAAGCACTCCCAGAGGAGGGTTACTGTGTCCCAGCATTTCTCTTCCATCCTTTGGGTTTGGCTTGGCTTTCTTGCATCCTTCCCCACACAGAAGTTTGGGGAGGAGACCTGAGTGGTTTAATTCAACCAAGGAATAGGAAGGCTTTCTGTCCTCACTCCCTCTTCCAACTTACCTTATCCTTACCTCCAACTCAGGCCTCCCTCCGGCACCCGAGGCTGCCTCCAGATCAGCCTGCCTCCAGCTCTGCTCTTGCCAGACCCTTTCCCTGGTAGATCAGCAGTGTATTTGAGCCCCCTCCTTTCTTGCTGCCAGAGCCTCAGAGACCCTGGCTGTCCTCTGCCAAAACTGAGAAGGCTTACTTCCAATCTCAGCACCCCCAACAGCCTCCATGTCCAGGGGTTACAGCACGCAGTGAAACCTAGGGACGAGGGGACATTGGTCTAAACTTGGGGAAACCCATGGGGCAGACCAAATAAATGAAGTGGAGGCCCCCAGCCAGGTGCAGTACAGCCTTGGCCTCCCTCTCGTTGCCTCTCTTTCTGCTAAAGGTACATACAGGCCGCCACTTCTCCCAAGGACATCGTCATTCTGGTGGACATGAGCGGCAGCATGAAGGGGCTGAGGATGGCCATCGCTAAGCACACCATCACCACCATACTGGACACCTTGGGGGAGAACGACTTTGTGAACATCATCGCGGTAACCGGTGGCTTCCTGCTCTGCAGTTACTCTTTGCTCTCACCTGCCCTGGAAAGATATTCTTTTCCTGTACCAGTGTTGTGCCCAGATTGCAAAAACCCCAGAGAGACCACCAGGAACCACGATTCCGATGCAAGCGCACGAGGGTCTTTATTCAAGCTCGAGCCTGGGCCGCAAACCTTCCTGATGGTACAGGAAGGAGAGTGGCCCCAGCTCTAGGTGAAGGGGGGCTATAAAGGGAAAAAGCCACACAAGCGGGTGTTTCTAAGCCTTGGCATTACATGACAGGGTAAAGGAATGTTGGTCTCTTTCCCAGAGCCCAAGGGTGGCGGCTGTATCACTTCAAGGACAGCAGACAGTAGCTTTCTCCAAGGACAGCAGCTTAAAATAGAGTTTGGAGGTCAAGGATGGACTCTGTCATGGTGGCTTTTGCCTCTTCATTGGCCATGTCTTTCTAAGGGCAAGCTAACTTAGAATGGAGTCTTAAAAACAAAATGGAGTTTATTCTGCTACCTCAGTTCCTTCACCATAAAAGCCTGTGTTTCCAACCACAGGTGCTTCTAGCCACAGAGGGACACCTTCCTCTACATTGAGGACTCCTGAACTAGTGCCCACAGTCTGCTTGGGGTTTTTCTGAGGTGGCGTTACAAGCCCCCCCCCCTCCAAAGCACCTGGAATAATATGTGAATTGCTCACCCCTCATCGAGGCCACATTCTCCAGAAGCTTCTCGGTGCCTGGGTGCTGCTACAGAGAACCGCCAGCCTTTGCCCTGCCCTGTCCCCTCCATGGGCTGCTAGCAGCCTCCCATCTACAGGAGGTCGGGTGGTCTCAGACACTCACTCTGTTATGATTCCTCTCCCTTTCCTTATCCCATTAGCCCAGATACACAGGCAGAAAAGAGATGCATAAGAGGAAAGGGGTGAGTGTTTAAAAGTACAACCAAATAGGGACCACTTGAGCTCCACGGAAGCAGTGTTGACAACCACCCTGGGGTGCCATTTTGAAGGCCACTTGATGCAAAATCCTGTATCTGTCTGCATAGTTGCTGCCATTTTGAGCTGTTGGTGAAATTTATGTACAATGTAGACAGGCTTATGCAAAAGTGTCTTGCTTCAGAATGGTCCTGCTGGGAGATCCAGACCCTGAGTTGATACCCAAGGCTCAGCTTGCCTGTGGCATCACTCCTAGACAACCCCTCCCTGCGTTGACTTCTGTTCCCATCTCAGAGCCTGTACTGTCGGATGGCCACATAAGCAGGCTCCATACTCTACCAGGGAGGGGAAGTGCACTGTCACCTCAGAGCCTGCAGCTCTTCCATCCCACACTCTGCCCTGCTTCCTCAGAGAAACTCCTAGGAAGAACGTTCACTCCCAGCATTCCCAGTGTAGCCCTAGCTCTTCAATGATGTAGTTACTGTGTCTTCTCTCTCCCATATTACTTAAACAGAAAGTGGGTTAGAGACCCTGAAAATCTGTATTCTAACTTCCAGGGAGATTAAGAAAAGGGGTCAGTAATACTTCACGTTTCTCCCTATGGATAGCTAAATGACCGGCTACATGTGTGCAGGTGAAGAGGAGTACATGTGCAACTAGTTGGTGGCTCAAACCTGTAATCTCGGGATTCTAGAAACCAAGCCAACAGATATGACTTAAATGCCAGGCCAGCCTAGGCTGCATAATGAGACCGTCTGTCAAAGAACAACAAGTAGTAGTTTGGAATCCCTACTCAGGCTGGGGAGGGAATCTGTGCAAGGGAGGCTCTGGGATTGGTGGAAGGCATCTTGGCTTGGTGC
Organism: Grammomys surdaster; assembly: GCF_004785775.1. NCBI lineage: Eukaryota > Metazoa > Chordata > Mammalia > Rodentia > Muridae > Grammomys > Grammomys surdaster. Next base: position 261,551 of record NW_021620771.1, on the reverse strand, counting down.
ACACAGGAATTCTCTCAGGACTGGCAGGTTCTCGGCACACTCTAGAAGGTGCACCTCACATCAGAACCAGGATTTGGGGAGCAGTTTTAGAGTCAAGATCCCCTGCTTATTCTGTTCAGGCACCCCAAGATAGTACTGCCCAGTTGCCCAGGTGAGACAACTGCTTTCTCTCTCTCTCTCTCTCTCTCTCTCTCTCTCTCTCTCTCTCTCTCT
>NW_021620771.1:112120-261328 GCF_004785775.1 Grammomys surdaster | reverse complement strand
CTCTCTCTCTCTCTCTCTCTCTCTCTCTCTCTCTCTCTCTCTCTCTCACTGTGGCTTGCAGTACAATGACTATGTCCACTACATCGAGCCCTGTTTCAAAGGCATCCTCGTCCAAGCCGATCGAGACAACCGAGAGGTGCGTATCCACCACAGCCAACGCTCCCATCAGGGTTAGGGAAGGTATCTGTGAAGACTGCTATACAGTGCCCTGCCCCCACCCATGGCCCCTGGGAAGAGCAAAGCAAATCGGAGGTTACCCTGGACTGTACACCCTCTAGTTAGCCAAATCCTTGGCACTGCCTCTTAGGAGGAGATAGAATCGGCACCACGCCTTCCACATTTGGTTCATCTTTGGGCATTTGAGAAACATGGACTCAGGTGGTTGGCTGCCCCTGTGGAGCTAGGGTCTTGCAGCCAGGCACTGACAACACGTCTAAGCAGCCTCCCCAGTTAGGAGCAGAGATGAGGATTCCTGGACCCACTTGACCGTCTGCGCCCCATCTTCTATTCACCTCCACCCCCGCCCTGACAGCATTTCAAGCAGTTGGTGGATGAGCTGATAGTCAAAGGCGTGGGTATCGTGAGTCAAGCTCTCGTTGAAGCTTTCCAGATCCTGAAGCAGGTTCCGACTGCTGGCAGAGCCTGGGGGGCAGGGGGGCGTAGAGGGTGGCCATATTGCAACTGCAGGTTGTGGCCTGTGATGACAGCCTCATTCCTATTCCCCAGTTCCAAGAGTCCAAACAAGGAAGTCTCTGCAACCAGGCCATCATGCTTATCACCGATGGGGCCGTGGAAGACTATGAGCCCGTGTTTGAGACCTACAACTGGCCAGACCGCAAGGTGACTGACTCCTGCTGGGAAAGCAGGAGAAAGGGGGGTCTCCTGATGCCAAGGGAGTGTTCCCCTGAATCACAGTAGTCTTCTGTATAGCACAACCCCAAATTTAAAGTTCTTTCCCATTAAACTTGTTCATCAGTTCCCATATGTTCTAACTGGGTATCCCAAAGTTACAGCAACCTGGGCCCAGGATGCAAAACTGGAGAACCCAGAACGGAGACATGCATGTGAGCCCTTCATAAATGACCCTGCTGCTGCCTGCAGCTGCTAAGCCCGTGTCTTTTGGACAGGTCCGAGTTTTCACCTACCTTATTGGAAGAGAAGTGACTTTCGCTGACCGCCTAAAGTGGATCGCCTGCAACAATAAAGGTAAATGACTTTGCAAAGCATTTTGCAGTCCACATGGAGACAGAAGGACAGAGGTACTGAGGGCCAGGCTGCTGGCCAGAGGCCTCTTCAGGAGCAGTACAGTGCAGTCTGTACCCCACTGTTCAGAGAAAGAGAGGGCAGATTTCTCTGAAGCTGGAGCAGACAGTCCATCAACCCAGCAGGGACTCCAGGCTTATAGTCCTCCGAGATGCAAATCAGAGGCCACTTACACAAGAGAACTGTCTCCTCAAACAAAGCCTTGTACAAATACACAGCACAGAAGACAGGGTGGAAGGCAAGAAGGGACCCACAATCTCAATGTCAGCTCTCTTAGGCCCCGCCTTCATTCCTACTGTGGCAAATGAAGGCATTGACTCTGTTCAAAGACAAACGCAGGGCATCACCATTTCTTGCACACATTGGGGAAACGTGTGTGTCTGTGTGTGTGTCTGTGTCTGTGTGTCTGTGTCTGTGTGTATATCTGTGTGTGTATGTCTGTGTGTGTGTGTGTATGTGTGTGTGTGTGGTGTGTGTGTCTGTGTCTGTGTGTCTGTGTGTGTCTGTGTATGTGTGTCTGTGTGTCTGTGTGTGTGTATATCTGTCTGTGTATGTCTGTGTATGTGTGTATGCGTGTGTGTGGGGTGTGTGTGTGTGTGTGTGTGTGTGTGTGTAGGCCAGAGGATGTCGGGCGTTTTTCCTCAGGAGAGGCCATTCCTCTGTTTTTTTTGAAGCAGGATTTTTCTTACCAGCTGAGCTAGACTGGTAAGAGAAATCCATCTCTGCCTCCCCAGCATTGGATTATAAGGGCAAGCCAGCACACCCAGCTTTTTAAAACATGGATTCTATTGGTGAGACTCGGGTCTTAATGCTGGGCAGGTGCTTTACTGACTGAATTATTACTCCAGCCCCCTTTATGCTTTATTTCCCCCTATTTATTACTTGATTGATTTGTTTTTCTGAGGGAGATTAATTTTTTTATCTTTACATTTACTTATTCTTTGTGCATGTGTATGTATGCATCCCATTTGTGCATGTGCCCAGTCACATACATGTGAGGGTCAGAGAACAACCTGCAGAAGTCAGTTCTCTCCTTCAGTCTTGCAGGTTCCAGGATTGAACCTACTAGGTTGTCAGACTTCTCAGCAAGTGCCCCTACCCACTGAGCCATCTTGCCAACCTTATTTGTTAGTTTTGCAAGACAGGCTACTGCTAGAAAGCCCAAAAGGACTACAAGTCACGGTGATCCTCCTGCCTCAGCCTCCCAAGTACTGGCATCACATGTACAAATTACCACACTCAACAAGTCAGCACTTTTGCTGGAATAATATTTTTTGTGTACCAAGAGTTCTCTTCTATCTGGGATCAGAACCCATGACCTAGGCTTACAGTGCAGTTCTATTGATTCAACAAAAATTTACTGTGCCTGTACTTTGTACCCTGTGCTGTTCGAAGGCTGTGGCTCAAGGGCGATGGGACAAATGGGTCAGTCTTGACCTTGGTGTAGCCAGCATGTGACCCTCGGTTCCAGTATGACTTGAATGTGTCATGATAGCACCAAGGCACACGCTGGACAGGGTGCAGGCTGGGCAGGGTGCAGGCTGGACAGGGTGCAGGCTGGGCAGGGTGCAGGCTGGACAGGGTGCAGGCTGGACAGGGTGCAGGCTGGGCAGGGTTAAGGGACCAGTAGGAAAGACATTTTCCTAGTTGGGGGAGTTCAAGGAAGGGTCTTTCACATCGAGGGACTAGCATGCTCTGGGCATGAGGCGTGGTAGAACGCAAAGCTGTCCCATTTTGCTGGCATGTAGGACAAATGGCTGGGGGAGGTGGTGGGCAATGAGACCGAAAGCTTCTAAACCATGCACGGCCTCATGAGCCAGGTGCCCTTCTCAATAGTGCTGCTTTTCAATTTATCCTGAAAAGAATAAAACAGACTGCTCCATAGCCTGAGGAAGGCTGACGAGGAGGGAAACTGGGAGCTGTGGACACAGGAGGGCAAGAGCTGCCATCTTGTTGGAGTCTCCAAACCGATTCTCACAGAGCATAACACGGCGAGATTTGTTGGTGGGCATCATGGCTGCAGCTGAAGCCCCTGCTGTTGTTTAGGGGGAATGTTAGCAATGGAAGGTTCCCCCAAGATCTTCCAAGCTGGAGCAGAGAAGGCCTTTCTTTGTCTTGTACTAGGAGACAAGGCGTCGTCTCCAGGAAGGGGAGAGGCCCAGCTAGGAGCACCCAGAAGCTGGGAGTGCGAATGGGCCATACAGAGGGACCACATAGAGCTTGTCCTTTGTATCCCATGGTCACAGAGCCTTGCCCTCTCCAGGCTATTACACACAGATCTCCACACTGGCTGACGCGCAGGAGAACGTGATGGAGTACCTGCATGTGCTTAGCCGTCCCATGGTCATCAACCACGACCACGACATCATCTGGACAGAGGCTTATATGGACAGCCGGGTGCGCACGATGATGGGCAGGGAGGCCAGAGTTAAGGGGAGGAGGAGGAGCAAGAGGTGATGTCTTGGTCTGGAGAGCTCAATATTGTGCCTCCATAGAAGGAGTCACCAAGTGTGATCAAAAGCCTCCCATCACCCCCTTCCCCTCACAGCCCTCAGCCTAACCACTCTGTGTCCACCCGCCCCAGAGGCCTAGCTCTCTGCACAGCAGACACCCCACCCCTCTGTTTCTCTCCACTCCGCATTACCCGTTTACCCGCCAAATTGTCCTCTCCCACCAGCCATAGGAAGAAAAGATTCACACCAGTGGTTCACCATTCTGTAGCTCCGTCCTGGGGCTTCCTGCATTTCACAGGCTAGAAGAGGCGATGTCTTATGCAGAGGAATAAAAATATCCAAGCTAGGAGGAAGACCTTCTGCCTCTTCCCAGATCGCACCTGTGTGTAGCCACCTGCCTTGTGATAGTATACGAACTAGGATTAAGACCTGACAACAGTGGCTTAAATAAGACCACGGCAGGAAGAAGCACAGAGGTCTAGTGCACAGGAACCTAGGCTCCTTCCTGCAGCTACATTTACTCCCCCAGCCAAGCCCCATCTTCCTGCTTCTAGGGGCTAGTGTGGGCGATCCTGCTTAGCCCCTGAAAGGAGACCACTCAGGAGTCCTCCTGGTTCACACACCCACTTAGTTCCTACTGACCTCAAACCCGTGCTGCTTCCCAAGTTACCGAGGTGACTGAGAAAACACCCTTCCAGCTTCCTTTTCTGTACTCTATGTAAGAACAAGGGCACACCTACTCTAGCATGTAACCGTAGCTATAAGCCATCTTGCCAAGCTAGAGCCAAAAGCCTCAGGAATCCATTCTAAAGTTCCTTCAATACATCTGACCAGCTGGAGTGGGCTCTTCCCGGAAGCCTTGCCCAGGAGACCCCATCTGTCCCACACTGATGGCCACTCCCTGAGCTGAGATCACATGGAAGAGCCTTCCACATCTGTTGTCCCTTCAATTGTCCGGGTACTCATCAGTCACGGGCCATCTGACCCTGGTTGGAAGAATGGGAGGGGAAGGGAGAGGCAAGAAGAGAGAGGCTGAGACCTGCTTTGTTACGGCCTTGACATCCCCACATTGTGCGCTTACACTCATCCCTTCTTACTTTCTCCTCCTCTCTCCATCCATGCCTCCTGCCCCCAGCCCAGCATGTGCTCCCTGGGCCTCTCTCTCCCATGTGCATAGTAAGGTCACACTGAGGACCCAGCAGAAGGAAGTTTGAGAGGAAACTGGGCCATGGACAGTGGTGGCCACACCTAGGTAGCAGCCGGGCTTGAGCCTAGCAGAGGAAGTAGGAAGGAGGGGACAGTGACAGAGACAAAGCCTTGCTTCACTAAGCCACTGTGCAAATGATTTCAGGCCGTTCCTGTCAGCCATACTGAGGTACTTCACACTCAGCATGGCCTCCCAGGATCTGTTTTTGTCCTTGCCTGGAGACAAAGGCACAGTTTTATCTTTACTTTAAAAAAAAAATGACCTCTGTCTCCTCAGTTAAAGCCTCTAGTATCACATCTCCAAGTCTCCCCTTACCTGTCCTCTGCCGTGTCAACATCCCTGATAACCAGGCCCACGTGCAGATGCCTGGACGCTTCAGGTTAAGGACAGTGGTCCACTGGGAGAACAGGCACCCTTTTCCCGTAGCATGATCCAGAGCCAAGGACACAGGACAGCTCACTCTACCATGAGATGAGTCCTAAGGGAGAGAAGGAGGCCGGGCTAAGGCTTGGCTACAGCTCCCCTGAAGATGCTGCCCTGGCTTGGAGAGCCACAGCTCCTCGGGGCCCTAGAGTCTGGGAAGACTGGACCTAGAATAAAGGAGGTGCCAGTGCAGTCGATGCAGGGAAAGCCTTGTTTCCCAGCTCCATGCTGAGAAGATTCAAAGCTGCCTCTGATCCAGGGAGGTCTGTTATATAAACAACGGCCTTCAGACAATCTGAGCAACAGGCAGCTTGCACAGAGTGCTTGCTTCTACTTGGTGTTATTGTCGTCTTCGTTATAATAGAGGCACGTGTCCAGGCCCCCGAGGTAGCAGGGGAGTCCCTTCCTGATTTGGTTCTGGTTCTGTCTTCTGAGTGGACAGAGCTAGGGGTCTGCCGTGTGTGTTCGGGGTGACCTCCATGCCCTGCCCTCAGGCCGTTGCTCCTTACTCACGTCTGTATGTCTGAGTGGCTGTGCAGAAATGTCTCCCTTTCTGTTCACTGGCCTGGCCATGTGGCGCAATAATCTCAGGTCCACTTTAGAGGCTTCTGGAAAAAGCTGTGCTGTGCTGTACTCTGTTTGCTGGGCTTGGGCTCATCCTTGGTCTGCCCACATGAGACTGCTTTTGCTGAATCTCCTCCCAGCTCCCCCAGCCTCCCCCTGGCACTCCTGCTCACTCCCCTTAGCATCCCCTCCTCCCATCAGCTAAGGGAGTGCTAAGTGGGGTTCCCACACTGCCTGAATGAGGAACCAGCAGACACCTAGGCCAACTCCTCCTCTGACCTCTGCCCTCTCCTCCCCAACAGCTCTTCACCTCAGAGGCCCAAAGCCTGATGCTCCTCACCACAGTGGCCATGCCAGTCTTCAGCAAAAAGAACGAAACAGTAAGTGGCCCTTCCCTATGCCACAACATGGAGTTCAACCCACTGAGCTTCACAGCCAACTGCAAGTGTTGGATGCAGATTTCCAAGTCCAGTCCTGAGCCAGCTATGGAAGAACCTTCTGGCCAACTATGGGACTGTTGTCCGTGCTTCCCCTCAAGCTCCTGCAAGCTTGTTGGGGGTGGGGCAGCCCCTGCTTTGTTCTTGAGATAGAAGGCTATGGGGTCTTCTGCTCGCCTTCCAGGTTAATCGCACTTACCTAGCCAAAGTGGGTAGACTCTTCCTTGTACGTGAAGGCCTCTAGTGAGGGGCTTTCTAGAGCTTTTCATTGTTGGGTGAGAAACACTTCCCTATGGGTCACTTGTGCATAGAGGCTACATAAGTTATGGTCCTTTTATTTCTTCCTCTGACTTGAATATTAATATTTCACTTAGCTTTGTATTTCATTTAAATGTTACCACTTAAATATTAATACAGGGTATTAATCTCCTTAACAGCTGAGCGGGGCCCTGGGGCCCCATCTGACTGTCTGCATTGTTATTTGGGGGAACTCAGCCTATGGTCTAACTGCAAAGGAAGATCAGTAAATGCTTCCTTTTCTAGGCTTCAGGGAGACCCAGAGTCTAGTCTGTGAAGCCTGGTTTTTCTGACCCTTGCACTGTTCCTTCTAGAGGTCCCACGGCATTCTCCTGGGTGTGGTGGGCTCTGACGTGACCCTAAGGGAGCTCATGAAGCTGGCACCCCGATATAAGGTGAGCGGTAGAGGGATCCCTAGGGAATGTTGTCTAAGCCACAGCTCTCCATTGCTGGGACAAAAGTCAGCTTAAAGGGAGGAAAGATTTATTTGGCCTCACAGTTTCACAGTTTCGTGGCTTCTGTCCCTGGTTGCTTAACCAGAAACCGGAAGGTGGAAGTGTGATGCTGGCTTTGATCCCTATTTAAAACTTGCAGCTGTTTTCAATGATGCCTTTCCCTTCTCCCCCCACAACCCCCCACCCCCCACCCCCGCCTAGCCATCCAACATGTCTAATGCCCTCAACCCTTGACCTTGGCAGCTTGGGGTGCATGGATATGCCTTTTTGAACACTAACAATGGCTACATCCTGTCTCATCCTGACCTCCGACCTTTGGTAAGTACAGCCCTGAGATTCTAACAATATGAGAGTTGGGGACAGTTCACAACAAATGACTAAAATTCCTCGGATCATACAAGAGGAAAATTCACGTCATTATACTTGTTTCTAAATTATTATCTAGGAGGAGGCACAGGGCAAAAAAACACATGGAATGATTGGTGAACAGACCGGAGAGCAGGTGATACAGGCTGGGCTTGTGAGGATGGAGTCCTGCAGGACAGCCAAGTTTCCATTATTGTAGTAAAACATCTGCAATCGAAAATTTATAAAGAACTATTTCAGTCCATAGCTGGTTGAGCCTATTGCTTTATGCTCTGGTGGGGTACATGCAGCACGGCATGCATGTGTGGGAGCATGGGACAGAATGAACCCATTGATCCCAGGAACACAATGAGAAAGAGACTCCGGTTTTATAACCCTCCTTACGGACATTAAACCTCTCGCTAGGCTTTTCCTCTCCACACATTCTAGCTTTTTCCAACAGTGCCGAGCTGGAACCTAGCCGTCTATGAAGAAGCCTTTGAAAGTTGTGTAAGAGTCAAACCATGAGGGAGAGGTGGCTCAGCAGCTAAGAGCACCTGAGTTCAGTCCCCAGAATCCTCTTCAGCCAGCTCATAACTCTCTTTAACTCCAGTCCCAGGGGATCGGATGCCGCTGGTCTCCATGGGGACCTGCATTCATATCTACATACCCACAAATACACACATACACTTGATTCGAAATCAAATAAATCTTTCTAAAGCCTAATCACTGCAGGCATTTATCATAAGCCCTCACTGTCTCGGTGACTCCACCCCTCCTACAATCTGACAGATGGATCACCAGAGCCCCAGAGGCCCAGGAAGGAATGTGAACAATGAGTTCACAACAAAAATAGCAAGGTCCTCTTGAAAGGGCACTGAAGGCTCCCCGAGTGTGCCTTCCATGCTGCCTAGGACCCCTGTCCCCTTCTGACTCTATCCAGGGGCTGTGGGTATTTTCACGAGTTTGCCCAAATACCTGGTATCTGAATACTCAACGTCCGGGGAATGGCCCTGTCCACAGTGGCAATGGTCACATTGCTGGTGTGAGGCTAAAGGGGTAAGAGAGTAGTGCATTTGAAGGCCTGGAGGTATCTTAAACCTACTCCCCTTCTGTCTTCTGAGGAACCCCAAGAAGCTTGGATAGCAGAATTTACAAAGGGGCTTCTCTGCCTCAAGAGTCATTTGGGGAGACAAGCTGAACTAAGTCTCATAGCAGTTAGCTCAAGTGGATACAGACTCTCCTAAGACGTTTGACTGAACCACTCAAGTCAAATGGTAGGGCTCAGATGGGAGACACATTGGTCTATCCCCACTGCCTTCCCAATTCAGACTCAGCAGGGCATTTATCTGAACCCATAATGGACAGTCTTATACTAATAGGTTCTTGGACCAGTGCTATCAAGTGACTCACAGTAAGAGAACATGTAGGTTGATCCCAGAGTTGATATATAGAATTCAGGGACATATAGAATTCAGGGACATATAGAATTCAGGGACATATAGAATTCAGGGACATATAGAATTCAGGGACATATAGAATTAAGAGACATGAATCAGAAACCCACCTGCCAGCATCCATCTAGGTAATTCACATGAATAATGCTTTCACTGACCAGCTCATATTACGGACCTACTGTGTGCCTGACATTATCGTGCCAGTAAGAGTGCTGTAAACAGAAGAACATAGCTAATCAAAATCTAATGTGTGAAGGCACATAAGCCCTATGAACTGCTTACCATAGGACACAGTGGGGCTTGCCAAGAGTACTGTGTAAGGAAGGTGTTATCAGGGAAGCAACTGGTGAAATTTCAGAAAGCAAAATACTAGAGAATATTCCTAGCAATAAAATAAGAAAGGTCAAGAGACCTGCTGGGGGGCCTAAAAACCTTTCTATGTCAATGTCCCCAACCAAATGGAATCGTATGTTTATTCTGAGAGGCTAAGAATGGGCTACGATCTGTGAGGTGGAGCTGAGTCTTAGGAAATGACACTGGAATATTGTCAGAGAGACAGCTCAGGTAGAGGAAGACAGAGCAGCCCTGATGACCCTGAACCTCAGGAAGGCTGAGCATTGTGTGGACCACAGGTAAGGAGGCGAGCAGAGCAGGGACAGTGGAGTGACATCAGCACTACAATCAGGGGAGAAAAAAAATAAAACCCAAGTAAATGAAACAACCAGCAGAAATAAGATACACAACGACAGTGACTTCAACCCCCAAACATCTACTGGGGTCGCGTTTACTGAAGTAGATGGTGCTATTTTTAATATACTCTGGTGATAAACCCCCTCTTTCCTTTATTGATAGCACTACCAAACTAAACCAGGGAAGTACCATGGGCGTATTTACAGATAACATGATGCTATCTGCCAGGGAGAGAGCGAGAGAGAGCAAAAGAGTAAGAGAGGGAGAGAGAGGGAGGAAGAACAAGAGAATGATTCCGCTCGGAGAGTTAGTTCAGGGATCTGTGTCACATTTCGGAGACAGGTAGTTATTAAGCCCTGAAGTTCTGCACTTGGGTCTGACCAATTTAAAAAAAAAAATCTATCAAGATGAGAAGCTTCTGCAGATGCCTTAAAATCTGGAGGAGAAAAATGATTGCTCATGAAACATTCTAAAATGATCATCTGAGATTAACAAGATGAAATACATGAGAAATAGGTGGGCGCTCTGCAAACTGAACACCCACGTGTGGGAGAGCGGCGCGTGGGAACGCTGAGGGGATTCGCCTGGCTGCTGGCTCCATCTGGGCAGCCTAGCTGGCCTGGCTGTCCGAGACAGGCAGAGCCCACAGTGCTTCAATTCACAAACCACACCTCTCTCGTCTCCTGGCCAGACTCCATGAGCAATATTGATCTCTTCCCTGACAACTCCATCTTCAGGGTGACATTGACAGAGCTGAGCATCTTCAGAGAGCTGAGGTATCTTCAGACTGGAGATGTTTAGCTGGAGACAGTCAAGTCTCACGAGTGACAAGAGTGAGCATCCATGCCCTGTCAGGAGGAGCACGTTCTAGGTGGTTCAGGATGAAAGCTGACAACAAGAAGTAAAAGTTAGGAGACAGATTTGAACTCCACAGGAGGGAGAACTTTCTAGTAATCAGAGCTGTCCAAACTGTGACAAGCTGTCTCACAAAATGGGGAGATCCCTGGCATGAGAAATGTGCACACATGCACACACCAGGAGGCTCAGAGACCATCTGTGACACACATTGGTCATGAAAGCTTTGCATTGAGTAAACGTTTGGCCTGGCTCATCCTGGGAGATTATGGGAATGCTTTGATTTTATGAGGGTACTTGGAAGATTTTAAAGAAGAGGGAAGGGGAACAGGGTGCATGCTAACCCCACCTTTTCTATCCTGTCTGTCCCACTCCAGTACAGAGAAGGCAAGAAGCTGAAACCCAAGCCCAACTACAACAGCGTGGACCTCTCGGAAGTGGAGTGGGAGGACCAAGCTGAAATTGTGAGTGGGAAACGAGGGAGTGAGAAGCTTTTCCCCCAGGTAGCACTGTAGGGGGCAGCACCGGGTGTCTCGGGAGTGCTGAGGCCACTGGGCAGCTCCGGAACAGAGCAGTTGGGTTCTGTCCCTATGATTCTTTCAGCAGCTGTGGATATTGAGCCATGACTCTGGCACCACAGGTTACTGAGACAGGCTGAGCATGTGCCTATAAGCCCAGCATGGTTTCAGGGTTGTACTTAACTTCTAGTCTCCATACCACATCCTAGAGATGATTATATCTCAACAATACAACCCTATATTCCAGAGCATCCATCCCTCAGAGCTGCCTCAGTGGAAGCCCACAACTGTGAGCCAGTGGCACCTAGACCCAGGTCCATCTTCCCTCCTAGAAGTCTGCTCAGAGGCAAAGGGAAGAGCCAGTGTCCTAGGAATCCTAAACCATGGTCAAAGCCCAAATCCAGGTAAATAGGCACCAATTCCCTCTTCTTTCCTCTTAAAGCTGAGGACCGCCATGATCAATGGGGAAACGGGGTCTCACTCCATGGACGTGAAGGTGCCACTGGACAAAGGGGTAAGAAGCTAGTGACAGTGCCCATGACATCCAGTCAGGCAGCACTGAGTCTGGACTTGGACTTCACTGTGGCCTGGGGTTGTGAGGGGAAACGGAAAGCCGTGGGCTAGAAAGTGCTCTGTTGATCTCTCTGGTGCCCCATTCTTTAGAGACCCTGAGTGTGGAGTCTGCCCAGGTCACAGACAGCTCTTCCTTCTTCCCTCTGCTGCCTGTTGTTTGGGCCTTTGGTTGTTTATGAGAGAAAGGGAGAAAGTGACAGTTAATTTTGCAAACTGCCAGAAGCTCTGCTAGAATGTGTCACATGGGGAAAGGTTGGGAATATTCACTCCTCCCTTAAGCTGATTTTCATACAAACACTGAGAAGGGAAACAAATACCCTTGCTACAGAGAATCAAAACCGGAAACCCCCTGCTGTCTCTACAGACCTGTGTGTCATTAGAAAACACCATCTCATCGCCTCACTCAAATGATTCTGACGCATCCTCTGAATTCACACCGTCCCTTGACATATTAACAAATGTCACCTCCTCCTGTACAGCCACCCCCACCGCCTCCTTCATTACCCACCTGCCTCTGCTCAAAGAACACAGCATCTGTCTGCAGCAATTAGACCTGAGTCCTTGCCTGTACACAGATCTCCTCAGACTCCTGCGGCGACCCAGCCACCAATATATAGAACCTAGCATTAGAAACCTCATGTGCACATGCCCACTTAGCAGCCAGGGCAGCTGTGCTGTGGCCGTCAATCACACTGGCACACACAGTGGGTGGAGTTTGCTCTCACCCTTCTCTCAAAGCATCTCCAGACCTTCTCAACATCACCAGAGTCCTAACCAGAACAGCAGACTGAACTTGTACAGAAACTTCCTCCTGCCTGGGAAATTTGCTCATTGCTGCTAATAAGCCATTTCAGTGAATCAAGACTTACTCAAACATGAGTGCATCAAAGAAACAGAATGCTGGTGGCAATGGCAGCTTCCATGCTGGCTTCATAGCACACAGTTGCCGAGTCTTCCTACAGCTAATAGCACTGATAATGACAGTCAGATTTCTCAGAGGTGGGGCTGTACAGATGCCCGTTTATTCAGCAGACCTACAAGGCAGGTTCCTGACTGTCTGCATCTTTCAGATGGAGACATCCAGAAAAGCCAGAGATGAGTCTAGGATCGCAGCAAATCACAAATTTTAGGCTGCAGGCTTTTGAGATCTGTATATTCACAACGACAGTCTTAAAGACTCCCAATTGTCTGGAAAAAAAGACATTTCATTTATTTATAAGATTAAATTGTGGAGTAGCATGTTTCCTTATGGCCATTTCCTACATACTTACTTTTAATTAGCCCTCCCCAGTCACCCTCCCCCACCTTCCCATCCCCCATCCTTGGTTCACTTCCACATTTGCATTATATTTGTTCTATTACCCTCCCTACCTCTCTCTCTTAAAGTCTCTTTTGCCCTTTCATGTGCTCCTTTCTGGTTTCCTAGCCTCTACACACACTTGGTCATATATGCATACATATATGCATGTGTGTATGCATTATTATATATAGTTATATAATATATGTTTAATATATTATATTGTATATAATTCTGTGTATTATATATGTATTATATATGTGTGTATATATTTATAATTAGAAGCAAGGGCTCACATGTGATAGAAAACAAACAGCATTTTTTTTCCTGAACTTGTCATACTCAGTGTATTTTCCAGTTCCATCCTGCCCCTTGTTGTCCAGTTCTCTTTCTCCCCCGAGACCTTCCCCCCATCTGCTTCATGTCACATGTATTCCCTGATCTTCTTTTCCTCCCTCCTCTACCATGTTACCCCTCCCTTCAGTATTCCCTTTAAAGTTTCATAACCTCCGCATGTGGATACATAAATACTCACAGACACACACCCATATGTCATTTTAAATCTAGATCTCACATATGGGTGAGCACATAGAGCATTTGTCTTTATTAGTCTGGCTTATTTCACTTAACATAATGATCTCCAGTTCCATCCATCCTCCTGCAAATGTTCTGATTTCCTTTTTCTTTAAGGAGTTCTAAAATTCCTCTCTCTGTGTGTGTGTGTGTGTGTGTGTGTGTGTGTGTGTGTGTGTGTGTTACTTCTGTTTTGAAATCTGTTGATGGACATCTGTAGTAACAAGTTTTGAGAATTCTGAAATTTTGGTTTCTTTAAAAACCACAGAGGTATTATAAGGATATGTTTTCATCCTAATTGCATGTGTGGGATGGATCGGGAGCTGCTTTGCAGCAACTGACTATGACTTGCTTCATGCTCTAACTGAGGCATGGTTTTGACGTTTGGAATTCTGGAAATCTTTCAGAGGGTATATAAATGCTAGAGCCCCAAATAGGTGGGGTTAGTGGTTAGTGTTCATTCAGAGATGTTGGCTGTGTTTGTTAGTACTTGCGCTCAAAGAAGAAACAAGAAGAAAGAAATTAGACTCAAGGATCTGTCTCTCTCTCTCTCTCTATCTATCTATCTATCTATCTATCTCTATCTATCTCTCTCTCTCTTTCTCTCTCTCTCTATCTCTCTCTCTCTATCTCTATCTCTATCTCTATCTCTATCTCTATCTCTATCTCTATCTCTACCTCTACCTCTATCTCTATCTCCTCTGTATCCTTGTTTCTCTCCTATCTAGTGTTAAGGGGTGAAATGGGGAGATAAAGAGTGGTAAAAAAAAAAAAAAAAAAAACCACGAAGTACCAAAGACCAGCAACAGACATCTAGGCTGGTTTATTTAGCTATTGTGAACAGAACAGCAGTAAACAAGGAAGGACAAGGTCCATGTGATATGTTAACATAGATTCCTTCAGGCACACACCCTAGCTAGTATGACTGGGTCATGTGGCAGTCTATGTTTTGAGAAACTGCTAATCTCCATAGCGACTATACAAGTTTACATTTCCACTGGCAATGTATAACGGTTTCAGTGTTTGGTTTTGTGGTTCTTTACATGGTCTAGAAATTAATTCCCTGATTGATTTGTTCCCACTCTGTAGGCTGTCTCTTCCTGCTAGAGACAGCATCCTTTGCCATGCATAGGCTTTTAACTCATGTGATCCCATTTGTCAAGTCTTAGGAGTCCTTCCTCTGTCTGTATCCTGAAGTGTTTCCCCTGTTTCTTCCAGAAGCTCCTAAGTGTTAGATGCTATAGTAAAGGTCTTGGTTTGCTTTAATTGACTGTTGAGCTAGGTCAGCTACATGAACCTAATTCCATTAACTTGTATCCAGAAACCCAGTTTCCTGGCACCTGTGTCGAAGTCTGTCTTCTCCTCGATGTATGTTTTGATGCCTTCGTCAGACATTAGGTGCCTGTGTGAATTGGTCTGTAGATTCTCTATTCTGTTCCACTAACCTACAGGTCTGTGTTTGTGCCAATACCATGCTGGTTTGTTACTATAAGTATGTAATATAAGTTGAGATCAGGAATTATGATACCTCCAGCATAATTCTTTCTGCTAAGCATTGTTTGGATTATCAAGGTCACATCAGTTAAGATTCTCTAGTGGAACAGAACTGATAGAAAGAATATATATGAGGCAGGTGGTGGTGGTGCACGCCTTTAATTCCAGCACTTGGGAGGCAGAGGCAGGCGGATTTCTGAGTTTGAGGCCAGCCTGGTCTACAGAGTGAGTTCCAGGACAGCCAGGGCTACACAGAGAAACCCTGTCTTGAAAAACGAAAGAAAGAAAGAAAGAAAGAAAGAAAGAAAGAAAGAAAGAAAGAAAGAAAGAAAGAAAGAAAGAGAGAAAGAAAGAAAGAAAGAATCTATATTATAAAATAAAATGGGTATCAGGCTTTGGGCCTTACAAGCTGTTCTCTGACTTCCACACACTGATTTGTAGAATGTGTTTGGAAGTTCTTTACATTTCTGGTTTTTTGGAACCGTCTGAACAGCACTACTCTTAGCTCTTCTTTGAGGGTTGGGTAAGACTTAGGTGGTGAATCCATCTGTCTTGGGCCTTTCTTTGTTGGGAGATTTTTCAAACCACTTCAATCTCATTGATTGCTGCAAGTATATTTAAGTTGCCTCTATCATGCTGACTTAAATTTGATTGATCATGTGTGTACAAAAATTTATCTCTTTCTTCTAAATTTCCTAGTTTACATTTTTTTTAGAATATGAGTTTTCAAAATATTCCTTAATGGTCCTCTGGATTTCATAGAATTATGCAGTAACTTCTGCTTTTTATCTAATTTTCTTAATTTGAGTCTTTTATCTGTTTTGGCTAAAGGCTTATCTTATTTATTTTTTCAAAATACCAAGTTTACTAAGTCTATACATTATTTTTTTAATTTCATTAATTTTTGTCATTATCTTTATTATTTCTTGCCATCTACTGCTTTTGGTTTGGATTCATTTTGTTTTTCTAAGACTTGAGGTACATCATTAGGTTATTTATTTCAAATCGTTTTGGCTTTTAAAGATACATTTATTTATTCATTTATTTATTTATTTAGTATGTGCATGTATGTGTGCATGTGTATGGTACATGCACACATACACACACACACACATCACAGAATGCGTGTAGAAATCAGAGGACAACTTGTGGGAGTCGGAGTTCTCATCTTATCTTTCACCGAGTGATTCCAGGGACGAAACTCAAGTCATCAGCCTTGGCAGTGAGCAACCCCACCCCTTGAGTGCTCTCAGTAGCATTTATTTTTTATTGTAAGCACACATAGCCATAAACTTTATCCTTATCCCAGGCGTTCTGGTAAGATCTGTTTGCATTCATTTGATTCTAAAATCAAATCCCCACACCAGGCCCAGTCTCTCTCTTTCTCTGCCTGCTGCCCATGGGTCAAGATGCAGCTCTTAGCTACGGCCCCAGCACTATCTCTGTCTGTCTGTGTGCTTCCACACTCCTGTGACAATGGACCAACCCTCTCAAGCTGCAAGCAAGCCCCCAATGCTTTCTTTTTTATGAGTTGCCTTGGTCTTGGTGTCTCTTCACAGCAATAGAACAGTGACTAAGACAATACTGAAGACTCGGCGATAGACGGAATACTCTCAAGCAGTAGAGGTCAAACATGACAGACCATTAACCAGCAGTATGCTAAATGGGTGGAAACTGAGGGCCTTTCCTCTCAATTCTGAAATGAAACAAGGTTCTCAAGTTCCTCTCTCTTATCTAATACAGTTCTCAACATTTTAGAACAGTAAAACATGAGAAAGATAAAAGGGCTAAAAATAAGAAAGAATCCAAATTATCTCTCTACGCAGACAGCATAATTGCATACTTAAAAAACACTATAGACTCCACCAGAAGATTCCTCGATCTAATAAACACTTTCATTAAAGTTCCAGGATGCAAATTCGACATACAAATATCAGTAGTTTTCTTAAATGCCAGCAGCAAACTTGGTGAGAAAGAAGTTAAGAAAAAAAAATCCCCTTCACAGTGTTTTCTGAAATTCAATTAAGTACCTAGGAATAAACCTAGCCAAGGAAGTGTAACCTATTGAGCGTAAGCTTTAGGGCACTGAAAAGAGAAATTGAAGACAATGGTAGGTAGTGGAAAGACCTTCCACACTTCTGGACTAATAGAGCTGGTGTTTTAAAAACGGCTGTGCCACCAAAAGTGATGTACAGACCCATTGCAGTAGCGAAATGCCAATAACATTTTCACAAAACTGGGGGGAAAATTCAAAATTTGTATGGAAATAAACACACACAAACAAAAAGCCACCAGCAGCTGAAGCAGTCCTAGGTAGAAAGGATGCTGATGTATATACCACAGTATCTTACTTCAAATGACACCATAGCCATAGTGACAAGATAGCATGGGAATGCCACCAAAACAGACATGTTCACCAAGCAAAGAGGGGGATCCATGAGTAAGCTCACACAGAAGTATTTGACAAAGGTGTCAGAAACATCCACTGGTGTGGGTGGGGGAAAGACAGCCTATGCAACAAGTGGTCTGGCAAAACTGGATATCTGCCTGAAAAAGAATAAAATGTGTTTATATCGTTTACATTGTGCAAAAATCAACTCAAAAATAGGTAAATATATTAATTTCAATCTTAAGCACTAAAAATGCCAGATACATCGGCATGTCACTGGAAAAATATCCATGCTCCTGTAAACAATCCCTAATGAAACCCATTCTGTCACCCCCACCAAAGGAAACAAGAAAGTGGAAGGGAGATGATTGGGAGAAGTGGGGTGATTAAGAGGCATGGGGAGGGGCACAGACAATGGTGGATGTCTTGGTTACTTTCTATTGCTGGGACCAAGGCAGCCTGTAAAAGGAAGATTTAATCGGCTTACAGTTCTGCAGCTGGACTCATGAATGCAGAGCAAAGGCGTGATGAAAGGTGGCTGGAAGAGCTCAATTTAAATCCACAAGCAGAAGGGAAGTGGGGAGGCTGGGAATGGCCTGAGCCTTTTGAAATCTTCAAGCTAACCTCCCAGTGACACACACCCAACAAGGCCACACCTCCAAATCCTTCCCAAACAGTTTCCAACTGAGGACCAAGTATTCATGCACCTACAGGGACCATTCTCACTCAGACGTGGGTAATGGGTGAACATGGTTGAAGTGTATTGTGAAAATGTCATAAGGAAACACACTATAGTATTAATCAATATATGCCAGTAAAATATTGTACAAGAAATTTGAGCAAATAAAAAGAGTCATCATATACCACTCCCCAAAAGACACAGGCATGGCAAGAACTATCTTTTTTTTCTTTTTGTTTTGTTTTGTTTGTTTTATTGAGATAGAATCTCTTCATGTAGTTCGGACTGTCCTGGAGCTTGCTATGTAGACCTGGCTGACCTCGAACTCAGATCCTCCTGATTGTGTCTCCCCAGTGCTGAGATTTAAACTGTGCCCCACCGTGCTCTGTTGCCAGTACCTTTCTTAACAGGAGCCAGTAGCACAGGAATAGCCCCAAGGATTGACTACCGGGGTTACATGAAAAGCTTCTGCAAAACGAAGGGAACTTGAACGGAGTGAACAGATGTCTCTCGAATGGGAGAAGTTTTTTTAGCTGTGCCTCAGATAGATGGTTAATAAGTAGAATACATTAAAAGCTGACAAAAATTAAACACCAACGGAACAGAACTACCAATCAACAAGTTGTCTGTGAAATGAATAGATGAGTCTCAAGAGAACACAACACAAAGTTCACGTTTGCATGGCAGAGGAAAGTTTCAATGTACATGTGTACTATGCTTTAACTAGCCAGGAGGACTAGGAGAGACGTGCACAGGGGGTGAAAGGAGATGTGTAATAGAACATGTGGGACATGAACGCAGGTAAGAGGGTGCCAGGAGTGGGAAGGCACAAGAGGAGAAGGAGGGATAACAAAAGTTTGCAGCCAGCCATGGTAGTGCATGCCTTTAGTTCCAGCATTCGGGAGGCAGAGGCAAGTGGATCTGTATGAGTTCAAGGCCAGCCTAGTCTCCATCAGGAGTTCCAATCAGCCAGGGCATACTTTGCAGTCTAATTAAAATTTTAAAATTTAAAACTGAAAAAGTGATTTATTGCTTTATTTATATCATATATAAAATTTTATATAACTGCTTTAGTTGTTTTGCTATTGAACTCTAACTTTATTGTGCTATGATGTGATAAAATATAAATGATTGTTTTGATTCTTTTATATTTAGTAAGACCCGATTTTTACCTTGAATGTGATGTATTTTAAAGAAAGTTCAATGGGCTGTTGAAAGGGATATGTATTCTGCATCTATTGGATGGAATATTCTGTATATATCTATAAGTACATTTGATTTGTTATGTGACTTAATTCTTGAGTTTTCTTTGTTAATTTTGAGTTTTGGGTGACCTAGCTAGAAATGAGAGTTGGGTATTAAAGTCACCAATTGTGATTTTATCACTCATTATCTGACTTTTTAGGTCCATTAGTGATAATTTGTGAAATTAAAAGTCCCTCTTTGGGGAATGTGTGTGTGTAATTAGTAAGGAAATGGAACCAGTCTATGTGTCTACCAACAGATGAATGGATAATGAAAACACTGTAATATACAAAGTGGAATTTCATTAATATTTGTGAAGACTTGTTCCACTTGCTAATATGTAGCAGATTTCTTTATCTCTTTAGACTAAGTTTGATTTGAAGTCTATATCAGATATCAGGACTACGCCAGTTTGGTGAGGGTTTCCATTCACTTGGCAGATTTTTTTCCTATCCCATAACTTTGAGTCTGATGTCTTTGCCAGTGAGATGTGTCTTTCAGAGACAACAGAAAGACAGATCTAGATTTTTAATCCACTCAGCAGTCTGGGTTTTGGTTGGTTGGTTGGTTGGTTGGTTGGTTGGTTGGTTGGTTGGTTGATTTTTCAAGACACAGTTTCTCTGTGTAACAACCCTGGCTATCCTAGAACTCACTCTGTAGACCAGGCTGACCTCGAATTCACAGAGATCTGCCTGCCTCTGTCTTCTGAACACTGAGATTAAAGACATATGCTGTCATACCTGACCAAGCAGCCTAGGATTGGTTTTGTTGGTGGTAGGGTTTTTTTGTTTTGTTTTGTTTGTTTATTTGTTATATTGCTAGCTTAGGGCATTCACATTGAAGGTTATTATTGAGAGATGTTTACTAATTCCTGTAATCTTCCCAGATTGTTTTTCTTGTTGGTGAATTGCCTTTATTTTCTTCCTTATTGGTATATTAGGAGTTTGCTGGTTCGCTGTGTTGTATGTCTGGGTTTCTTCCTGATTCTTCTTTATTTATTTCTTTCATAAAACATTCTTTTCTGTGTTCTCATTCTCATGACTGAAGCAGTCTCTCCTCTTCCCCCGTCTATAATATTCTTGTAAGTATCTCCTGCGTTGTTGGCTTGGTGATGTGAACTACTCAAGTTTGTGTTTGCCATGTTCTTACTTCTCATCAGTTTTCAAAGATCTCTATGCTAGACACAGCAATCTTAGCAGGACTTATTTACTTTCAGGACTTGAAGTACATTATTCCATCTTTTCCTGGCTTTGAGTTCTGCTAACAAGATGTCTAATGTTATTCTGACATTTCTCTCTTTGTTGAAGTATTGGATTGTTTTCTCTTACTGCTTTTATTAAATTTTATTTTTAATTATGTGTATGTGTACGGGTAGGTGCACAGAAGTGCATGTGTCCTAGGAAACCCAAAAGAGAGTTTGGGATCCCCTGGAACTGGAGTTACAGAGATTGTGAGCCAGCATGTGGGTGATGGGAATCAAACCCAAGCCCTCTACAACCACAGTAAGTGCCCTTAAGCATGGAGCCGCCTCTCCACCCTCCTCTCATGGGCTTTAATACTGTTTCTTTTGCTTTTCACTTTTGACTTCCTGTTATCATATGTCATGGTGAGGATATCCTCTGGCTGTGACTATTTGGGGTTCTAAATGCCTATTGTATTTGTGTGTCTGCGCCCTCTAAATCTTGGGGGTTCTGCTATAGTTCATTGAATATATTTTCTCTGCCTTTAGTGTTTACTCTCAGCTCTTTATTCTCGTGGAAATTCTTAGGTTTGGTCTCTTGAATATATCCCAGAGTTCTTGGAAGTTGTGACCATGTTCTTTTCTGTTCTTATTGATGTTTGAATGTGGTATTCTGTGTGATCTATTGATGCTGTTTTCCTCTGTGCTTTTTATTTGATTCATTCACTTTTTGGTTTCTAAAACCTCATCTCTCCATTCTCTCTTATCTTTCCCCTACCTTCACCAACATCCTTCCCTCACCATATTCCCCTCCCTCCTCCACCAAGTCTCCCATCTCCTGACCCCAACGAGTCCCCCTCCCCCACCTAGTCCCCCATTCCACTTTCATGGCTTTTTCACTCTTTTTGGTTTTGCTTTGTGACCCACTGCGTTTATCCTGGGTCACTCATGTGGGCATAGATGCAAACCTATCCACTGGAAGATGGGTGACTTTCTAGTGGCTACATCACAGAAAAGTTGTCTGCTCCCAGGAGCCACTTGGCTGCTCTTCTCCTGGGTGGGATGAGGACACATGAGCCCTTTCCCCTCCCCCTCTGTGAATGCTTGAATTTAGTCTTGTGCCGGCTCCACGCTCCACGTAGGAAACTGCAGCTTCTGTGAGTGCCAGAGCATAAATAACATGCTCTATTGTTTTAATCCGTTAAGTTCTCAGGTTTATTTTCTACCAAGTTTTGTGACTTCTCCTTTGATGATACTCTATGCCACAGTAGAAAACAAACCCACTCGCACATTCTTATTATCAAAAGGAGAATAAAAAGCTGCGTCTCAGCGAAATTTTACAGTTCAATGAGTTACACTATGTGGTGGCATCCCAGCACTGTGTGGGAACAGGAATGTTGACTCAGGGGAGGGGGAGGGGAGCCAGAACAGTGTGGGGAAGGTGCTCATGGCCAGCTGGGGTCCTCTCTTCCCTCGTGAGACAGATACTTGGATGCAGTCAGATGCCAGTTGCAGAACTAGAAGTCAAAAGCTGTAGAAGGCACAGCAGGGAGGAGAGACCTGAGCAGCCCCGGTCCTGCACACTTCAGTCTCATCCGAGTCGGCCTGTCTGTTCCACTCCAGAAGGAAAGAGTCCACAGTGGCAGGGAAGGAAAGCAACAGGCAAGGCTAGGCATGGCAGCTGGAACAGGAAACGATTGGTCACATTTTGTCTGCACCCAGGAAGCAGCAAGTGCTCTACCTGCCCCTAAGATGGCCTTCCTCTCCACTGTCCAGATCTTACACGCTTTCTGCCTTTTCTTACGAGTGTCTCTTGGAGGAGGAGGTGTGAGTGTCCTGTTGAAGGTCCAGCAGTTACATGCTCTCAGTTCCTTGACCCTGACCGCCTGTATTAACCACCATTCTCTGTAAAGAGAAGCATCTGTGATCTGAGTGTTAATAATACAATGAATAATGGGTGATGTAATCATCTATGACTACTTCCTGTTGACATTGGGGCGCTGTTATGAGGTGTAGGCCAAAAGCTGGAATGCTGGCCAAGTCAGGAAGAGCTGGTTGTTTCACTACTGTCCGGGTTGTGCCACCATCTGGGAATAAGAGTGTGTAGGCCCAGATGAGGCTGTGAGGCTGAGCCTGAGCACCGGTGGGTGATTGTTTTAAAGCTTTCCTGGATGCAGATTCTGAGGGAACACCTGGGAGTTAGGAGCAGAAGATAAAGTTCAGGAATTTTGGTGTTGTTGTTGTCTTGAGATAGGGTTTCTCTGTGTACCCTTGACCTTCCTAGAACTCACTCTGTTGAACAGGCTAGCATCTGCCCTCCGCCCTCTGCCCTCTGCCCTCTGCCCTCTGCCCTCTGCCCTCTCGCCTCTGCCTCCACCTCCTGAGTGCTGGGATTAAGATATGTGACATCACTGTCTAGCTTGTAAAATTGTTTTTTAAAAAAGATTTATTTATTTTATGTATATGAGTACACTGTTGCTGTCTTCAGACATACCAGAAGAGAGCGTCCAATCACATTACAGATGGTTGTGAGTACCATGTGGTTGCTGGGAATTGAACTCAGGACCTCTGAAAGAGCAGCCAGTGTTCTTACTCACTGAGCCATCTCTCCAATCCTAGAATATTTTTTTAAGGTGTATTCTTAGGGTTTTCTGAATTCCATTGGTATCTGTTGTGTCTCTCCTTTCAGGTCTAATTTTATTAAAGTGAGGTATCCTCTTTCATTCGTTCTTTTGGATAATTTGGCTGAGGGCTCGTCAGTCTTGTTTCTCTTCTCAATGAACCCACTCTTCATTTCCTCCACACCTTGCTTTGTTTTTGTTCTTTCTGAAACAGAATTTCATTATCTTCTGCCCTGATTTTAATTATTTCTCCACATCTACTGCTTGGAGTTTAGATTGTTCTTGTCTTTCCAAGTTTTTCAAGTACATCATTAAGTT
The DNA here is from genome assembly GCF_004785775.1 of Grammomys surdaster. Taxonomy (NCBI): domain Eukaryota; kingdom Metazoa; phylum Chordata; class Mammalia; order Rodentia; family Muridae; genus Grammomys; species Grammomys surdaster. The sequence goes on along the minus strand of NW_021620771.1, from coordinate 237,995 downwards.
ATTACAGTTCTCTATTTGGGGTTGGAGGAGGAGAGGAAAGAGTTTATTTCATCTTATATCTTACAGTACATTATGGTAATAACTATAGTAATGGTAGTCAGGACAGGGAATCAAGCATGAACTTGGAGGCAGGCACTGAAGAAGAGGTCATGAAGGAATGGAATTACTGTCTTGTGCAGACAGATCTCTTATTCCAGCTGTTCAGGGATGGCACTTACAGTAGTAAATCATCAGTCAGGAAAATACTCACTGATCTTTTGCCTACTGGACAATCTGATGGAGACGTTTTCTCAACTGAACTTTGTTTTTTTAGTTTGACTCCTATTAGACAATATTTGATAAGGAGAGAGAGAGAGAGAGAGAGAGAGAGAGAGAGAGAGGGAGAGAGAGAGATTGATTTTTCTCAAAGAACCAGATCCTGATTTTGTTGATTCTTTGTATAGTTCCTTTTGTTTCTACTTGGTTGATTTCAGCCCTGGGTTTGATTATTTCCTGCCGTCTACTCCTCTTGAGAGTATTTGCTTCTTTTTGTTCTAGAGCTTTCAGGTGTGCTGTTATGCTGCTAGTGTATGCTCTCTCCAGTTTCTTTTTGGAGGCACTCAGCTGAGTTTTCCTCTTAGCATTCCTTTCCTTGTGTCCCATAGGATTGGGTATGTGCCTTCATTTTCATTATATTCTAAAAAGCCTTTAATTTCTTTATTTCTTCCTTGACCAAGTTATCATTGAGTAGAGCGTTGTTCAGCTTCCATGTGTATGTGGGCTTTCGGTTGTTTTTGTTGTTATTGAAGACCAGCCTTAGATATTAAGGTGATCTGATAGGATGCATGGGATTATTTCAATCTACTTGTTTCAGTTGAGGATGGTTTTGTGACTGGTTATATGGTCAGTTTTGGAGAAGGTACCATGAGGTGCTGAGAAGAAGGTATATTCTATAGATTTGTTAAAACTGTTTGTTCCGCCGGGCGGTGGTGGCGCACGCCTTTAATCCCAGCACTTGGGAGGCAGAGGCAGGCGGATTTCTGAGTTCGAGAGTTCGAGGCTAGCCTGGTCTACAGCGTGAGTTCCAGGACAGCCAGGGCTACACAGAGAAACCCTGTCTCGAAAAACCAAAAAAAAAAAAAAAAAAAAACTGTTTGTTCCATCACTTCTGTTAGTTTTACTGTGTCTCTGTTTAGTTTCTGTTTCCATGATCTGTCCATTGATGAAAGTGCGGTGTTAAAGTCTCCCACTATTACTGTGTGCAGTACAATGTGTGCTTTGAGCTTTAGTAAAGTTTCTTTTATGAATGTGTGTGCCCTTGCATTTGGAGCATAGATATTCAGAATTGAGAATTCTTCTTGATAGATTTTTCCTTTGATGAGTATGAAGTGTCTTTCCTTATCTTTTTTGATAACTTTTGGTTGGAAGTCAATTTTATTTGATATTAGAATGGCTACTCCAGCTTGTTTCTTGAGAGCATTTGCTTGGAAAATTCTTTTCCAGCTCTTTACTCTGAGGTAGTCCCCTGTCCTGGACACTGAGGTATGTTTCCTGTATGCAGCAAAATGCTGGGTCTTGTTTATGTATTCAGTCCATTAGTCTATGTCTTTTTATTGGGGAATTGAGTCCATTGATGTTAAGAGATATTAAGGAATAGTGATTGTTGCTTCCTGTTATTTTTGTTGTTAGAGGTGGAATTATCTTTGTGTGGCTATCTTCTTTTAGGTCTGTTGAAAGAAGATTACTTTCTTGCTTTTTCTAGGGTGTAGTTTCCCTCTTTGTATTGGAGTTTTCCATCTATTATCCTTTGTAGGGCTGGATTTGTGGAAAGATATTTTGTAAATTTGGTTTTGTCATGAAATATCTTGGTTTTTCCATCTATGGTAATTGAGAATTTTGTTGGATATAATCGCCTAGGCTGGTATTTGTGTTCTCTTAGGATCTGTATGATTTCTGTCCAGAATCTTCTAGCTAGCATAGTCTCTGGTGAGAAATCTGGTGTGATTCTGATAGATCTGCCTTTATATGTGACTTGTCCTTTTTCCCTTACTGCTTTTAATATTCTTTCTCTGTTTTGTGCATTTGTTGTTTTGACTATTATATGACGGGAGGAATTTCTTCTCTGGTTCAGTTTATTTAGAGTTCCGTAGACTTCTTGTATGTTTATGGGCACCTCGTTCTTTAGGTTAGGAGAGTTTTCTTCTATAATTTTGCTGAAGATATTTACTGGCCCTTTACATAGGGAATCTTCACTCTTTTCTATACCTATTATCCTTAGGTTTGGTCTTCCCATTGTGTCCTGGATTACCTGGATGTTTTGGGTTAGGAGCTTTTTGCATTTTGCATCTTCTTTGACTGTTGTGTCGATGTTTTCTATGGTATCTTCTGCACCTGAGATTCTCTCTTCTCTCTCTTGTTGGTGATGCTTGCATCTATGACTCCTGATCTTTTACCTAGGTTTTCTATCTCCAGGGTAGTCTCCCTCTGGGATTTCTTTATTGATTCTATTTCCATTTTTAGATCCAGGATGGTTTTGTTCAATTTCTTCACCTGTTTGGTTGTATTTTCCTGTAATTCTTTAAGGGACTGTTGTGTTTCCTTTTTAAGGACTTCTACCTGTTTACCTGTGTTCTCCTGTATTTCTTTAATGGAGTTACTTATGTCCTCCTTAAAGTCCTCTATCATCATCATGAGATGTGACTTTAAATCAGAGTCTTGCTTTTCTAGTGTGTTGGGGTGTCAAGGGCTCGCTGTGGTGGGAGAACTGGGTTCTGATGATGCCAAGTAGCCTTGGTTTCTGTTGCTTATGTTCTTGCCCTTGGTTATCTCTGGTGTTAGCTGGTCTTGCTGTCTCTGACTGTGGCTTGTCCCTCCTGCAAGCCTATGTGTCAGCACTCCTGGGAGACCAGTTCTCTCCAGGAGGAATTTGGGTATGAGAGCTATGGTACAGGGTCAGCTCCGGGGCACAGATGGAAACCTGAATTTTTCTGTCCCCCACTGTTCCTTGGTTCCTATGTCCTGATGACTCCGGGTGGGTCCTTCTTGGGTCAGGAATTTGATCAGGAGTGATGGTGTTACCTGTGTTCACAGGTGTACCAGCACTCCTGGGAGACCAGCTTTCTCCCAGCAGTATTTGGGTCTGGAGCGCTGTGTCATAGGATCAGCTCCAGGCAAAGACCTAGTCCTCTATTTTTTTATGCAGTTACTTAGTAAAACTTTGCCTTTAAGACATCCTTCCTTGTGTCCCATAGCTTTTGGTATGTGTGCTTTCCTTTTTATCCATCCTAGACTTTTTTACTTCTTACTTGGTTTCTTCAGTAATCTCTTCATCATTCAATAGTGTTTTGTTTCATACCCATGAGGTTTCTGTACTTTCTACACTATTGTTATTGATATTTATTTTATTGTGGTCACATACCATATAAGATGTTATTTCAATTTTCCTGTATTTGTTGAGATTTGCTTTGTTCTAATATGTAATCTGTCCTTGAGACTGCTTCGTGAACTGGCAAGAACGTGTATTCTTTAGTGTTCAGGTGAAATGTTCTGTACATGTTTAAGTCCATTTGACTTATGATGTTATTTAACTCCAGAGGTTTTTCTGATTAGTTTTTTCCCTAGATGACCTGTCTGTTGGTGATAATGAGGCACTGAAACCACCCACTATCGTTGTGTTGTAGCTAACCTGCCCTGTGGTTGGTTCCTGATCTTAGACCACCAGGGCAGCTTAATTTTTAATATTGACTTACAATCAAGATGGCCTCTGGCCTGCTGCCCACAACCCATATACAAGGACCAAATGGATCTCTGTTACCTACTCTCCACTGGAGGAATTACTGTCTCACCAAAGTCCACATCTGGGCTCACTGAGGGAGCTGTAGGCTCACTGGGGGGCTGTGGGCTCACTGTGGGGACTATGGGCTCACTGTCAGGCTGTGGGCATGCTTGAGGGCAAGGTTACCAACTTTCCTGAGGCTGACCCTTCCAGGCTGTGGTTTCTGTCCCCTCCCCAACCCCCACCTCTATGAGCTGCATGGCTGAGACTAAGTCCTGACTTCTCCATGTTCCCACCTCTTCTTTGATAGTCACTTCCTCTGTAGATTTCTGAAACTTTCTCATTCACTCTTTAGAGTAGTCTTTTTTTTTCTAGGAGTTTTTTGAGAAGTTAAGGAGGTAGGAACAGGGGAGAGAAGTGTCCCACTTTCCCTGGGAAGATGTTAACCAAATATCCACATTGCAGCTCTTGATGTTTCCAGTCCCAGAGTTACTGCACTGTTCCATTACCTGCAGAGTCCAACATGGCAGCCACACAGGCCATCTAAGTTACATTGATGTTGGCTAAAATTAACTAAGGTGTTTCAAGTGCCGAGCTGGCCACGTGGGCTAAGCAAGCCTATACCTGAAAGACCACATCCAAAAAGTCAGTTTGCTTATCTCTGAGCTGTTTCTGTCCACGAGGGGGCTGTGGTGGTTGATTAGAGAAGAGGTGAGGAGGGAGGGGGCAGCGGTGAGGAGGGAGGGGACACCAGTGAGGAGGGAGGGGGCACCGAGTGATGACAAGCAGACAAAGGTGTGGACCGAGGACGGGCAGCCAGCACCACGCTGTCGCCTAGCCAGGACGCTTTTCTTTTGCTTTCAGAAACGTGTTCTATTCCTGACCAATGACTATTTCTTCACGGACATCAGTGACACACCTTTCAGGTGAGGGGATGCTGTCCCAAGCCAGGGACTCGAGACGAAGCACAAATGCCACCATCTCATGATAGGACTTTCAGATTTGAGAGTGGATTCTTTCTTGTCAAGTTAGCAGTTTTGTGCCATTAGCAAAAGATCCTGGTCAGCTGGCGTTCAGGAAATGAGAGCTGGTGTGCCTAAATGTCCGGTTCTGCAGCCGATCTCCTAGTTCAAATCCCAGCTCCACCACTGATGGGCTTTGGGACCTGAGTTAAGGCATTCTCTATGCCTCAAATGTGTCACATATAGTGTGAATGATGACAATAGCAGCTACTTCTTGGCTGTGTTGGTGACATGACACAGTCTATGTAGATGTTGAGGCAGGGTGGTAGGATAAGAAGTTCCGAGTCAAATCACTCTAAGCTTCCCTCCCTTGTTTCCCAGGGGAGCTCAGACTCCCTGCTCTGACAGCCTGCTAGACTACCCGAGAACTTGTCAAGACTGCTAACTCCCCAGCCCATGCGAACCAACTGTGTCGGAGCTCTGAGGCCAAGCCCAGGCACCACGGCCATTAATGCTCCCAGACTCAAATCTAATGTTTACCAAGAGATGGGGTGCAGTAGGAAAGGAACTTAGGGGGCTCATGAGACCTCTGAACGTTTTAGGTGGTCCCTGGAAGTTCAAGACCTCCTTAAGTAACATGGGAGCTGTGGGGCTCACAGTCTGTGGCATTTCCAGGGCTCCTCTTGAGAAGAATGACTGATAAATTAGTAGTGCCTTCCTGGTTCTCAAAGGGACAGCCTGTGAGGCCAGGCTAAAGGACAGGATCTAGAGGGGTACGTCATTGCCCTGTGTCCAAATCTCCTTTCGTGATGAGCACCTAGAGTGCACACGGCCAGTGCGAACACAGCCGCTTTCTCTTCTCTCTAGCTTGGGAGTGGTGCTGACCAGGGGCCATGGAGAATACATCCTCCTGGGGAACACGTCTGTGGAGGAAGGTAGGTAAAGCCATGTGCTGACCTGATATGTTGTGTGGTAGGGATGTGCTCTCCCAGGTTCCCGAGCAGGATCAACCCAGGGTGAAATGAAAGTGAACATTCCCACCAGGTGGGGTGGCAAAGAAGGATTTCACCCCTATCCCAGATGCTCATGACGCTAACTGCCCATGACCCTAGCTAACTGGGCATCTTGAGAGAATCAGCCTCCTTGGTGGGAGGCAGGATGTCTCTGGGAACCCTGAAAGATGGGACACATCAATCTCTGTCCATTCTTCTTTCCCATCCCTGGGGTACATCCATCATTCTACCATCACGATAATCACAGCCCCCCTCATCCCTAGCCGATCACAGTGGCCTCCAGCTGTTCACCTCACCTCCACCTCTGACTTCATCCACAGAGTCTTTCCAGAAACGCCTTCTCTCTCAGGTTCACCCCTTAAGCTTCCTACCCCATCAGAAGCTGCAGACATTCTGACTCTTGGAAATTGTGGGTGTGACCTTCTCTGGGGTTAGTGTATCAGTAGATGTAATCAAGCCAAGACGACATCATGCAGATGGGCCAGACTCCTGGGATTTGGGCTGAGGACTGGAGAGGTCACTCAGCAGTTAAGAGCATCTGCTGCTCTTGCAAAGGACTTGGTACCCAGCACCCACATGGTAGCTCACAATAATCTGGAACCTCAATGCCAGGGGATCTGACGCCATCTTCTGGCCTCATGTGTGTGGTACATACACCATACATGCGGGCAAAATACATACCCAGACACAGAAAATAATAACATTTTTTCCCAATCTGCTTTTATGCCATTTTAATTACATGCAAGTATTAAGGTCAGTTTTAGGTTGAGGAACTAGCAATACAATAACAATCATTTTTTTAATTGACAGCTGAGGGGAGGGGCTCTGTGGTGACAAGCAAAGGTGAGGTATACAGCATAGTGGGGATGAGGGCAGGGGCTGGCTAACAGAAGCTGGGAGAGGCATCCCTGAAATCTCTCTTCTTGGACCCTCGCTTCAGCTCACCCTGGCCCTAGATGCTACCACCCACCCCAGCTTCCCAGGGTGGCCCTGCCCCACCACGGTGTTGTACTGACCTCTGGAGCAGACTTACAAGCAAGAGAGGGACAGCTGCTGGAGCTCCCTCCCTCTCACCTCAGTCACCAGGCCATTAAGCTCCCTTGGCCTTCAGTGCACCTCTCCTTCCTTCAGCCTTTCGTCCACTGACAGATTTATCTCAGTTGCATTACTGCAAGGTGCAGAGGGAGCTTCCCATCACTCACCTGAAGCCTCTGAGCTGACTAACTCAGTCATCTGTCCACCGTCTATCCTACAGTTTCTCAACGCTTTATTGAGCACCTACTTATGTTTGAGCACTGAGCTTCCAGGAGCTCCTTCACTCTTCCCATCCACAGTTGTACTGAGTGCACAGCAGAGAGCCTGAGAGCCCAGTGAGGGTCCTGAGCTCACGAGGCAGGCACAGCTCACCCCAGGCTCATCACTGGCTGGTCACTGTAGTCATCATGTATGATAGAACCAGAAAAGGCAAAACTCACTGCTTTCAAAGTGTTAGCCTCTTGGGTGGGTGTGTTAAGAGGGTGGGGTTGTGCAAGACAGTGCTGTCTAAAGAGGTTTAAGCCTGTATCCACTAAAGCCTGTAGCAAGATGCTGAAGGCATGCTCAAGCAAACCCTTTCTGCAAAGGGGCTCGCAGACCTGGGTGTATGCCCACAGCCACAGGGTGTATCAGCCTGAGTGTGGACTCTGCTTTCAGGCCTGCATGACTTGCTTCATCCGGATCTGACTCTGGCCAGCGACTGGTAGGCAAGAAGGTATGGGTGGGAAGGAAAAGGGGGGGATTTGAGGTAACTGGACTCTCTGGCTTCCAGGATCTACTGTATCACGGATATCGACCCAGACCACCGGAAACTCAGCCAACTGGAAGCTGTGGTCCGTTTCCTGACAGGGGCCGATCCAGACCTGGAGTGTGAGTTCCCTCACCCAGACCTCTGAACTTGTCCTGTGGGTCACTTGACCATGGCTCTCAAGAAGCCCCTTTCTCCTCTTCATTTGCCCTGCTACATATATGTTCTCCCCATGAAAAGACCATCTCCCATACCAAACTACCAGAGCATCCACCTATCTATCCATCAGTCAACAAGGCTGAAGCAAGCGTGTACATGCACCAGACCTGGGCAAGGGCTGAGTTACAGACAAGCCAGCCAAGGCCTGCACTCGTGGAGCTGCAGTTTGGGGGAAAAGCCAGACAGTGAGCAAGTCTGCACACATACACATACACACACACACACACACACACACACACACACACACACACACAGTGTTACAGTCATGATAGGTGCCATGCATGGAGTGCTGAACGGATTATGGGGTGCAGACGGGTGAAAGTAGGGTCACTGCAGATGAAGAAGAGCCCTAAGTATCTGGGGTCTTCTTTGAAGGGGATGAAGATATCTTAGAAGTAGAAGGAAGTGGGTTATACAGTGGTGCACATTCAGCAATTGAGTTGAATACAATGTTAGTTTTGTGCTATGTAAATTTCCTTTCAATAAAAAATTCAAACAGTTCTCAGAGAAGAGTGTGCTGCCTGTGGAGAGTGTAAGATGAGCAGCCAGGCCAGGGAAGCAGCAGGGCCTAGAGCACTGAGCCAGGTCAGGTCTGGAACACACACAGCCACCAGCATGTCCTGCCTCGGGGAACAGAGAGGGCGGGAGCTGACACAGGCTGAACAAGCTCTGGCTGCCTCAAGAGAATATGTAGACTCCACAGTGTTGAACTGGGATGGCCTTCAATGTCAACCAACATCTATTCCGTAGTTGAGAATTTGAAAGCAAAACAGGGAAGGTTGCTATCTTTATGCCCACACAGATGGTTTTAATGTCCTAGGCTCCTGCACACAGCTCAGCCTTCTCCCGAACTGCTGTAGGGTAGGGGGCTGTGCTGCAGGGATTGTCGATATTGTCATCAGACAGGCTAGTCTCAAACTTGCTATGTAGCCAAAGATGACCTAAGACTTCTGAGCCTGTAGTTGCAAGAGCTGGGATCCCAGTCTGGTGCAGTGACAACTGATCTAAGTCCCCAGCTTCTAGGAGGTGTGCTCTTCTTAATGGGGTGGGACGGGGAAGGGGGAGTAACGGATGCCATGTGACTGGTTCCCGTCACTTTACCCCCAGGTGACGAGGAGCTGGTGCGGGAGGTGCTGTTTGACGCGGTGGTGACCGCCCCCATGGAAGCGTATTGGACAGCACTGGCACTCAACATCTCTGAGTATGTACAGGATGGGAGATGGCTCCAGGAGAGCAGGTGGTACATTCAAATGCATCGTTCCTGTCTGATTGAGTCAGGACCCTCAGAAAGATACACCACCCACCCCAGGGACACAGGAGTGTGGTGGAGTGGGGGTGAGAATGGTCGTCACAATCACTCCACCCCCCCCCCAGCTCCTGCCAGCTGCTCACTCAGAAGCATCAAGTGCAGCTTCCCCAGACACAAGCGCTAGTGTCCTCACGGCAGCCCAGTCCGGAACCTGTGCTGGGTTTGCTCTCTGGGTTGGCCTCCAGCCACGGGATCCCACCACCCGATAAGTGCTCCCACTAAGCACCATTCAGAGAGCTCCAACAGAAGGATACCAGTGGCCTTGACCTCGGTGCGTCCCAGACTCCTAGACTCTCCTCATTCCCTTGCTGGCTTTTCTTGGCAACATTGTGTTTCATGGCTAGACAGACAGAAAATGAGTATTTCATAAGAGGCACGAGAGGTAGGGGTCACAGTGACGTCAGTGAGGTGAGGGCGAGAGCGTTTGTTTCTGAGCAGGAAAATCCAAAATTGTAGCCACCAGACCTCCCTAGACACTCAAGCTCTTTGCCGCTCCTCTACCAAAGCAGGCTCCTATTTTTAAAAGCATGTGTGCAGCGTGCTCTGCTTCTTCACAAGAGGGGCCAGAACACAGCGTTCATGTGGATATACTCCACGTGCACATCCGGTATCCACGGAAGGCTGCTCAGGAAAGGTTCTAAGTGCTGCTCTCTGGTTAGAAAAACAGGTCGCTGGAACGGGGCTTGAACCGTATATAACTTTGAACCATATAAATGTAGGTATGCAAATAAGCCTAAAGGAAAGAAAACCTATAGGACGAGATACTAGCATACTGTGTACTGAGGGGCAAATGTTCTTCACCAGCTTCTACACTACAAAAAAAAAAAGGTCTGGTGGAGGGATGAGAGATGGCTTGATAAGGTGTCTGCCACACAAGTGTGACTGTCCAAGTTTGCCCCCAAGAACCCGTGTGAAGGCCAGCCATAGCACCCCACTCCTATAACACCAGCCCTGGGAAGACAGGGATAGGCAGATCCTTAAGTTCACTGACCAAATCGGTGAAAATCAAAAAGGTAGAATGCAGTCAAAAAAGACCCTCAACATCAACCTCTGACCACCACACGCATGCACGCATGCACATGCTCACACAAACACACGTACACAGATAGAATGCGCACTTAAAATCGAAAGCCAACATGTTGTGGTGTTGAAGGGTCGCCCACTGAAGACAGACAAGCGTGCCCCAGTATACTCCCAAAGTCAGAAACCACGTAAACAGCTAAACAAGAGAACATACGTACAGCCAATGAGGACTGGAAAGAGAAAAAGAAAATGGTCACTGGTTAAAGATGACATAGTTGTGGTGTAGGGGAAAGGGTGACTTCGTGGTAGAGCGCCTGCCTAGCATGTATGAGGCCCTGAGGTCCATCCCCAACACTGTACAAGAAAATAAATAAATAAATAAATAAATAAATAAATAAATAAATATTATATACCAACAAACTGTGAAGGAGTAGGAAAATCACCACAGCCAATAAGAGAATTTAGTAAAGTATCAGGTTATAATATCAATATTCAAAAATTAATAATACTGGAACTGGAGAGAAACAGCTTAGTTGTTAAAAACACACAGTGCTCTTACAGAGGATCTGAGTTTGGATCCCAGCACCAATGCTCAGTGGCTTCCAGCTGCCTATAACTCCAGCTCCTGGGGATCTGAGCTGTCTTCTAATATCTACAGGTGTCTGTACTCACATGCATCTACCAACGCACAGACTTGTTCATGTATGTCATTTAATAATCAATAATATATGTATATAAAACCCCCTAAAGAAATACAATATGAAAAGACTTCTTTAGGATGGTAAAAATAAAAATGTTGTTCTGGGATTGTAAGAACATACTGAGCATACAGTGTGAGAAATGTCAAAACACATGAAACATTGGCCTGTGGTACCAGCCTGTGAGTCCAGCTACCCAGAGAACTGAGGCAGGAGGACGGAAGGCTCCAGGCCTGCCTGGGCTACAGCATAAGACATTGACTCAAAAAGTAATACAGGCTACAGCTCAGTGGTAGCTGGCATGAAGCCCTAGGTTTAATCTTAGGGAGCAGAGATTGGTTACGTAGACCTGAATACATGACAAGGCCCACAGTGTCTCTGAGTGGGAAGACATACCATGAACTGGCCGTCCTTCCTAGTGTATGGACCTACTGCAGCCTCAGAGGGAATGCCTGTAGACTGTCTCTCTGCCTCCAGGTGACTGACTGTGATGTTCATTAGAACAGTCAAGAGCATCCAGTGTCTCAGTCCTGAGGATGGTCTCACCTAGATAGGAAAGCATCACCAAACAGCTCCCCACGGTAAATTGTGGTGCTGGTACAGGAAAGGGCAGCCAGGCCCAGGGGACACAGATCCTAAGGGAGGGACTATGTCACATCAGTGAGGGGAGGTGGGCCTAACAGCTAGCGCAGGAGCCAGTGGGACTAACACCACTGGACAAATTCCTCACATCACACACCTGGGTCGTGACTCATACTCAGACACACAGACAAGAAGCCTTGTATGTACTCTCAGAAACTGTGACCCTGCTACTCCGAAATCTGGGAGTCAGCAAGGTTTTCCTAACACTGAGTCAAAGCTCGGCAGCAGTACAGGAATGACTGGTAAATCTAACAACCAGGAAATGTCTGTCTTAGGAGGGCCCAGAGGGAGATTGAACTGGGAAGCTGCAGCTATGAGCAGGTGGAGGTACCACCTCTGTAGCCACTGTGTGAATGACAGCTTCAGGAACTGACAAACAGAACACAGGACCATACAGGGACAGCAGTCGAGAGAAAAGGTCGGCCCTTAAATATGTGTTGGACCAGCTCTTAATAAAAGAAACACATCGAAAGCCACTCAAGACAGTGCCTGTTTGTCATCCAGTGTAGAACTGAGTTTGGCAGCACACACTGTTGGTGGGATGCTTAGCAAAAGTATGTGTGCTGTGAGCAGAAACTGATGAAGCTGTGGCCTGTGCTTGGTAATCAGACGGCTAGAAAGGATGCTGGTGTGGATGGCCTGAGGTCACACTGCGTTCGCTTCAGTGGGGGCCAACATTTTCTGCAAAAGAAAATGAGACGCGAGTTCCAAAAATCAAAAATACTTATATATAATCAAAAATACTTAAATATAAAACTTGAATATGAATTGTAAACATTCACCTGAGTTCATGATATATTTTCTCTTAAAGAGATAAAGAGGTCGCTCCTATCCTGCCCTGCTTTGAGGGGAGTATAGCCTCTGGGTTCCTAGCCTGTCCAGCTGGGGAGCACAACCTCCGGAGCACCCAGCTGTCTCAGTGACTGGCAGTGTTGCTTCCCATTAAAGTGAGTCTGGAGACATCCCTGACTATAGGACAGGGGCTGGAGATGAACCAGGTGAACCGGGAGCATCCTATGACACCAGGAAGGGAGAGGCTAGCAAGACTAATGAGGCCCAGAGGTCCCTGCAGAGCGCATGCGCCAAAGTAGCCATGATTGCAATGGGCTACACCCCAAACCCTGCATCCACAGAGTCCGAAGAAGACAAAACCCATTCATTGGTCACCTTTGGAAGTGTCAGACAAACACTAATTTAAATAAGCAAAAAACATCAGTTACTTATCTCTCCTCTTCTGTGCAAATTGTATTTCCAGTAAAAGAAAAAAATAAGGAGAAATGAAGAGGTGGGTCTGTGAGTGTCTCCAGTCAAGTGTGCACCTGCATGCATATGTATGTGTGTGTATATATATATGCAAATAACTTAGAAAGGAGAAAGTTTATCTGGTTCCCAAGTCAGCCACATGTCAGGTGACCCATAGCTGAAGGGCTAGCTAGGGCAATACATCATGGCAGAGGGCAATACTTATGGGGGTAGAGGGCACCAGGGTCCAGTGTCCCCTTCAAGGACACCCTCTCCACCATGCCTCACTTCTCAAAGGTGCTACAGCCTCCTGATAAGGCTACCCAGGGATCCAAGACTTCCATATCTGGGACTTTGAGGGACATTCACCCAAATCATAGAGACTAAAAGCTCACAGCTGGAGATGATCAGGTCCAGAGGTCTAAGAGGTAATTTACAAGCAATACAAGGGACAAAAAAAAAGTATGCTGAACAATTCTTTAGCAATTGACCTCATCCAGACAGGCAGCCTGGTCTTGCAGAAAGTGATCTGCAGGAAGAGACGCCGGGATGAGGAGACCCAGAGCCAGGTTACAAAGACCAACAACTGCCATGGGCATGGAGTTTCCAATAAATGGTCTAAAGTCACAGTGGCGATGGCTGTGCTATTAATGAGTGCACTGAAAGAGATACTTCAGATGAGGAAATTACATGGTGTATGGTAAATTATATGCCAGTTGTAGCTCAAGTCGGGGAAGAGGGAGAACAGGTATTAAGCTGTTTGTGTTGAACAGACCAACAGACCATAGTCAAGTTCTGATTGACCCAGGTTCATGTCATGAAGCACTTGGGTTATCTGGTGACACTGGGCAGCGTGGACTTTTTTTTTTTTTTTTTTTTTTTTTTTGGAAAGGAGTGATGGCAACACGGGGGTTTTCTTGTGTTTTGTTTTGTTCCTTATATTCTGATGACATAAATTGAAATATTTACTGGTTAAATACCTGGGATTCACTTTGGAATATCCAGTTGCTGCAGTGCCTTGAGAAACATGGGCTGGTGTTTGTGAAGCCAAGATATGGGAGAGCTCAGTAGAGTCAGAAGCAGATTGGATTGGTGCTTCTTAGAGATGCCCACCCCAGGGTCTGATTCAGTGCAGCTACTGCAGGGTGCTGGTTCCTGTGACGTTTAAATCCCAAGTAACCCAAACACCCACCTGCAGAGGCCCCATCTCTCTAGACCCTTCCCATCAGGGGCTCCCCAGTCCTCTCACCGACTGTGTTGACCCAGGCCTGCTGCTGTGTCTGGATATGGATGCTGCCAGTGAAGACCTCATAACCACATAACCTCCAGCTATGGCAAAGCTTTGGTGCTACTGCCTCATGTCCTTAAGTAGCCACAAACCCAGGCACTAGAAAAGATGGCTTTCATGCTGTCATTGTTTTGCCTCGCAGAGACTCAGAGCCTGGAGTGGATGTGGCCTTTTTGGGGACCCGGGCTGGACTTCTAAGAAGAAGCTTGTTTGTAGGTTCCGAGAAAGTCTCTGACAGGTGAGTCCTGCTGAGTACCCTGGGGTGGGGGGCCTCTGGGAGGAAGGAACATGGCACAAGTCTTGGGTCCCTTGGGGACATGCAGAGCAGAGACGGTCTCAGTATGCTGTGTCCTGTGAATCCATTGACACAGACACCAGGAGAACAGTTGACTAATGGGTGGAGTCAGATGCCCATCTTTCCTCCCCCACCCCACCCCCCAGGTCCCTCTCAGTAAGTCCCAGTGCCTCTCTCGGGACCCAGTGACAAGGCCACACACCCTGAGCAAGGTTGGAGGCTTTCTAGGAAAATAGTTTTGGTGGGTTTTCCCTCTCCCTTCTTCTTTCCCTCCCCGCAGAGAGGCAGGGGTGGGGGAGTAAAGGGGTAGCACCATCCTAAGATGTCTTCTAAGGATGGGAAGACATGTCAACACAAACAGGCCTTCCCTGGGGGATCAAGGACTTCAGGAAGCTGGGAAGGCGGCTGCCTGGAGGGCCACAGGTGCACTGTGTTCACTCGCCCCCGTGGAGCTCTTCCTTTACCTGGACCGTGATGCAGTAGGCAATCTGGGGACTGTGAAACAGCAAATCTGCTTCCAGAGCAGGCAAGCCACTCACTCAAACTTCAGTCCTCTACCTGGGAATTACCCACAGGTGCCACTTAATTTTGCACCCCACCCAGCTTCGCCCACTTCCTAGTCAGCTTCTGGACCAGCCTCCCTCTGTAGGCTTGTGTGTGTGTTCAGGGAAAGCAAACCCATAATTAGCAAGGAAAAGCTTCTCCAAAAGGAGACTAATGTTGCACATTGAAGCCTTTCAAAGTAACCATTTAGGGCAATCCGTGCCTCTTTACTGCGGTGATAGAATTGACTGTGGGATTTCCTCACTCAGATCTGCCAGTGAGCCAGACAAAAGAAATCACCTATACCCGAAGGAAGTGTACTTTGTTGCCAATACATCTGCGTGTTCCCGCTGGTTACCAGCTCCACCTCTGCTGCCCTCCCCTTCTACCAGATGCTCCAGCATTTTGCTTCTGGAAAAGGCAGGAACTGCCTGGAACAACTTAAGAGCTGATAACTCTTTTCATTCTGTTTATCGAGGGAGGGCACTCAGGTCTTGCCGTGTAGCCAGCATAACTGAGAACCGTGAGTGTCCTCTCTGGTCCTGGGAGTGTGAGGATAACAGTGTACTTCCCACCTCTGCTAAGTGTAGGAGCTGCTTCTTCCTTCAACTCAGCCAGCACAGGATGCTAGTCTTAGCCCAGCCAGGATGGTCATGTATGGCACAGGGAAAAGGGACAAACATCTTCCCAGATTTGAGGAGACATCAATCCTACTCTCACAGGAAGTTCCTGACACCTGAAGATGAAGCCAGTGTTTTCACCATGGACCACTTCCCGCTGTGGTATCGGCAGGCCTCTGAGCAGGCCCCAGGCAGCTTTGTCTTCAATCTCCACTGGGCAGAGGGACCAGGTAACCTGCAATGCTGTGTTCTTCCTAAGAGTGGAAAATGGAGGCAGGGTGATATGGAAGAGAGGAAGACCCCGGGACTGCCTCCCTGCCTTCCCTCCTGACACTGCAGCTTGAGGCATGCCTGGTGCAGTACACAGAATGTAGGACTGTGTGTTCTCATCCCCAGCTTGGACTCAAGCTCCAGCATGGAGCAAAGAAAAGAGATTTGACCTGAAAGCCAACCAGTGTGACTCCTGGCCCACATTCCCCATGTGAGACCAGCTTTAAAGGACTTATGTGGCTCTTCCAGCCTCCACTCCCCTCAGATTACCCACAAGGCAGCTAGCTCCCAGGGCGTAGGGGAGACAGCCAGGGCCAGCCAGCAGACCCCTATAGGCCCAGGCCACTGGACAGGGAGAAGAAGTGGCACCAAGCTGGGAACTCCAACTTCCAGCCCTGGTCACCCTGGAGGATGGTTGTCAAGACCACCAGGACCGTCACTGAGTGTGAGGGAAATCAGACTGCTGCGAGCCCAGGGCTGCATGGCTCAGTGCACTCTTAATCTTAGTAACCTTCGAGGAAATGGTCCAGAGAGGCTGGGGGTGGGGCTTGTCCAGGACCCAGAAGTCTAAGTGTCTTATCAGGTTGCCACAAGGGGACTGAGCCCAATGTAAAAGGGCTGGACCTTGGACAGTACCCGCTCGTGGCTGAGTGAGTGAGGTGGGCAAGAGGGCAAGGACAGACATCTCAGAGATGACAGCTCTCCACTGTGTGTGTGTGTGTGTGTGTGTGTGTGAATTGATGAGGATTTTTAGGAAGCGGTGGCCTGCAGAAGTACACTGCTGTGTGTCTGCATGCATGTACACATAGGGACACACACACCATGGAGGGCTGCCCTGGGACTGTCAGCTTCAGGAGCTCAGCCTTCCCAGGGTTGCCCCTCTAGGCTGAAGTCACCGGGGAATTCTTCTCTATGACCCCAAAGTGTCCTTACCATCCACTAAGCCTGTCCCTCCACCCGCATACCAGCATCAAATGTGCTGTGCAAACATTTCCCTGCTAAAACCCCGTGAGATAAGTACTGTTGCTCTTATCTCTTATCTCACATGGGGAGAAACGAAGGCTCAGAGACGCTCTGTGACTTGCTCAGGTTGCACAGCACACACAAGAGTCACTTACATAGCAAGCTAGAGCCAGGTCCACCTCATTAAAGTCCAGGTTATTTTGATACCCTAGAGCAGGAGACAGAGAGAGAGAAGAGGTACTTTCATTATTCCCAGGACCCACAGAGGAGGTTATCAAAGGCCAAGCTGAAGGTCTTCCCAGGTTGCACACCTAAGGCAGAGAGGCAGCTCCTCCTACATGAAGGGCTCCCAAAGGACAGACACCCACGGACTCCATAGATGTTCCCGGGTGAGACCCTGGGCCCCGCCCAGCCAGGGTGACAGGCTCCCTCCTGCCTGCACTGTCACCAGAACTGCCTGCTGGCTGCTAGGGGAAGCTTTATGTGTCCACAAGGTAGGAGGGCAGGTGGGTGGGGAACGGAGCTGCCAGGAGAAGAGAGGGAAGCTAGCAACCCAAAAGGGGACTGCTGAGGGGGGGAGGCAGGAGCTCGCTCCCTTCCTACGCCCCTGCAGACTTGCTCAGCCCGAGCACATGCGTAAAGCCACGTGGACATTTCTGGGCCTCCTATCCTCCCCAAGAGAAAGAAACTAATTTCATTTCAATGGGGTCAGGGAGCTGAGAAGGCAGAGGCAGAGAGGGGTAACCTCCAGGCTAGCCTGAGGTCTACTAGATTGAGTGCTGCCCACTTGGGTTGTCCCTGTAGCCAGAGCCTATGCCACCTGCGGGGTACACCTTAGTCTACCAGCACCAAGGACTTGGGCCTGGGCCTCCCCTACACCTCATCCTGGGCTGTTCACACAAGCCCTGTGTCATGTGACCATCGATACTAATGTTGACATTTCCCAGGTCTCCAGAGATTAACTGAGTGTTTCCCAAAAGTCTGTGCTAACTGGAAGGCAGGCTACAGTGCCAAGGACTCCTGCAGGGGTTCCCCACGTTCATGTCTTACAGATGTTTCCAGAAACAAAGTGGAGGATCTGTTTCTACTCTAGTTCCTTTGGCTTTGCCATGGCAAATTTGTGGAATCCAGAACAGCTCGAGGGTCATGAGTTCCCACAATCTGAGCAGTTAGACTCTTGAGATGTGTTGAAGATAGCAAGGTATCAGGGGAAACCATAAGATCGCTATCCATATGAAACCGTGCTTGGCCCCAGTACAGAGGCATCACTGCTCAGCAATCTCCATGAGGCTTTGAGAGCTGGTTATCACAGGCAGTGCGACAGAACAGGACAGCACACAGTCTTGGTCTGACCTATAGACAAGAGGCCTTTGGGAAGCTGGCTCAGGGACACAGATGGACCGGAAAGCTGCTCTCATGCAGAGCTGAAACCACCCTCTGATCTTGTTCTCAGGATGGCCTGGTTCTTCTAAAAGAAGTGAAAGGCAACCCAGGTCTACAGGAGCCTGGCAGAAAGTTCTAGAAGGGCAGCAATGAAAGGGTGTCATTATGGTGGTGAGTTGGGCACCACCAACTAGGATCCATGAAGCCTCATAGATGTGTCAGATACCATCCTGGCTGCTGGGGTGGCTCCTAAACAGGACCGTCACTGCCACTCTCTGTGACTCATAAAGGCAAGGCAGGGTCACTCACCACCCAGGCCTGGGATGCCTACAGCCTGCCTTTTAATATAAAATACATTTATTATCAACTCGACAGCATAGAGTCACCTGGCAAGAGGGCAGGGACCCGAACTTATTGCCTTAGCCAGATTAGCCTATGGCCCAAACTTAATTGTTAAGTATAGAAGGGCCTAGACTGCCCAGGATGGTGCCATCCCTGGACAGGTGGTCCTGAGCTGTGTGAAAAAGCAGGCTGAGCATGAGCCGGGGGTGATCTAGAAAACAAGCCCTGTAGCCAGCATTGCTCCATAACTCCTGCTTCCTGTTCCTGCCTCGAATTCCCTCAGTGATGGACTGCGACCTGGAAGTGTAAGATGAAGTAAACCCTTCCCACCACAAGTTGCATTTGGTTGTGGTGTTTATCAGAGCAACAGAAACGGAAACTGGGACAGAGCCCCCAATGGGTAAGACACATGGGAGGACAGGCCATGGCAGGGTCCTACGGCAATGGCTAAGTGCGGCAACTGCAAGGGAGAGCTGAGCAGGGGCAGCAGGCAGGCAGGTTTGCTGCCTGGAGACAGAGCAAAGTCACAGCGTCACTATGATGCTCAGGCCAGCAGAGGCTGAGGGTTGATGTGGCAGGTTCAGATTTGTCTAGCTGCAGGGACAGCTGTAACCCATGACAGCCACAGGACCCTTCCTCCTGCCTTACCTATTCCAGATATAGCTTATCCTGGCGTTCCTGTTTGCCCCACATTCCAAGAGATAGGCTCAACCTCCCTCCAAGCTACCTCTGCAGGCGCCTAGAATAACAGTAATTCTCATTTTTCCAGATAGCCCGGGCAAGCCAGTGGCGGTAAGGGCCAGCACCGCAATAACTGTGACAGTGGACGGGAAGACGGCCATTGCAGCAGGTAAGAGCTGCCCTGAACTGCTGTGGTGGGAGCTACAAGGCAAAATCCTGGCGAAGGCTGGCAGGGCGGGGCTGGCTCAGCTAGAGCACCTGTCTAGCTGGCCTGAGGCCATTTCATCCCCAGCACCACACACACAGGAAGAAAGAATAAAGGTGCCCTGGATATAGGGACTCTAAATTTTCCCAAGAGAAATGCTGGGGGAAGGAAGTGGATGCTTACATCATTTTGTTTGTAAAACTATAAAACCAAAAAAACAAAAAAAATCATGGAGTAAAGTGCATCCCAGAGAGGTTAAGAGATCTGCTCAAGGTCACACAGGACAGGAACAATCTAGATCTCCATCCTATCCATGGGACACTGCTTCCCAAAGACATTACCTGGAGCTCTAGACCTAGGCTCGTGACTCTGCATTTTCTACCTGGAACTCGGGATGACCAGGGGAGACCATATGACAGACAAAGAAACTGAGGCATGGAGAAGTTATTCGTCCAAAGTCTCACGTAATAAAGGTAGAACGTGGACTCAGACCAGCTATCTTTGGGACCCAGAGTCAATCCTGTTGCCTAGGTTCTAAGAAGGAGGGCATCCAGTGGCCCTCATAAGCTTGGCCGAACTTTGCAGTTCCCTGGTGGCTAGGTCAGTCTGTGGCATCTGTGTCTTGCTGTTTGAGCCTCTCATGCCCTCCATGTTCCTCAAGAAGCTGTGCAATCCAATGGTTACTTAACCTGGTGGAGCTGGGGTACCAGGCACTTGTCTCACACCCCAGGGGCCTGGTGAGATGGGAGGCCAGTGGCTGGCAGGACCCTGGCCTCTTCCCAAGGCTGCAAGTATCTAGCAGGGAGGTACAAGAGAGGAAAGGCCTGAGTTTCCTCAAAGAGCATGTGCTAGCTACCCAGAGCCAGGGTTCCTGAGCATTCTCCTCTGAGCTGAGGTAGGGGCAGGAGGCTCGGTGGCATGTCCACCTCAGCATCCCTAGCGTGCTGTTAGATGCCTCCCTCCGACCCTGTCGAGGCGATATATGACATCCCAGCAGCTCCTCATGGCACAATTCTTCCAGAGCCTGTGGCGTGCTCATCTCAGGCCAGACGTGATGCCCACTTATCTCTAAAATCCTCCTGTGGTTTAGTCCCAGCAGACCTGTAGCTGCCTTATTCTGCCTGGAGGTGGCCTTCTCGGCCCCTCTACCTTGAAGACCTAGGCAAGGAGAGGACTGTGAGGCCAGCCTGCTGGCTGTGCTTCCCCACACTCTCCAATTACCTGATATAATTTTTAACTCAGAGCTGAGTTAGAGCCAGGAGGGTTGCCATAGAAACCGTGTCCCAGTGCCTCGAGTTGAACTCCTTCAGACAGTCCCCATGACGCTCAGGGTGCACCGGTTGTGACAGGAAAAGCATGAGGCACTGGAGACCTGATGTTGTGAGTTCATCTGCATCTCACTCAGTATCCTCCTTTCCCTGGTCCCCTGCACAACCTCCCTGATCCTGGGACCAGCTGGGACCTTCAGCTCTAGGATGGGTAGGTAGTGTGTCTGCTGTCCCTGGAAGCCGGGTCCTTGGGTACTCTCCAGAGCAGATGACCGTGGTGCACAGCGTCTAGGCCGGGGCTGTGCCAGGCCTGTCCTGCTGTCTGGAGAGACTTCAGTCACATTACAGGTCTGGATAGACAGGACTGTTACCCTCTGAGCGTCTCCTTCTGTGAACTGGGCCTTTGGCTTCAGTAGCAATGTGTGTTGCACTGTGCTGTTCTGTCCTGCTCCTGCAGGGGACTTAGGGAAGACCAGATGTGGCTCTGCTATACAGAGACTAGAGGGTGACCCCCAGCTCTGACCACACCTAGGAAGAGAGGTACTCTCTGGCTGCATGGCTTTGTATGCCCTGCGGTTCACATCTCCCTGGGGTCTGTTCCTGCCTTGGTGAGTTGCCATTCCAAGAAAGCTCCCAAGGTGAAGGCTCAGCGTGAGTCTCTGAAGGCCAAGAGTTCGGAACCACTGGGCTAGAGGCTGGTCCTGCCCTGGAGATGAGAAGGCCACAGGGAGCCAGGCTCTTCCTCCTGGACTGGACCAACCGTCCAGAGGCTGGGCTTTCTTGCTCTCCCCTCTTTAGTGCTGCACCCCTAACTTCCCAGTCTCTAATTCTAGCTCCCTACTGGCTGAAGGGGCATAGTCATAAACCTACATGTGGGACACTTATGTAGCCATTCCTGAAAGACCAAGGTGGCAGGCGTTAGCTCACAGAGACTCCAGCAAACCTCCCCCCACTCCCGCACAGACCCCAGGGGATGTCTAGCAGAATCGGCTCACCTCTGCTGCACAACTCCACTCTGCCCTGAGGCTCACATTTGTTACTGGCAGGCAGGAGCATGGATAGGTTTAAAATCACAGCTCAGCCCTGCCCAGTGCTTATCACCCTTGTCCTGAGCCAATTCACACCCGGGATGCTGCTCTCCCGTCCCTCCCAGCCCTACAGTCCTGGCTACCGGGCAGGGGGCCCATCTGTCACACAGAGCGCTCTGCATCAGGGTGACACAAACAGCTCGGCTGCCTGGCACCGCAGGGAGACAGGGCACCACTCTCCCAATGCCCACATCCCCTCCCACCCAATGAAGCAAGGAAATACATAGGAAAATAGTCTTTATTGGTCTTCTGAAACGACAAACCAGAAATATAATTTTGCCTTTAAAAATCTTCTGTCTCAGGCTAAAGATATCACCACTGACAACACCCTCCCTCCCCCAGGCCCTTAGAAAATCCCGGCTCTGGGATTGGCCCACCAGCCAAAAGAGGAAGGAAGACTGTGGCCCAGCCTAGAGGATCCTGTGATCCTGAACAGCAGCCTGTGCTCTCTGTCTACCCAGAGAGCAACCTTGAAGGCTCTCCTGAGACTCCCAGTATTCACCCCTGCTAGTTGAGTAGGTGGCAGAGGACCAGAAGGAGGGCTGAGAGGCTGCCCTGAGGCCCTCATAGGTGTATCATCAGTGCCTAAGTGTCTATCTGGCTACTACCAAGACCCTTCCCAGGGCAAGATATCAGTCTGGCATCTCCTACCGAGTTATCCAGTCTCTAAGGAGGAGGCAGTTTAGAACAAAGGGCAATGACCTTGAAACTGTGCACAGCCCAGGGGTAAGAATCTCATACCAAATAGGACTGCAACCATTTTTTAGCCTGGATAATCCAGGTGTGATTGCAGACTCCCAGGAAACCAGGCAGAGCCGGTGAACCCCTGGGAAAGAAAGCCCCATCTCCAAGGACTCTGAACAGAATGTAGCCATCCTGTTCCAGTTCCTGCAGTCTGTTGGGGATGTGTTAGAAGGCAGCCAGCCTTCTTGAGGACTTAATGCCTGACATCTGCTTTCCTTAAGGTGAGCCACCAATCTCAGAACACAGCTCAGACCCAGCCCTTGAGGTCACAAACAAATGATGCAGATGACAGAGGACACAGGAGAAGCCAGACTGCAGGAGTAGAAACTGCTGGGTGTACCTGCAACCTGTCAGGGAGAAGGCTCCCAGGCATGCCCAAGGATCTGTGACTGAGCTCTCAGAAGCCTGGAACCTGTCATGCATACACACACACCTCTGGTAAACCTAGCAGCAGAGGTGCTAGGGTTGCCATGGCAATGGGCGGTTCCTCTAACTGCATACTTTGGCCCACTTTAGAGGGTCTCAAAGGATCCCTGTGTTATTGTCGAGGACCCAACCCCTGATGACATGGGAAGACTGTAATCAAGAAGTAAGAGGGACTGTGGCCTTCAGGCTCGGGATAGTGGGCCTCTGCCCCAAATTCTCATGGACTCTGTTTCTGTGTGGTGTGTGTGTGTGTGTGTGTGTGTGTGTGTGAGAGAGAGAGAGAGAGAGAGAGAGAGAGAGAGAGAGAGAGAGAGAGAGAGAGACTTGGTCTGTGGGACCATTACAATGATGCCTTGTGTCTGACAGTGAATTTGTATATAGAGTAAGTCCCTGCCTCAGAACCTCACACTAGAACAAAAAGTATGGATAGAATTCATAAACCTGGAGCAATGTAGTCAGAGGGGTCTATAGCAAATAAAGTACATAATGACATCCACCCAAAGGGGACATTATAGTCACTTTGGTTTTTCTAAGTGTTGGACCGAGATCACAGGGCTAGGGTGTTTACACATTGGCACCAGCTGCTAAGAGCTGGACAAGCTTTGCACTGCGAGGACTCAAGAATATCTTCCTGGCTTTGAAAGGAGTCACAGAATCTACCTCTGGGTCTGCTGTCCCTCCCTCCCAGGCCCTAATGCAGACTGAAGTGGGAATGAGCAGGAGGTAGGGGGCGTCACCAGCTGCGATAGCCCAGGGCAGGAGGGAAGTGCCTGGTGCAGATGATGTCTCTAGTGGAGCTTCTTTCCTCCCTGTGGCCAGAAGCCCACAGGGAGGCTCAGGTGTTCCAAAGACAAGAGGCCCAAAGAAGGCCTTCCATGGGAATCTTTGGCCCGAGGGAAGCTTCTGGGAAACTTGGAAAGAGATTGGGACCAGGGAGCTGAGGGAGGCAGTACCAGTGTCAGGCTGAGACAGGGCCTGTGATGGAGGGAAGGGCAGCCCTTTTGGTAGCAGTCCCACGGAGTCTCCTTGCTGTCCTACCTGGGCCAGACAGACAGCTCTCATGCCACAGAAGAGATCTGCTTCTGATCTTCATGCTCACCCTCGGGGTCCCCCATCAGCGGCTGACGCTTCTTGAGCTCCCGGTGGTACTTGGCCATGAGGGAAGCATAGATGCAGCCATAAGCAGCAGCCACCACCATCATGATGCAGACGATGCCACACACAACCCCGGCAATGATCACTGTGCCGATAGCTCGTCGCACACTCACGGGCCGGTACCTCTGCTTCTGAGGGCAGGCAGTGCTAGGCTCAGGCTCAGGCTCAGCCCCAGGCTTAGGTTTAGGAGGCTCTGGACTGGCCTTGGTGCATGGTGGCCCCGGAACATCCAGCCCAGCAGGGTTGTTCTCATCCTCTAGCTGGGAACAGTAGTTAAACATCTCCATGGGGACTGCACGCATGTCCTTCCCCCTTAGCTCCTTCGGTAGGGTACAGGCAAGCTGGTCCAGGCGTCCCCCTGCATCCAAGGGGAAAAAAGAGGGGGTGAACAAGCATCTAGAACTGGGGTGCCCTCCCCACCTGACCTCCAAATGAGAGGCACAGAAGGTACAGTCCTGCCAGTAATGAAGTCAGTCCTAATACGGAAGAGTAAGAGCCGGCAGGAACTAGCACCAGTAGACTAAGGGTTATGGTCGCTGTGTCATAGAGGAGTCCACCACTGCTGCCAACGCCACTGAAAATGGACATTGCTGTTCCTTTTGCTTCACACAGAATCCCCCACCCATCTCATTCAAGCCTGCCCCTCCAAGGTCACGCTGCCCTACAACAGCAAAAGCTGGGGGCATGATCAGCACATGGCTTTAGTACATCGAGCTGTGATCAAGCTATGTATCTACTTCTCTGCCTAAAACCTGACTGCTCACTGATGTCTCAGAACCCTTGCCATTATTTTCAACACAAGCCGTGGCCTGTATCCCTTCTCAGAGAGAGAACGAAAGCCCAAGCCACTGCCTTATCTGCTTCTCCCCCCCCCCCCCACACACACACACGGCTTTGGTGGCCTGTGAACACCTAGAAGTGGGCATGGTGTCTTCCTGGGTTTCTCAGGTGCACCAGCACGGAGAGCTAATATCTAGGGAGCAAATCCTGGAGACACAGGAGACTGGGGTTGATTAGAGTATTTAAGCAGGCCACCAAACTACTCGTGACACTGGGCAGGCCAGACAGGGCAGAGGAAGGTATCAGTACCTAGCTGGGTAGGGTAAGAGAGCTCCCTCTCCCAGCCCAGACGCCTCAAGTCCAACCTCACAAAGACATCCATCTTAGCCTAGGATGCTCTGGATGATGATGGAAACATCTGGTTTGGGTTTTGTTTTGTTTTTTAAGGAGTCAAGGTTGAAGACCGGATCTGGGAAACTGGCTCCTGCCTGCTGTGTTAAGGGCAAGGATGCACCCTAAGGCCAATACCAGTGAGCCTGTAACCATGGCCACCTTTGGTTAGACGTGCAGAGAGCTTAGGAGTGAGAAGGGAGTGACCTCATTTTCCTGGGCCAGAGACCCGAAGTTGAATCCTGGCTGTGTTGTCACCTGAAAATTATTTAACTAAAGTATTGAATTATGTCTGCATCTCCAGATTCTTAGCCGCTAAGTGAGGATATCTATCTCGATTAGTTGCTTGAGAGATCAAAATAGATAATGTGCAGGAAAAGGTATCTGTAAACTGGAAGTGAGACAACAGCATTAATCATTCCTCCACTGACAGAGTCAGCATCATCACGGTGACTAACATCTCAGAGCACTTTCCAGTTTCTAACGTGTCTTTAATTAACGCATCCGAGTAGCATGGAAATATTGAGTTAGTGGCTGGGTAGGAAACGAATGAGGTAAGGGTGAGGGAAGGCATTGTGTTATTTTCAGGATTTTAGTGCTGATTTGTTAATTCCACATACACCATGCAGCTGCCTGGTGCCGGGCACTGACTGTGTCTTCCTGGGTGCTCTCGATTTTATGAATACAAATGAGAAGTGTGCTCCTGCATCTGCGTTCCGCCCAACACTTCCTTTATGCTGGGTGCTTTTCAAATCACCTCGCATGCATTGCCCTATTTAATTCTCACAATTGACCTTTCTCCCTTTGACAGATATACCACAGAGATGTTAATTAACTTCTCAAGATCACACAGCTAGTAGGTGGCAGGGCCAAAAATTTAAACAAGATCTGACCCTTTTCAGCACTGTACTTATTTGTCCCCTTCCCGTTCCAGTTCATCTCCTCTTTTATTATTTATTGATTGATTCATTTATTTTTAGACAGTCTCTTGTAGTCTAGGCGGGCCCTTGAGCTCCTGATCCCTGCTTCTACCTCCCAAGTGCTGGGATTGCAGGTATGAGCCTGGCTAAGTGTCCTTTTGATCAACTCACTTGTTCATTATAGAACTTTCTCAGATTAAAGAAAGAGGGAGCAGGAAAGATGGCTCAGCAAGTAAGAGTACTTGCTTTTGAGGAGCCAGTTCAATTCCCAGCACCCACATTGGGTTGCTGACAGCTGCCTATAACTTTAGTTCCAGAAGACGCCCTCTTCTGGCCTCTGAGGGCACTGCATGCATGTATGTAATACACTTGGGCACACACACATACACATAAAGTAAATAGAGAAGACTTTAAGGTTGGGGGAAAATTCAGGGGTGTAGCCTCACAGAGTTTAGGTTCAACCTAGAATACAAAGTGAGTTCCAACTCTGGGCCAAGAGTCAGGCTCTGACCTAACAATAAAGGGCTGTCAGGATGCAGAGTGAATAAAACCACTTACTGACAGTCCTGATGGCATGAGTTATATCCCTGGAGCCTTACTGGTAGAAGGAGGGAACCAACTCCTGAAGCTGTCCTCTGACTATCACACGCATTCTGTGACGTGTACACACACATGTATGCTCAAGCAGACATGTGTGCGAATAAATAAATAGTTAGTTTTTTAAAGGAAGGATAAGAAGGCAAAACTCAAACCATTCATCTGCTTACTGTTTCCTGTCAACACTTCTTGGGACTGGAAACTAATATCGCCTTCACAGGAAAATGGTTGTGTCTGTGGGTTTCAGTTACATTCCGCACTCATATAAGAGGCAGATGACCTTATTATTCCCCGGGAAGGGTGGTCGTTCCTCTTCCTGTCCTGCCAGAGAAGCCCAGAGGCATACTTGTGGGATAGAGACCATAGAAAAAGTGTCGTGCGTCTTTAAGTTCCCATATGAAACCTAAGAAAGGGAGGCAAAGGTTCAGAACGCCCTTAATGAGTCTTCATGAGCATAGATGAGAGGCTCCTGGCCTCCACTGACTGCAGGAAGTAACGATTTTTGGGGGGGTTCAGGGCTGTAGTTCTTCTTTCCCCTCCCCTCACCCCAGCTCCCCTCTTGCCTGTGGGGTGGTAGGGCTCACCTCTGTAGGAAAACCACTCCAGCCAGTGTTTGAACTCTCGAAGGTTGCAGTCACACTCCCACGGGTTGTCTCCAACCTGAAGCAGCTGCAGGCTTGCCAGGGGCTCAAACGTTAGGCGGTCCAGGCTCTGCAGGCGATTGGAGCGAAGGGACAAGGATCGCAGAGCCAGGAGCCCATCAAAAAGCCCCAGGGGCAGCTGGGCCAAGCCGTTGATAGACAAATCCAGATGGCGAAGCAGCGGGGCGTGCTGGAGCAGGTCCCTGTCCAGGGTCCTGATGCTGTTATTCCGAAGCTGGAGCTCTGTCAGATTGACCAGGTCCTCAAAAATGGACCGGGGGAGCTGGTCTAGAAAGTTGTTGGACAGGTCCAGCCGCTGCAGGTTGGACAGGTTGGCGAATGCCCAGCTTGGCAGGGCACTCAGCTTATTGTTGAGGAGCAAAAGGCTCTGGGTGGCAGCGGGCACATCCGGGGGTACAGTGGTGAGGCCCAGGCCACTGCAGTCCACCTCCAGGCTGCGACTGTCACATGTGCAGGAAAAAGGGCAGGCAGGAAGCACCTCCACAGCACACAGGGCAATCCAGCAGGTGATCCCTAGAGAGGAGTCAGGAGGAGAGAGTAACAGGCTTGGACTCTCCTGCCTCAGTTTCCCTCTTCCCAGCTCACACCCAAGTGCCTTCCTGGCCTCATCTCCTTTGGCAAAACCTGCAGTCAGTTCACAGTTATTTGTTGACCACACAGAAATGTGCTCAGGAACCTGAAACACCCATGTTAAAGGCATCACACTGTGACCAAAATGTCACGTTTGTCAGTGGAGAAGCCTAGGCAAGCCATGCAAGTCCTCAGTTCCTGCTCACAGATCCACTGCTAAGTGACTCAGAACTTAGATGCCCTAATGCCCCAACTGGCTATAAAATATAAAACTTTAGAATATCGGGGAAACTTTTCCAAGTCTGTGGGTCCTTCCCATGGGGACCTCCCCCCCCACACACACATACCTGAAGCCACGTCACACTGAGATGTGCTTTGGGCATGAAAGGGGAGTCCAGAGTGTCCCCTGTGGCATCTTAGATGCTGTCCATTTACCAGATTCTGATGTCTAAGGTGGGACCCAGGCCCAGCTAGGACTTTCGTCAGAGCATTATGATAGCGCACAGTAAACCATACAGCTGACAATACTACAAGTCTGACCGGGAGTGGCTCCGTCTGCACTTAAACTCTGAGCTGCCAAGCCCATCCTGGGCTTCTAGCCTTAGAAGGCAAGGTAGCATTTCTGGCTGGATCAGGTAACAGGATTCCTGTCATGTCCTGTTTTTTTCCCAAGACCCTTCTGAGTAGAATATGTGGGTCCAGCCTGAAGACAGCTGCTGGAAGTGAGCCCCAGAAAGCAGCCCTTCCTGACAGTGGCCCTGTAGTCAGGGCCCACTGGCCCGGGCCAGAGAAGCCTGCCTTTTTGAGAACCCAGGGGAATAAGCTCATACAGTTCTGTCTCCATTACATCAAGCCAGAGTCCGGAGGAAAGCCTCCAGATGGAGAATTGAGGAGGTTCAAAGCCGGTTGCCTCCCAGCTTGCCCTACTTGGATGGCCAGCAGCCAACCCAACCAGGGCACCAAGATGAGACAGTCTCCAGTCTGTCTGGTGGGTGTCTGGTCATCTAAAGTCCCAGAGGGCAGAGTTTGAGGGGAGGACAAGATGACACTCTCCCTGCCCTTCCTTGTGGGATTAATGACAGTGAAGGACCTGCTGTGAGGCGACACCTGAGCTACTTTGTTCTTGGTGGAAAGCTGAGCACAGCTGAGTTATACAGTCACCTGGAGACCTCTCCCTGCTACCTGAGGCCACCTGAAATGACCTCCGACCCCTGAGCCCATCTACAGGGTTAACCTGCCCCATAACACACACACACACACTCACACACACACACACACACACATTTACAGACACTGTTTTATGCACATGCACATACATGCACATACATACACCCACACACATGTGCATGCATGAGCACACACGCACTCATACTGTTTTATGTGCACACACTCTTCATGTTTTACTTCTAAGGAGAAGCCAAGTGTGATGCACACATCGGTATTCGGCACTTAGGAGGCGGAGACAAGATCCCTCTGAGATGAGCCTAGGCTGTGTAACAACTGTCTAAAGAAACTGAGAGACGGCATGGGGGCGGGGGCATGGAAGGAGGAAGAGAAAGAGAAAAAAGAGAGAGAAACCAAAGAGTAGAGGAGGGGAAGGGGAGGGGGAGAGAGGAGGAAAGGAGATAGACCCCTTAAGGACAGTCAGCAGCAAGAGCCACACTCCACATGCTTTCTGGTGGATGAACTGGCAGCTGGGTAGGGAGAAAACAACCCCCTCACCGCTCACCTCCACCCCCACCCCCATCACCAGATTCAACTTGCACCAAAGCTACAAGAAAAACTTAATCTTGCACTGAGAGGTGCCAGAGTGATCCCAGGATGAAAGGGATCTGAGCCCCTCCATCCATCAGCCATTCACCTGGTGAATAATTCAGACAGCTCCCTGCTGGGGCAGCTGGACGGAAGGCCAGGGAGGTCAGGGGAGGCCAGGGAGGTCAGGGGAGGCCAGGGAGGTCAGGGGAGGCCAGGGAGGTCAGGGGAGGCCAGGGAGGTCAGGGGAGGCCAGGGAGGTCAGGGGAGGCCAGAGAGGTCAGGGGAGGCCAGGGAGGTCAGGCAGAGCAGTGTCCCTTTGGACATCTCTCACTTCTTACTGTGTAGCCGTGGGCAAACCGGCCATGGCTGACCTTGCCCCTTTGGAGAGAATGTTCACAGACAAGGCTGCATTTAACTAGCACCTTTACCTCAGTGTGCTGCGTGTGGAGGGAGGGATGGATCCAGTCCCTGTGAGCCCTTCTCCCACCGCTACACCCTAAGAATTCCCTAGTGCCCCTACAGAGCTGGGTACTCGGCAGCATACACATCCTGCTGGGGCCTCTGGCTTCATCCAGCAGACAAGATGGCTGAGGCCACGTGAGAAGGTAGCTTTCCTCTAGCCGAGGCTGATTTCTGCCCCTGCTCCGCCCCTGCTCCACACCTGCTGCATACATTGAAGAGCCCAGTTAAAAAGAGTGAAGCTGGATGACTCTCCTACAGAACTCTTGGCTTGCGACTGCCAGGAAAGGAGATGCATGGGGCAGAGCCAGCTGTCCAGCTTCCGGCTCCCCGCCTCTGGAAAGCACTCTGCATGGACTCTTTACTTAACAAGGGCATGAGTCTAGGCCTCCAAAGCAAAGCCCTAGGCACCGAGGAAGGTCAGACATCTTGTCGTCACCCTGTCAGACACACACCCCTCCCCCCCCCCCCCACACACACACACGCTGGGCTCATACTCACAGGAGACCTGCCTCCACTGCAGGACAAGCTTGCTCCTCTGCTCTGGGCCACCGCCTGGTGCCAGCATGGTGAAGCCCACACTCTCTGCAGCACTGGAGAGAGAGAGAGCCCCTCAGCATGCACCACTTGTCAGTCCTGAGAGAGAGAGAGAGAGAGAGAGAGAGAGAGAGAGAGAGAGAGAGATGGAAATGGGTGGAGCAAAGCATTTGGAGCCCGTTCCAGCCCAGGGGTCAGGGACAAGGCCTAGGTGTCTCTTTACATTCTTCACCCCCTCTCCTGTTGCTCCTGGTGCTCTGCAAGGAGGGGTCAAGAGGATCAAGCAAGATATTTACCTCCTGAGGGCGGGCTAGAAGGCACACGAGCTGCCAGCTGAACCCCAGCTCTGCCCCCTACACCCCCTCCCGTCTTTCCCTCACACCCCTGAGGCCTCTTTATACCCTAGTGGGCTTTAAAAATTATTTTCTTGCAATATTGCTTCCTCCTCCAGGCTTACCGCAGGGGAGAAAATGAAGGCACATCTCTCCTAGGTAAATGAGGGAGACCCCAGCTCCCACCTGTGCCCCTCCAGCTAGATGCACCAGTCCTGTCATCCCCAATCCCCAGCTTACCATAGCTGTGGGGAGGCAGAGGCCAGGCCCTTCCCTTCGTAGCTCCTGCTGACAGGTAGGGTATGGGTTGCTGCACCGCCTCCTGCTTCTAAGCCCTTGAGGTGAATTCCAAGCTTTTTCTTCTGCCAGCTAGCCGATCTATGACAACCGCAGCTCAGGGGTTCCTGCTCTTCTGCTACTGGCCCAGGGGGACACGAAGACCTAGAGGAAAGGGTAAAACAGCTAGCAGAAGGCCAAGTGTAGGCAGCAGGCTACTCTTCAGGGGACAAGTGGGCTTCTTACTTTTTCTCTAGGGCCTTCCATAACCCAGTGTCCCCTAAAGGGGCCCAAGGCCTCAGCACCCTGCGAGATGTGGTTAAGAACTATGAGGTGGCAAGCCAGAGCCTGCACCCTGCCAGCCTCCTCCCAGGATAGGGTCAGATAGGGGAGGCTGTAGTATACCCCAGCTCCCTTTAAGGACCCAAAAGACATTGTTCCCTGGGACCACTCCTCCCAGGATAGCTACAAGTTTGGCCTTCCTTGATTGCCAGGTTCATGGCCCCTGTATAGTTTCAGTTGCAGCCCTCAGAGTTCTGTTTAGTCCTGGAGCTCCCAGCCAATGGCAGAGTGGGGCTGACACTGGAGTGAGTGGAGCTACTGGATGCCTGGGCATTTGGTCTAGAAGCCTAAGCAGCCTAGCCGGGTTTCCCTCAGGTTCAGAGAATGGTCCCATTGCATCCCCAACCCCATCCTGACCCCCATTTAATTGGTGTTTTGTTGTTTGAACCAAAGCTGGCCAGGAACCTGTTATGTAGATCAGGCTGGCCTCAAACTCACAGAGATCCACCTGCCCCTGCCCCCCAAGTGCTGAGGTTAAAGGCATGTGCCACCACGCCTAGCTGAATTCTCTGTTCTCTACCTCCACCATGCCACCCTAGTGATCTTCAGGAAGCCACCAAGGTGGCCTGTGCTGCTGTGACCTATGAGGCCCTCAGATACTCTGCTGTGCTCTGCTGAGCAAGGGCAGCTTGCTCAGGAATCCAGGACTCACCTGTCAGCCCTGACTTCACCTCCCCACTTCCCCGTTAGGAGGCAACAGCTTGTGAAGGGTCCAGCAGGGTTTGCACACCATAACCAAGCATGGATATAACTCAGCACAGCTGTAGGCTGAGGGCAGAAGCCATGTGTGTCGGCTTCAGCACTCAGTGCTTACAGTGGCTTGGCTTCCGTTCTCCTGGTACTCTCCTGGCTCAGATTCACAGACAGAGTCTCTGGGTTCAGATCCATGCCCCCTAACTCCTTACGACACACTGCTTAAACTCTGCCCCAACTTCCCAACCCTAAAGTGACAACCTAATGGTCAGAGTTGGCATGAGTGACATCACATAAGGAATATAGGCAAAGGCTCCCGCCTGGCCTTGAACCTACGGTGGGCCTTTTCAGCATCAAGGGAGGTCAGCCCCATGGATGCCTGAGCCTGCTGCAGGCTGTGGCCAATCACAGGTCCTCACTCCACACCATGTTCACCATGTTCCTATCCTATATATCTCTGCCCCTCACATGCAGTGCCCACACAGACCTGCCGTCTCAGACAGCAGTCTCCCTCTTGCTAAGTGCCCCCATCCCTGACCTTCAAAACATCAGTCGAACCACAGTCACAGCACCTGTTAAATAACAAGCAGGCTACAGCCACCCAAATGCACAGATATCATAACCAGCTTGCCAAGGTTACGTGGTAAGTCAGAATGGGTCACAGGCTTCTGAGTCAGGCTGTTTACCCACTTCCTGATGGCTGTCACCCTGCAGGGGCCCTAGTGGGGAAACACTTGAGTGTGCACAGAGCTCCCAGACACCTTGAATCAGTGAGGTAGGCCCATACAAAGACATACAACTACACACGTGCTTGCACACATGCACTCCCACACACAAGTAGCTAGGCATGAACTGGGATATATAGACACATGCACACACATACTCACACACACACACACACATCTTGCTGGCAGCATTCCAGCACCACGTAGATGCCATCATTCAGGCAGTAAAAGGATGCCTCATAGTCCAAACATACCCCCAGCAGGGAGGCACAGGGACACTTCCAGCCTGGAAGGATGATCTGCTGAGAACCCCACGAGGCAGCCTTAAAGCCAGGCCAGTTTTTTTGTTCAGGCTCAGGGATCGATGAAGGCCCAGGCCAGCTTCTGCTCCCATGTCTGTGTCCTTCCACAGGGAGACAAGCCTCGGAGAAGCCTCCTTCTAGCTGACCCCCACCTGAGGTTCCGAGAAGGTTCTTCCTCCCATTTGCCCCCTCAGGATCACTGTGCTTATGATGCCAAGGGCCCGTGAGCAAACAAGGCAGACCAGGGTAGTGTTTGTTGTCTGCTGAAGTAGCAGAAAGGACTCTGGTGACTGAGATCCTCTGGAGTCTAGGAGAAGATACCCTTGCTCTGCCTAGGTAGCTGACCTGTCTCCTCTGATTGATGTCAGTGTCATCCTGATCTGTGGAGAGATGTGGGGGAGGGGCACTCCCTAGCCTCTTCCACCCCAAGTCCACGCACACAACCCCCAGCAGAAGACCCTTCTGCCCCTGAAATGCAGAGACTCCTCAGGAAAGGGGTGACCTACATTGGGAGGCAGAGGACAGCTGCTGCAGCAGGCACTGGCCAACTGCTGGAATAAATTAACACTCTGTGGGAGTGGGAGACAGAATGGAGTTGGAGGTCCTATGTGAAGGAAAGAAACTGTCCTCACCCCATCCCCACTCCTCAGCCCCACCCCCACCTTCAGGACCTGCTCTCAAAACTAACCAGTGTTTTACCTTATCCCCAGAAACAGAGAACAAAGGGGCAGGGCTGGGCCCAGCAGGATCCCTGCACTCCTGTTGCAGAATGGGGCTGATATGCTAGGATTGACCTTTGAACTTCCCAAACCAGAAACATGCAGTTTTGACTCTGATGGGCTAATAAGATCAGCTAGCCTGGAGCTTTTCAGAAATGCTAAATCTGAGGTCTCACACCAACAACAAAATCCCAGGCAGTCGGGGACATATTTGCGATTGAGAAGTATAGGCCAGCAGTATAGCCAGGGCCTAACAGCTACCCAGAAGGCTATGCTGGTACAGCTCTAGGTCAGGCAACTGGGGACAGCATAGGCTGCATACAGTTAGCCTGGAGGAGCTGGGACAGAAAAATGGCAGATTTAAAGGAAAAATAAGTCAAGGGCTCACCCAAAACCTTAACAAACCTTGCCTAAGGAAGGCTAAGACAAGGGCACCAACCCAAGGGCCTCCTACAAGCCTTTAACATGGGGAGATGCTAATGGCCACAGTCAAAGAACTACACAGTGTTGTGTTCTTGATGCCCATACAGCTCAGTAAGGTTAGAGTCATTATCAACATCATAGGGAAACTGAGGCATGGAAAAGGTTAGGCAAATGAAAGAATATCAATTGGACCTGTTTCCTGCCCTCAAAATTTCTGACTGGGTTGCCCTCATAAGTTCCTGCCTCTGCCCTGTCCCTCAGGTAAAGGCTGATTCAGAAACAGAGATGTACAGCCCTCCTCCATACAGACCTTCACAGTTTGTAAGGCATCATTGCCTCATCACTATCTGAGCAAACAGCCATCCCTGTCCCCAGAAAACCCCTCTGGGCTGGGAGCTGGGGGATGTGGTGGGGCAATTGGGGAGTGGAGGATTGGAGCTGCAGATAGGTGAGGCAGGAGCAGGGGGCAGCCAGAGGTCTCACGTGTTCCTGCTAGCCCAATGGCCGCTGTCCCCACTGCTGATAGGAGTGGGAGCTGTTTCCCCTGGGGCCCCAGCTGCCCCTCCCCCAGCTTGGAGCAGCCAGCCAGGCTTGCTTGCATGCAGAACATTGAGGTTAGGATGACAGAGTACACCTGCCCTCCAATTTCTCCCACAGACGTAGGCCTACTCTCCCCGTGATGTGGGCTCACACTCAGCTAAAACCCAAAAGAAAAAAAGAAAAGAAACACCTCACCGCAGGCCTGGGGATCCACAAGATTCCTCTGAGCACCTTCTTAGTACTCCTCAAACCAAGTACTCACAACATGCAGCAAGGGAGTGCCCTCCGCCCCTGATTCCTGGGCCCATTGCTGTACATATCGTCCCAGTATGTCTCTCCTGGATCAAGGCTCCTGCATCCCCTCCCCCGGCTCTACACACCTACAGAGAGGAAGCAGAGAGGGCTTGCATGGTCTACCCAGTTTGTTCTTCAGGGAAGCTCAAGGCTAGTGAGTGGCCTGCAAGCCATCCTGTCCCATCTTAGAGGACTTCCAGGGAGTCTGGACATCTATCTGATCTAGGCAAGTGGAATTTCTGGTAGCCCAGAACATGGGAAACTGAAATGTCCCCTGAGCTGTTGTCACCTGTCTGGCCACGAGGCCCTTTTAGAAAATACCCCCACCTCTGACCCCCTTCAGTCACCCCTAAGCATATACTGTCCAGTGAAGCAATTTCTAAACCCCTTCTGCTTGAAACAGCCACATGGCCTTCCTCCAGGGTCCTCTCAGTACACTGTCTTCTCCCGGACAGCTTCTTGAGCCACTTTCCTTCTCAAGTTCTCCCTGTCTCTGACAGAAGCCTTGGGAAGCAGAGTAGGAAGGAAACCCAACACACATGGAGTTGTTCCGTGAAGCTGAAGAAGCCATTGAGGACCCAGGAGGCTCCTACCATTCAACTGCCTCCCTGGGCAGGAGCCAAGAAAGATCACTCACCCCCACACCCAAGCCTCATTCTGGCTTCCCCCCCTGCACCCCCCTCCCGTCCCAACCTTGTACCCATTTGAGCTCCCTCCTTTGCCACCCACCTGACTAAAGCAAGACCCTGGCTCTGGGTCTCCCCACTTGGAAATTGAAAATAGGGTACGCTTGTCCTGAGCACTGACACATCCTCTAAGCAAACCTCAAAGAACACAGCTAGGGGGCTTAAGAAGCCCGCCTCTTTGTCTGTCCTGCTTGGTTTTCCCCGTCTCCCTCTTCTGGCAGAGCCAGAGCCCTCCTGCAGTGGGAAGGTGGGGGTGTGGGGGTGAGAGTGCTGGGCTCTTCTTGGCAGCTTGGAAGCTGATGTTGGATTTCCCTACCAGCTGGACTTCCCCCGCCCAGTGCCACATGCTGGCTCCTTCCCCTCCCCCCACCTGCTGTAGTTATCTAAGCTGTGGGCCTGTCAATCTGAGTCACACAAGGCAATGCCCAACAAACCCTGGCAGCCTGGTGCCAACATCCCCACCACCACCCTGGAATGCAGACAGCTGGGGGTGGGAGGCAGAGCAACCAATCAGAGCCCAGTCCCAGACCTGCCGGCCATACAGGAATTTGAACTGCAGATTCCTGGGCAGAATCCAGCGTTATGAAATGGGCCTGGGGCTCCTGAAAACCAATGTCCTGCTCCGAGTCGGGCATCCATGCCCATGTGAGCCAGGCAGCCAGAGTGAATGTGACCTCGCTGTACACTGCCCCCTACACTAAATGCCCAGTGCTCTGAAGGCATCTGGCCCACCTGCTGCAAAGGCTGTTATGCAGTGGTGGACCACCTAAGCATCTCAGGTTCCTGACTTGTCTGGCCATCCAGTGTGCTAAAATCAAGGTCTGGGTTTGTAAGGAAGAACCACCAGACACCCCTCCTTCACTCCCAGCCACACCCCCACCAGGGAGGCTCCATCAGGACTGCAAAGACTATTCCAACTAGGAAGGGCTCCTTTGCACCCTTGTCCAAGGACAGCTACCTGAAGGCCAGCAAGCGCAGCAAGAGCAACTGGTATCAAAGTCCAGCTCTCACCTCCTCACTCAGTGGGTCCTCCACCCCCACTCAAGCCTCTCAGAATGCCAGCCTGTTTCCAACACCCAAGCTGTCTCCCCCCTCCCATAGCTGCCGCTCCTCCCGCTGCAGGGACATTTCCATGCTACCCGAGGCCATCATGTGGCACCAGCACTCCTCTCCTCCCTGTCCCCTCCTCCATACCCCCTCCTTAGCAGAATACACAGCTATGTCCCTAGCACTGAGGAGTCAGACTTCCTAATGCTCTGTACCTTTGGGTTGCCCAGGTATCTGGTCCTAAGTGGTTCCCCCACCCCACCTCAGCAACTGCCCTGGGAAGAAAACCCTGCTAACCGTGCAGGGACAGGTGGTCCCTAGTTCCCCTACCCAAGCCACTTAAGCCAACCCCGTTCTCTCGCAGAAGCCGCTCACAACTCACCTTTTTGCAATGGGACCTGATGCTCAGACCAGGTAGCTGGACAAGGGCAGCTTGGCAGGCAGAACGCGGGGATGTCCGGTCTGGTTCGGGGCAGCGGGAGACTGGGCAGCGCCTGGGAAGGAGGCGGACCCGCAGGCTGAGCTGCCGCTGCCAGGGAGGGGGCTGCGGGGTCAGCAACAAACTGAAGCGAAAGAGGGAGGGCGGGAGGAAGACAGACCGAAGAGGGGGAGAGGCAGAAGGATCAGAGCGCGCGTGCTCAACAGCAAGCAAGCAGAGGGAGGAGAGCGCGCAGCGGAGTGACAGCTGGGGCGCATCTGCGATGGCGGGCGCGCGCGCGGGCCTCCGAAGCTCTGTGACAGAGGGAGAGCGTTTTTTGGGTGAATCTCCGCTGCCCCAGACTGGAGGTTCCCTTGTACCCTGACCTCCCGGGGCTCCTGCAAGCAGCCATCTCTATTCGTTTGGAAGGCAGGACCTTCCAAAGGGTACAGGACCCAGACCACAGCCCCACTGACTGTCTTAGATCTTAGACCTGCTGGAACACTAGGTCTGTCTCCTGTGTCAGACCTCAGTTGTGATAAGGAAAAGCCAGTTCCTTAAAGGCTGAGTTCGCTTGCAAGAGGAATGTTGAGGGTCCTCAGAGGTGGCAAGGCAAGAGAGGGACCTTTAGACAAGGGGCTGAGTCTCTAAATGTGACCACCTTCCGCCAGGACTATTTGGAAGAGTGGAGTGTCCGAACAGGCAGCTGCAACCTGGAGGACCAGGTGCCCAACAAGCACAGAGACCATGTGCCTAGGTGCCCACAGGGAACTGAAGGACCTGGCCTTGCTGCTCTAAAGGATGGGT
This sequence comes from Grammomys surdaster, assembly GCF_004785775.1. Classification (NCBI taxonomy): domain Eukaryota; kingdom Metazoa; phylum Chordata; class Mammalia; order Rodentia; family Muridae; genus Grammomys; species Grammomys surdaster. Next base: position 199,805 of record NW_021620771.1, on the reverse strand, counting down.
CAGAAGGCTGCATCCAGGAATGGAGAGGCCTCTCTCCCAATCAGGACAAAGCAAGTCTAACAAATTGCCGGTCACTGGCATGGACAGCATTCCTTCCGAAGCTGGATTGAGCCAGAGGCTAAGCCAGAAGAGAAGCTGGCCTTCCCAGCCTGCAGCATGAAACGGGCCTCTTTCCTTTACATCTTGCTGGTCCAGCAGATGATCTAGCTTGTAGGTAACACAACATGAATATGTATCCCAGAGTCCTTCCTCTATGTTATATTCATGGCTTGGGATGAAGGCTGGGGGCACCTTGATTCAGGTCTGCAACCCAACGGATCTGGGAGAGTCCTCATCCTCTCTGAAGTCCCCTGTGCCTCCCAGTCCACTACCCTAACACACTCCCACCTCCTGTCTCAGGAAAATAGGCCCTTCAAGAGCACCGTGACCTCTGCTCATAGTGATCTACCCCTACCTTAAAAACTCAGCTCCGGAAGGTGGAGGTGGGGGCAAGATGGCTCTCCTGGGGTGAACTCCCAGAACCCACATTGAGATAAGAGACTCCCACAGGCTGTCCTTGGGATGGATACACACACACACACACACACACACACACCATATAAGTAAAATTAACAGCAACACCCCATCATCCGTCTGCAGGGATTTTTTTTTCTCTGTGCTACTTTATGGTTCTGGTCACCGAGAAGTCCCTGTGGTGGCAGCTTTGTGTCCTGTATTGTGAGCTGTTTGGGGGATAATTCGCCTTACCTTTGCTTATCACCCACAGCTCTCTGCTCTCCTGTTGGTTAAGTCTAAGCTTTTGCTTCTCAAGTAGTTAGCAGCTAAGCAGTTACCCCTTGCTGAGTTCTCGCCTTACAGAACAAGCAGGGGGGTTGAGCTCTGCAGTTACCTCGGCCCAGGAACCCTAGGATGCTGGTACTCGCTGAGTACCAAGGCCACAGCTAACAGCTACAGAAATCAGGCCCCTCCCTCACAGTCCCTGCTTAAGCCAGTCAGAGGCCAAGAAGGATCAACACAGGTGCAGAGGCCAGCAGGGAAAAGTTGGTGCTCCAGGGGTGTGTGGGTGGGTGTGTGTCTGAGTGTGTGTGTGTGTGTGAGTGTGCGTGTGCATGCTTGTGCTGGTTTGTGTGTGCTTTGTTTTGCCATCCCTGGTGACAAAGCAGCACCACAGAGCAAAGATGAATGCCCTCTTAAGGCTCCAGCTGCCTGTGGTCTTACTGTGGTGCTCTGTCAGGCTATGAGCCCAGCTGAGAAGATAGCAAAGCACTAGGGTGTGGGAAGAAAAAATGAGATCCCTGTGGAGAGACCCCAGGATGGGAAGGCAGCCTGAGGCAGGAAGGACGGGCAGGGGAAGGACCCAGGTAAACTGTGGCAGGTGGAAAGACATCCGAACTTATCCTTCATCTGTGGCAGGTTTCTCCCAAACTAAGGTTAAGGTCTAAGACCAACCAGACCCAACCATAAGGAAAGCTCTCTGAACTACCCCAGGAAAGCCATGCAGCAAGGCTTCCTACTCTCTTCATCAAAAACTCTGGACAGATGCAGCCACACAACAGGTAGCAGGAGGTGACTCAGGAAGATTGTCCTCCCAGGCACTTCGGTGAATCTTCCAAGAACCTCTGGTCCCTAGAGTCTCCCACAGCAACAGAACAGGGATGCTGGCCTGAAGGCTGAGCTGTCTGTGGATGTGCTGGGACAGGACTAAAGCCTGAGAGTGCGAGCCTCTGGCAGGGCAGATCCCTGGCTGGAGATTCCTGTGCTCCTTGCTCTCTTCCTACTTCTTTAAGGGCATCTTGCCCTCCTCAGAAGGCAGGCCCACTTTGTTTCTCATTTAAATCTCTCATTTCCAGTGGATTGCTAAAGGGCTTGGGGCGGCAGGTCACTGGGAGTGATGAAATGGTACCCCATAGGGGAGGAGGAGTCTGGGAAGGTCTGAACTTGAGCAGTCAGGGAAGTGAGGTCACCCATGAACGTGCCTCCCAGTCGAGTGCTGACACTTTTATTTACTAAGCCCAAGAAACATCTACTGAGCCCTGTTGTGTGACAGTGCGACTCTAGGTCTAGAGTCAGAGCTCAGTGTGCTTGCCCTCTGTCAACCCCACTCCGGGGGGTGAGACAGCAACTCCATAAACAAATCTCATCACTTAGAAAATAAACCAGCAGTGAGAGAGAGGAGGGAGGGGAGGGGGGAGAGAGGGTGAAGAGGATGAGAAGAAGGGAGAGGGGGAGGGGAAGAGAGAAGGAGAGACAGAGAGAGCAGAGCAGTGAGGGAGAAAGGGAGAGAGAGCAAATAACGAGTTGAGGGGGTGATGAGGTGAAGAGAGAGGGAGAGGGAAAGAGGGGTAGGGGAGAGGGAGAAAGAGAGAGGGAGAGAGAGAGTTGATGATGGAGAAGGCTCCTTTATCTGGGGAGGTCAAGGAAGTCTCTGCCAGGTGATGAGGTTTGAGTTGGTTTTATAAAGAGTTGAGATCTGATTATACCAGCTAGCCATGCTGAGCTCTAGGGTAAGAGCATTCCAGAAAGAGACAACTGACGTGATGCCCTGAAGTAGAATGAACTGACCTGTTTGAGGAAGACAGTGATTCAGGCTGATGCCAAAGACACCAGCCAGGCTGCCTCGTGGGTTTGCAGGGCTCTAAGTTTTGCTCTAAATGGGAAGGTTGGGTGAGGGTCAAGTAAAGGAGAATGGATCCAAGAAAGGCCAGCGTAGGAAACGGGAGCCCTAAAGGCACACTGCAAGAGAAGGTCGTCTTGGCGGTCACAGCAGAAGTGAGTAGGGTGTGTGTGTTCAGTGTGTACTCATTTTGGTATGGCGTACTGGAACCAAGATCTTCAGAACAGAGGTGAAGAGAAATGACCACCATGGACAGAATGATCAGACAGTGCAGGGTCAGCCTCCAGCTAGAGGGTGGGCTCAGCTTCTGAGTGTGTGGAGATGCTGTGGTTACTCCCAGCGACATAGTGCCTCAGGAAGCTACTGGAATACACCGAACTCTGCAGTGACTAGACAGCTGGCCTCGTAGGAGCTGAGGCTAGAACTGGCACTGGCCTGCCCTTCACCTAGCCCTCATTTCTACCCAAGGAGCCCTGAAGCCTGACTGTCAGAGGTAGAATCAAGCCCTACCTTCTCCAGACCTCCCATATTAGAGTCATTGACACCTCTTCCGTCTTGGAAATTGCATGGTTCCATGGGATCCACCCTGAGCCACTGAAGAAAGAGAAGAGTTCCATTCTAGAAATACTCTAGGACCCTTTGACTGCCGAAGCCAAGGATGAAGTCAGAAGCTCCCTCCCATCCCAAGGGGTCAACTGTCCTCAACATCAGCACCGATGCCCTCTGCTTGTGCTTGGAAGCAGGAAGTGTTTCTGGGGGTGAAGGAAATCTGTGTGGAGTGAGCACCTAGGGCGGTCCTCAGTGAGAAAGGAGATGGGAGCCCCTCCCCCCTCAGGAAAAAGCGAGAGCAGAGTGCCACCACACTTGCCCACTTGGGATGGCATTGCTACATCTGTGTTTCTTCTCATGGATCTACATGCCCACGGGGACCTTTAAGCCTGGCTGCCCCTATCACGGAGGCTCCCCAAATCCACCTCAGAAATCCTGAGGCTGTGGGGAGAGGAGGGGACTCCTAGGATCTCAGTTGTTTTTGTTTTTGTTTTTTTAGTTGCAAACCCAGCTGTATGACTATACTATCCAACATGGAAGTTGCCAACTACACGGGGATACCCATACTTACGTTAAGATGAAATAATCTTAAAAATTCGGGCCCCCATCTCACAAGCCACATGTGGAGTTTCCAGCAGCCATAGGTAATTAGTGGTTACAGTTTGGGACAAGAGAGGGCATCCTCTTGTAAAACCCATCTACATGAGGAAACTTTGGGTCAGCAGCTCCCGGGACCTGCCACAGCATCACCCGTTGCCATGAGAAATCCAGGTTTCCAATCCTAGCCTGCCACCTGAATGAGAAACTCCACAGTGACTTCCAGCTGTGCTCCAGGAGGCTCTGGTCTACAGAACCTAACCCTTGCAGCTTCTGTCCCCTGAGCCTCAACAGTGGTACAGGTTTGTAATCGCAGCTACTCAAGAGGTGGCGGCAGACACATCACAGGTTCAAGGCTAGCCTGGGCAACTTAGCAAAACCAAGCTTCAAAATGAAAAAACAAAAAGTCTGAGGATGCAGCTTACTGACAATGGCAGTTTCAACTCATTGCCCAAGTGAGGCAGAACAGGACCATGGCCCTGGAAAGTCCAGGGCTCCAGCTGCACCAGCTGGCACTCTGTTGGCATGACGACTTCATTATCTCCTTCCCTGTCAACCCTCCCAGGCTCATGCCAGGCTGGATTCCCACTGTCTTTGAGAAAAGACGCAGTTCTACACCCTGTGACATACAGGGACACAAGCGCAGCCGTGGAAGAGCCACCAGGCACTCGAGTCAGAATGAGCATCGAGTGACCTTAGAACATCTTAGGCAGGTGGCATCATGAAGAAGCCAGTCCTGTGCTCAGTGTGTATGAGAGGCCTGCCCATATGCTGCAAGCTCCCCACCCAGACATCAAGGGGAGAACTCAGAGCTATGTCTTACAGGCTCAGGGCCCCAGACCGAAGCTAGGTTTGTTACTTCCTGGCTGGCAACTTCTGAGCCATGGAACCTCTACTCAGCTTCTGTTCCCTCAGCCCATGAAGTCTAAATGAGGCTAGCCCCAGTCTGTGAAGAATTCAACATCCTCCTGCCTGTAAAGATGCCTGACTCACCCAGAGCACCCAGAATGTCTTTAATATTATTCTAGACACTAAGAAGTTGGCCTACTTTGTAGACCTTCTATTCAGCATAGCCCTGCCTTTTCTTTCTATTCTTTGGCCCCAAGTCCTCCTGTCGTTCTTTGTCCCAGATTTCTCTTAGTATGTGAGTGCCCCCTTGGGTTCTCCAGACCTATTTGGGAATCAAAGAGACAGATGGCTCCTGTGATGGGAGACATCACAAGGGAAGCATCTGTGCACTGATGGCCTCCCTGCTCTCCAGGAAATGGCCTTGCAAACTCGGGTGGTCTGGCTATGACTCGGCCTTCAGCAGCTCAGCTTTCTTCCTCCGTGTGAACAGGGTCTGCACTTACAGAGGACGTTACACCAGGGCTGAGATCCACCAGCCCTGTGAGTTGCCAGACTCACAAAGGCCCTCATTCCGGGCTCAGTTTCCCACCTTTGGTCCCATGATCTTGCACAGACAATGCTCTCCCCAGCTTCTTTTTTCAACTGGGTCAAAGGGGAAAGAGCGAGTGTGCCTTGAGCTCCCAGGGACCCGAGAGGAAGCCATTCTCTTGGATCTTTGGCCTTAGAGCCTGGCCTTTCTCAGGCATCTCTTGGTTCTGCTTTACGCACTGGGAGAATCCGCTGGCCTGGGTTCCCACCTGGCTCCTGCTCCCAGAGGCCCTAGATGCCCCTTACCAGAGACTCAGCCTTCCTCCTTCCCATCTGCCCGTGCTTCTCCTCAGCCACTGGTGATAAGCTTCTTCAAGTGGATGCTATCTATTTTCTTCTCTCACTGCCTCCTCCCTTCCCAAACATTCATCTGGCCCTGCCCTCCTCCTTCCTGTTCCCTGCAGCTGTGGGCATCCAGATGCAAGCGGACTACCTCCAGCGCCAGTTCTGGGCAGCCATGCAGCAGGTAGGCGTCTGAGGGCCCAGAAGCAGGAAGAGGACTCAACTAGCCATCCATAGGAAAGAACTGTCTCCACAGCCTGACCCATCACTGTCTCAGGAGATACCCCATTCTCTTTCTGCCTTCCCTGACCTTCCCTGAACCCTGCCAATTGGGCCTCTTCCTCCTCCCACCCCAGTGCCCTGTCCCTGATCAAACCCAAGGCAAAGGGTAAAACAGGGCCATTGCTGTTGCCTCCAAACTACCCTAGCCTTGTCTGCCTACAGAGTAAGGCAGACTTCACTTGGACCCTCCCTCCAAGGCCCAGGCCTCATTTGCTGCCCAGGCTCCTGGGAACTTTCCCTTGTTCTATCATCTGTACACACACACACATACACACACACACACACACACACACACATACACACACACACACACACACCACACACCTGGAGCCTTCACTATCCTTCTAGCCAGAGGCCTCTTCACAGTGAGAAGCTTCCTCTGCTCTTTCACTCCTGGTTGCCAGGAGGTAAAGAGTGCCGATAAGGACTCATCCTATGAAAACTCTAGTGCCATGCTGGTGGCCCGTGTTTGTCCTCAGAAGAGCACAACCTGCTGCTCAGTACCCTGTTGCTGAGACACCCCCACAGGTGTACACATGCCTGGTACACGGGCATGCCCTCCCACACATGTACACATGCCTGGTACATGGGCATGCCCTCATCTACTGCATCCACCACAGGCAGACTCTCCACATACAACAGGCACTCCCCAAATGTACTACCCAGGCTATGTTTACAGACACACCACAGACAGACCCTCCACATACAAGACACCTTCATGTCCACAGCACGCTGCACATATACAGATCGACACCTGCACATAGAATGTCCGTACCGCATACCACACATAAAATGTGTTCACATACTCCACATACACACCACACATAAGCCTACCTGTAACACATACACACTGTATACACATAGACACATACCTCACACTTGACGCTACATACAGGCACACACATCCAAGTGTGTACTTACACCCACAAAGGTGCACACCATTCACAGATGTCCCTTCTTCCTTCCAGTGCAACACTGTAGAGGGGCCATGCCCGAAGAGCTGTGAGGACCCCGTAAGTTCTTCCTGAGAGCAGAAGTTCAGTGCCCTCTGTCTCTCTGTGGACTGCTTCTTTCCCAAATGCCCCCTTTCCTGACCCTGACTGCAGGGTTCCGCCCTCCTCAGCTGCTAGAGTGAACAGGAGGGCTGGAGCCAGCGATAGCCCTGGCTATGACCTCCTGTCCCGGACTCTTCCCCCAGGATCTGGACTGCTTCGTCATAGACAACAATGGCTTCATCCTGATCTCAGAGAGACCCCAAGAGGTGAGTGACTGAGGATCTTGAACTGAAAGAAGAGGGCAGGAAGAAGTCTTGACCTTAGACCTTAGCAGCTATGGCAAAAGGCTGGGGCCTTCCTTCCACTTTGATGCAAATCTGGGTAGAGGTAGTTGCCCCAATCCATTCCAAATACGGAGCACCATTCAAATGCAAAATTGCTCCCTGTTAATTGTAACTAAGCTGACCTTTCTGAGAAATGCTGAAAGGAAGTGCCACCTATGTTGAAGGAACCACTCAATACTAGCCCTGCCCTGAGAGAGCCCGGCAGCTCAGCCACCATGGGCCCTGTCCCCTCCCCCACACAACCATCAGGGACTTTTGAGCCCTAAGTCCTTCTGCTGCCTGCACCTTGCCTCCTCTCTCCATCCTCCCACCCCATGGTAGACATCATGGAACCCAGGGGAACTGTCTCCACCTCTGCTCCTCTCTGACGATTTGACTCTAGCCACCAAGCCAGGGCACCCATAGGGACCATCCTCGCTTCATGCAGCAGCCTGCCTTCCCGCCAGCCACCTACTCAGGCAAAAGAGGAAGCCACGATGGTAATTTTATATCTGCTCAGCCACAGTTCAGACCCTAAAATTAGCCAGGAATTATACTTTAAAAAAAGCCGTTCAGCCTGGAACTAAACCTGAACACATCCACCTGAACCAGCTCCGTGACACAAGCCTGCAGCTCTGCATAATCCCCAGCAGGAAGGTGTATGTTCAGTTCAGCGAGCAGCTTCCAAGATCTGTGCCTCAGTTTCTTCCTCCTGCAGACCAGAGGCTGGGCCACCTGAAGTCAGGGCTCAACCCCAAGCTGGAGGCTCCAGGTGCCTGGATATTGGCAGAGTTGCAGGATCAGAGCTGACACTGACCAGGGTCATGGCCAGGGTGGTCTCTGTCCCCCAAAGCCATACTGTAGCCTTGTGAACATGGAGCTGAGGGTCCATGGAAACTGTCAGAACATGACAGGGAGTAGAGCATCAGGAGACCGGGCACAGAGACAAGGTAGAGAGAAGGGCTCCAAGAGACTGTGGAGCTGGTACCCCAGGGACAGTTCTCTTCTTCTCCCCTCTCCCCTCTCACCTCTCCTCTCTCCCCTCTTCTCCCCTCTCCCCTCTCCTTCCTTGTTTGTTTTGGTTTTGGGGGGTGGGGGAAGATGGGGAGACAGAGTTTCTCTGTATAGTCCTGGCTGCACTAGAACTCACTCTATAGACCGGGCCACCTGCCTCTGGCTCTCGAGAACAGGAATTAAAAGCATGTGCTGGCCAGGCATGACAGTTCTTAAGTAGTGTACAGCAAGAGCTGAGAGGAGAAAGCTGCTTCCGCTGCTTCCTCATACTGGAAAAGCCTGAGTTGTCAATCAGAATGCTGGCCAATCATTAGTCCTGGCACTCAAGTGCTGGTTCGGACTCCTTCCTTTTCCCACTTTTCCCAGTCACTGCCCATCTCCACACAGAGATAGTCAGTCCATTCTGTCAGAAAACAGATGAAAACAAAAGTTGACTCTGTGGCTGAGGAGGCCCCAGGACAACAGGGTGTCTTGGTCGCTGGAACCCTAGTCCCGCTGCCATGTGACCATGACTGGCTATGGTCTCCTGTTGGGTTGCTCAAGGGTCTAAAGACAGCCATGAACCTAAGGAGTAGCAGAGGGAGTCAGGTGGTTTGATCAGGCGAGGTAAGATTACACCCAGGCCCAAGAGTATGCCAGAGCATGAGCCAGTGGGGCCCACAGAGGGGCAGAGAGCATTTGGGGGGCCTCGGCCTTGTGAATTGGCAGCCTCTAAGGGAGACTGAGCAAGAGCTGAGGCACGGGACGCAGGTGCTGTTTCCACAGGATCTGCTATGGATACTGAACCGTCTCATGTAATGTTCATGAGCTTGAAATATTAATGGCCTTTTGATTTTCTTTTCCCTAACCATTTGAAAGCAAAAGGGCCATTCTTTGATCAAGAACCCACATAAGTTCTCAGTAGGCCAAATGGAGTTCTCTGCCTTAGCTTGCCAATCTTTGCTCTCCAGCCCAGTGCACCTAAGACAAGCAGCATAGGTAGGGTAACCTCAGGGAGGGAGACCCCAGGGTCCTTGAATAACATACTGAGTTGCTTTGTCTCCGTTCTACCTAGAGCATCCCCGCTGGTACGCTCATGAATTGTAATCCCAGGACATTGCAGAATCCATCAGTTTGTTCTGAGATTTATATTTGCTGAAACATAAATTTTCATTCTCTATTTTAAGTAGTTCGCTTGTGTGCCTTCGTCTTCTCAAGTATTGTGTCAGCTTATGTTTTTCATGGGCTTATAAGCGAATCCAAATCCTGTGTGAAGAATATAAATGAAACTAGCTTCTAGAGGCTTCTACCAGCTCCAAGACATGCCCTCTCAACACACACACACACCTCCAGTGAACAACCATGTTCAGGGCTTGTGTGGTGCTATGGGGTAGAGACGGGTCTCTGCAGGGATCTTGTTATCTGGGGATAATTGGTGAACTCAAACTAGTTTTGTCTAGAGGACTGAGGGAGGGTACAAGTCCCTATCACCTGGTGGCCACCCTGAGTCCTTCAATACCCTGTCCAAGTTGGTCTGTCATGACTCAGAAGAGTTCACTGGCTCTGATGCACTTGGTTGGGTCTCATAGAACTACAGCCAACCCAGCAAGTCTCTGAAAGCTAAGGATCAGGGGTACCGAGCCCTGGGTTAGCTCTAGGATTCGTGTCAAGACTGGAGCTGCAGTTTCTTGGCAGGGCTTGGTATCTCTCTCCTCATCTGGACTTGTCTGGGATAAGCTGTAAACTGAGCCATACTAGATCCACAGGCCTGGGACTCAGCCCAGTTTGAACACACAGCACATGGACGGGTAATTGACAGGCAGCCACACAGCAGACAAGGGAGCCCTGCACTGGGGCAACTACCCCACAGCAGGGACGGATTGGCTCACATCTAAACTCTTTCCTGCCTAAGCCGACCACTGGTCTCTAGGCTCCAGGGCAGATCTCATAGGACCTTGACTCCATCCTAAGCTCATATCAAACTAAACGCAGGCAACCCTAGGCCTTTGGATCTTCCAGACTTCCACCAGCATGTGGACTGTGCTAAACGTATGGATAATCTCTGGTTGGAGATTCCAATACTGTTCCTGGTGTAGCACCTGTTAAATCTGGGTCCTGATGTAAGAAGGGACCCAAAACCCACATTGGCACCTTCCCTTTGCAAGTCTAACATTTCTGTCTGAGGCTCTACTCCAGTTGGACAAAGGCCAACAGTAAATATATCTGTTAGGAAAGGTGTTCTCAAGGTGGCATCACAGCTAGGGGAACTCTGGCCTTCCGGTCCATTTCCCAGACAGGAGGGCAACAGTTCCTAATACAAGCCTTTCACTTTAAGTGGATCCCCAGAAGTCCTCAGCTGGGCTTTGTACCATTTCATTGGCCATCCCTTAGTACAAGGGTTTCTGGGAAGTGTAGTCTTTTTGTGGACCACATTGCTAACAGTGTTGCAGTCAAAGTCCCTTACTAAAGGAAGGACAGTGGGCATGTCCTGCTGAAATGTTCCCTGTTCTAGGACATGGAGTTTTGTTTGCAGAGGCAGAAGTATTTTTCAGGGTCCAGGATGTGCTTTCTTACTGTCAGACCTCCCTCAGAAATGCAGGGGTAGTGACGACTCCAGATGCCTCAAAGGATGCTGGGCAGTAATTGCACTTGTTCCCAGATACTGGTTGATTAGATCACTGTCTTAGGGTTTACTGCTGGGAACAGACACCATGACCAAGGCAACTCTTACAAGGACAACATTTCATTGGGGCTGGCTTACAGATTCAGAAGTTCAGTCTGTTATCATCAAGGCGGGAACATGGCAGCATCCAGGCAGGCATGGTGCAGGAGGAGCTTAGAGTTCTGCATCTTATTCTGAAGGCCTCTAGGAGAAGACTGACTTCCAGGCAGCTAGGATGAGGGTCTTAAAGCTCACACCCACAGTGGCACACTTCCTCTAAGAAAGCCACACCTCCTAATAGTGCCACTCCCTGGGCCAAGCATATTCAAGCTACCACAAACACAAAGGGAGGAGTGGGGTTTGGTGGTGGTGGTGTGTGTGTGAGTGTGTGAGTGTGTGAGTGTGTGAGTGTGTGTGTGTGTGTGTGTGTGTGTTATTTTCAGGGGATGGCGTAGATAACACTTTCAAACCCACGCTGTCTGAGGTTATTTTGGCATCAGACCTAGGGGCAGAGAAAGGGATAAGTGAAGAAGGTAGAGATGCCCAAAGAGTGTCAGAGCCAAAGAGGTGAAAGACACGCGTACTCAGACATAGATGCAGAAAGACAATAGATGCAGAGGAGAAACGGGGGTGGGGGGGTGGGGGGGGGCAATGCCAGGTCTCCTACCCTCCTTGGAGGAAGAGGCCAGTATGAGTGAAGCCCATGGCAGAACTTGTCAAAATCTGCCTTTGACATCACACACTACTACCACCATCACCACCACCATCATCACTACTACCCCACAAACATTACTACCACACACACACACAATACCACCACAACACCACCACTAACATTACCATCCCACACCCCCACCACTATCACCATCACCATCATCACCAGCACCAACATCATCACCACCACCATCACCACCACAACTAACAAAAAGCACATCCAACAAACGAGGTCCACAAACTCATCTTCTTAAAAGCCCTGACTCATGTGGACTGTTCGAAGGAACTCTGTACTGTTTGGGATTGTGGGGGGTTTTGGGGGGTTACTTATTGTTTAGGGGGTTTTGTTGTGTCGTTTTGTTTTGTTTGAGCACCCTCTGGGCTGACGTCATAGCCAGCTGCAGATGACAGCATGATTTAGGAAGCATTAGGTTGCAGCAGGCAGTTGCAGGTGGGGGAGGGCTCCAGGGAAACTGGATTGCATGGAAGAGTGTTGAGCCCATGGAAGCGTGTCCACAGAGACACGGTGGCAGCTCTAGTTTCCCCCTCACAGATGGGAAGACTTCTGGGCGAAGCGGATGGTGCTGTCATGATGCAGCTTCTCAGCATGGGGGTGTTCAGCCGGTAAGTGGAACACAGCTCCCCCTGGTCCTCAGATAGCCCTCAGTCTGACCTCAGAAGCCCCCAGACTGGAGACAGAGACTGAAGCCAATCTAGGGCTGGGTGTAAGGCTGTGTGAACATCCCTCAGATGGACTCTCCAGCCTCAGCTCGGCGCTCTGAGGAAAACCACAGACTAAGATAGCAAGCATGCTGCTCATGTCCTTGAAACCATCCAAACACCGGCATGCCATTTTGGTGGGAGCTGGTTTCTGGTTCACTGTTGTAACTTGGGTGCCCTCCTGGATCTCAGTCAGCATATGTTCTGCAGTCAAGGCCTCTGGGCTAGGGCATGGAGTGGTTTTGTCTTCGACACAGCTTGCTTCTGCATTTCAGTGTGACCATGTATGACTACCAGGCCATGTGCAAGCCCCCAGATCATCACCACAGTGCAGCCGAATCCCTGATGAGTGTGAGTGTCACCCAGGCCTTCCCTCTGCCAGGGTACATCCTCTGCCCTGTCCTTGAGAACGTCATCTGGTCCCATTCTTATCCAGCCTCAGTCCTTCTGCCTCAGGCTACCCTGGACTCTCTCCTGATCCTGCTCACCCCTTCCCCTGGGGCTGTGGGGCTCTCTTGTCCTAGGGGACAGTACTGGTAAGATAGAGGTGTCCAGACACTAAGAGCACATCCTCACCTACCCCCACAGCCTGATGTTAAGATCTTCAGGGATCCTCATCATTGGCCCACCAGAGATGGGAAATGACCAGACACCATGTGTCAAGGCCCACTGTGGGGTGTCTGACCAACAGAAGGCCCTTGTGCAGGCTGACATGCAGAAGGAACACTCTGCTTTGGTGCTCCGTCTGTGGGGACAGGCAGGTGGGACCTGGAGGGTGGCTGTTACAGGGCATCACCTGGTGTTTCCCTGAAATAGTTCTGCTCTCCTCCAGCCTCTCTCTGCCCTCTTGATGGTGGCCAGGTGGCTACTGCATGAATGCCTGCTGTGAGTAGGGGTTAGATGAAGAACCGCCCATGCTGGGGAATGGGTCAGGGGTCAGGTGTCAGGGGAAGGGGTGGAAGGGGTCCCTGCACCTAGAAGCTGGATTGTGAGGCTGGGGTCAAAGGAGAGGGCTCCTTATAGATGGAGTATGAATCTTGGGGTCCCAGGTGAAGAGAATTCCCTGGGTGGGAGGACTGGGTCATTAGGGGTGACATGTAGGAGAGGACTCCCTTACATATGGAGACTGGTGCATGAGGATATCCTTAAAATGTAGCCAATGGCCCAGAAGATAGCCTGGCTCCCTGGCCAAGGGAAGAGGGAGGTATGCAACCCCACCCTATCCCTCCTCCACTTATGCCCTCCTGCAGACAGACAGGTTCCTGCAGGCGGCAGGTAGATGCAGTGGCATCCCAAGCGCCGCACACGCCAGCCTCCAAGACTGTGTCCTGTATCCTACAGGTTCCTGTTAGAGTGGAGTGCCTGGGGATCCTGGCAGGACAAAGGGTCAGAGGGTAAGTGCAAGAAGGCAGCTGTGAGGAGGTAGCTGTGGGCGGCACTCTGGTACACTCGTTGGAAAGCTTTTGTCTGGGGTCAGTGACAGCAGGGTGGGTGTCAAAGTGTTCATGGTCCTAACCTCATCTCATCCATCACCTCCCCCTCACTCTGGGCTCCCCCACCTCTGTGTGTGACGTCATATCACCTCTGAACACCTTCGCTCCGTGTGACATCATCACCGCCCTGTGACATCATCACCACCCTATGACATCATCACCACCCTATGACATCATCTTGCCCTCGTGTGATCCTGTGCCTTTCCCGTGCCATGTCCAACCCTGTGGTGGGCTCGTGCTCTGGGCAGCCAAAGCTGTTTTCCATCACTGTAAGTAATTCTGTCTGAAAGATCCTACCTTATCCCGGTGTACCGGGGAGCTGCATGGGCTTGCCTTTAAGCCTGTATCCAGGGAGTGAGCACAAGCTGAGTCCCTTTATCTTTTATCTTTTTCTTTATCTGAGTCCCTTATACTAAGACACTCCTTGATTGGGGGAGGAGGGTCCCCAAACCCTTAATCCATTTTAAAGCACCATTTCTAGGAAGCAAGGAAACCCGGACTTCAGGCCGCGTAGGTTTAGCCCTGCCTTCGGAAACAGCCATCTCTCCTTAAGAGGATCCAGTAATTAAAGGGAGGTGTGGCCCATTATGTAGTTGAGATGCCACCAGGCCACCCCAGAGACAAAAGCAGTGGCACCTGTGCCCAAGTACCTGCCACCCTCAACAAAGCTCCAGGTTTGAAGGAGCGTCCTCTAGGATAACACTTGAGTGAAACTGTGCCTAAGGTCAGAGCGCCTCAAAGACAATGACAGGTTGAGGTGGCTCTGACAAAGCAAAGGAAAACTTTGTCCCAGCTGCTGTTGATGCTTGCTGCCAGCCTGGGAAAGGACATCTGTTTGTCTTCACAAACCAAGAGACACAAATGGAGACGTGGGGCTCCTAAGACACAATGGCGCCAGACTTCAGCCCACCCTGCTCAACAAGTCTCTGGGCTCTGGACATGTGGTAGTGAGAAGGCTCCCATTGCCTCATTAGACTTTCTTATGTAAATGATACTCACTCCTTCCCCTCCACCTCGCTGGCTACTACTGACCAAGGCAGGTCCTTGGGCCCGAAGTTCCTGGATTTGGTCCCCTTCGTGATTCCTATGGGAATCCAGTCAGGAACAGTGACAGAAGCCTCGTGTTACAGCCTCCTCTCTCACTGTAGCCTCGGGATGCAGTCAGATGTGTATGTTCTGTGCGTCCCTTCTGCAGGGTAGCCAGTAGACCTCAAGGAAGCCACTTGGTCCTGCCACTGGTGACAGGTATCAGCACTGGAATGTCCTCTCCAGTGACAGGAAAATAGCCCAACTCTAAGCCTGGTAGGGGACGAGCCATGTTATGAGGCTTCTGGCCTCTGACCCCGGAGACCAGGCACAGGGGTGCCCAGCAGCATGAACAGGAAGTGAAGCCAGCTGAGCCATGGCTGCTCTCCCAGCCCACAGGAACTGTTTAGCCTGAAGCCTGCCTCCCCTCTTAGCCTCATTGTCTGTGAGGGAAGCAGCTGGGTCCAGGCATGGAGACCTGTGACTCTCCTCCTCACTCCTTGTGTGACCTTGCAAAAGTGATGTCATGTTTGCACCCCCATCTCTGGGTGTTTAAAATGGTGACTGCTGCCTTCCTTCCCTGTCTCCTTCACTGCTGGGCTGTAAGGGGTGAAGTATGTTGATGCTTTGGGTCCCAGTGCTGTGCAGTGCCTACGGATGCTCCGGAAATAAATCTCAGAGGCCCTGGGAAGGGCAACACAGCAGTGCAGGGCCTCCACACTCAACTGCACCTTTTGCCGAGTGCTGGTCCACTGAATCCCGACCCTTGTAACAAACTGAAGGTTGTCACCATTGCAGATAGGCTTCATAAGGCCTTTGTGATGTGTGGTAACCATCCTCACACACATTCCTCTGTCACCCACAGCCCACAAGCACAAGAAGCAGGACCTGCTGCACCCCTGTGACACAGAGTACCCAGTGTTCGTGCACCAGACGGCCATCCAGGAAGCTAACGGCATCATCGAGTGTGGGGTCTGTCAGAAGTAAGTCTCCAGGCAACCACCGAGCCCGGCCAGCGGCTTCTTGCCCCTGGCACCCACAGGAAGGTCTCCACAGGAAGAAAGGAGTGACATCTCAAGAAGAGTTGCCCTTCTCATTATCCTGGCTTCCCGGGAGGAGAGTGGGCATGGACAGTTTGGTTGTCTGCTTTAGGAGACACAGGGACAAGAGACCAGAGGCCAATTCCCATGTCAGTAAGTCTGAGTCCAAGGTCACGGGGTCTCTCTTGGAAACCCCTGCAGGCTTGCTTCCCTTCTCAGGCCATACCAGCCAGAGCAAGCATGTCAGGGCCTTGAATACTTATCCAGCAGGCCGGGAAAGAAGCAGGAAGTTCTACCGTGTACAAAGCAGGAACTGTGTGGAGGTCTAGGGTGTTGTCAGCAGAAGCACAGTGCAGGATTGGGGGCCTTGGTTGGAGCTGTC
Organism: Grammomys surdaster; assembly: GCF_004785775.1. Taxonomy (NCBI): domain Eukaryota; kingdom Metazoa; phylum Chordata; class Mammalia; order Rodentia; family Muridae; genus Grammomys; species Grammomys surdaster. The sequence continues at coordinate 183,696 of NW_021620771.1, read as the reverse complement.
AGAGCCTGGGACATTGCCAGCCCAAGCCTAGAATTTCTAAGCAGGATCCAGTCAGGCGAGCTCCTGAGTAGGAGTCCCTAGCTTCATCCAGACCGGCTTGGAAGGCCATGCCTACTGACTTCCCACCCCTAACTTTGGAGAAACCAACCCAGAGACATCTGTCCCAACCCAGGAGGACAGTACCTCCAGGGAGCTCCCTGGCCAGTCTTGCAGCCTACTGGGGCCACCAGGATGTCTGGGGAACCACAGACCTATGCCAAACATTTGTAACCTCAGATTGTAGCGTTAGACAGATCTAGGTTTCTGCCTCTCCATCATATGTAACATCTTAAGTGCACATACAACAGTCTTCCTGGGACTACACTATGGGCATGCTTATCTCAGGCCTGAAGAATCCATCAAGGGAATGATAGAGAATAAGAGCTTCCCAGCAGACAGACTTGACTCTGCCTCTGATCCTTTCTACTGTAGGCAAGCTTACCTCTTCTATCCTGTTTTGTCCTGTGCACAATGAGAACGATACCAAATTCACACCATAGTGTGATGGCCACATGTGGCTTTATATGTGTTCTCTGTACCTGTGTGTGTCTAACATTACCCACCCCATACAAAAATGCTTGCTGATAACCTTCTCAGCTGTGCATGTAACACCTACCTACCCGGCACTTTTCCCTACCCCCAACCCCAAGCTATAGATAGGAGTATTGTGCCACCTTGTGGCCAAGCCCAGAACTGCAAATTCTCTGGCTCTCAGAGATAATATGCCTGTTTGCTGGAAAGGATCCCTGTGCATGTTAATGTCAGCTCCTCCTTCACCTTCTCCAGGCTATTGGGAATAGAGGGGTGCCATTATGAAGGCTCATGTGAAAGTACTTGGCCTTTGGTCTCAATATTCCTGTGCCTACACGTCCTTCCCAGCGCTCCAGAAGGTCTCTCCCTAGAGAACATCTGAGGCTGCACTCCTACTCAGAGCCCATTGCCCTCTCTGCTGCAGGACATTCGTGATGCAACAGATTCCCAGCAGCAACCTGCTCCTGCTAGTAACAGACCGTACCTGTGACTGCAGCGCCTACTCTCCCATCCTCCAGGAAGCCACAGAAGTCAAATATATCCTTCCCGCCCTCTAAGGGGAAGGGGGTGGCTGAGAGATCATGGAGCAGCTCAGATTTGGGGTGCAGAGTCCAGCTTCTCATTGTCCTCCCTTGCTTACAACACCATGATGGGGGGGAGGGAGTGGCCCATCCTGCACATGCTTGCAGGGCCTCTGACCTCACAGATCTTGACCTCCAGGATCTCTAGAACTGTGAAGAGTTGTACCTTGACAGTGAGCTCTGCACATAATGCCTCTGTCAAGTGTGACAGGATGCGCTCCCAGAAGCCCCGGAGACGACCAGGCTCCTGTCATGCCTTCCATCCAGAGGTGCGGGCTATGAACTAAGAGGCTCAGCCTTTGACCCCTAGGTTTTTTTTTTTTTCTTCCTGTGTGTGGCTTCTTGGGATATGAATGTTTCTGGACTCTGATGACACAGCTCTGTGTGTCCATCATGCTGGGAGACCCCTGCATTCACAATATGTTGTGTGATACACAGAATAAGGGGCAGTGGGAAGCAAGGGAGTTCCAGGTCAGTTGGGGATGAGGTGAGGGGTAAAGGAAGTCAGACAGAGAGAAAGGAGAAAGAACCTAAGGGTGTCTGTACTTCCTAGGGCCTGGGCCCCAGTAAGCTTCCCCTACATCCTTCCTACTCCCACTACCTCAGTGCTGGCTACTCACCATGACTTAGCTAGTGACAACAGCCATTGGTATGTATTAACCCCTAAGCTAGGGGACCTTACTACACAGTCTCAGCTGGGTGTGGCTGCCACAAACAACCTCCCTAGAGGTGCTCCTGGAGATGACAGACAGCAGCTCCACTCAGTTATGAGAGGAAGGCCCTAAAGATTTAAGGAAGCAGTCTCTACTGTCCCCAGAAGCTTGAAGAAAGGCAGGTTTCATCTTCTCTTTGAAACCTCAGCATCTCCCAGGCTCTTGGTTTGTCTTGGTTTGTCTGTGGGTGCTCATGCTGTGCACTGCTGGCCCTTGGGCTGTGAGGCTCACCTGTCTCCTAATGCCCCTTACCTCTCTGGCTTTCCAGGAGAATGCTCAGGACTGTGGCGGTGCTTCAGACACTCTGTCTTCACCCCCTCTGCTCCTGCTATCACTGTGGGCCTGGCTGCTTCAGCATCAGCTTCTGTGGTGACTCCATCCCATCTGACTTCCACAGAAGGGAGACCTTACAGGGCATTCTACCTAGTTACCAGCTGATGAGGGCCCAGCTCACAGCTGTGGGGTGTCTTTGGTTTCAGTCCTGGGCTACAAGTCTCTGCCTCTTAGAAATTGCTAGAGGGATCCCCAAGGCTCTTCAAGATGCTGGGTACCAGCCACCTCAAGTCTTCTACTCTTGTCTCAAGTGAAGGGAGGACAGAAGTCAGTTACTCCTGTTTACCAAGGGTCACCCATTTCCCTGGCTGGTCTCCTACAGATCCGAGGAGTTCTAGGGGCTGAATTGAGCAGTGAGGTCAGGTCCATGCAGAGGCTGTAGCAAGAGCACGCTTGCCACCAAAAGGTACTTTCATCCATTACAGATAGTGCAAGGGGGCACAGGCAGAGGGAGAGACAGGAAGACTAGGAAAGGGACCAGAAGAGGGAAGAACTGGAAAGGAAGCTGGGCGTGGTGGTGCATATCTTTAATCCCAGCTCAAACAGAAACAAAAGGAACACAATAGACATCAAGTCCTGGGAACTATCGTAGGGCTGCTACCACTGAAGAATCCCAACCTTTTTATACTAATAATCTGAAGAAGAGTGGGGAGGGCTGTATGGGAGGATTTGGAGGGAAAGGGAAGGAAGAAATGATGTAACTATAGTCTCAGAAAGGAAAAGAAAAGCTATTCAGATGAGCTCCGCAGCTGCTGCACTGGGCACCAGCGTGGCACTGGACAAGTGTGTTGCAGAGAGGGTGGTGAGAAAAAGCAGAACCAGGACGAGCCCCTCACAGACCTCACTAAACTAGGGAGCTAGGTGAGGTCTCCAAGACCCGTGGTGGGCTTTCTGTGGCTCACGATTTACAAAAGAAACTAGACTGTTTCTGGGGAGAGTCCTGGGGTTGCAAACAACACACAATCCTTGCCACAATGCTCAAGTAAGCTCTACAATAAAACTGCCCTTTTGGGCATTTTTTGATATATGTCTCCGTGCATTTGTGTACCTGTTTGTACAAAGATGTGGAGGCCAGGGGTGATATTGGCTGCCTTCCTCAAGTACTCCTTAAATGTTTTCAGATAAGATGTCTCACAACATCTGAGCCCTCCAATTCACCCAGACTAGCTGGCCAGCAAACCCCAGAAACCCTTCTGTCTCTACTTCCCCAAGGCTGGGACTGCAAACATGTCCCGCTATAGCCCTACTGTTTCAATACTTCAGGAACCTAACTTGAGTCCACATACTCCACTGGCTGAACCTCTCAAGCCCCACAATTCACCTGTCTTAAATCAGGAAACTAAACTGGCAGCAGTGGTGCACGCCCTTAATCCCAGGACTGGGAGGCAGAGGCAGGAAGATCTCTTAAGAATGAGGCCAGCCTGGTCTATAAAATGAGTTCCAGACACCCAAGGCAGAAACCTTATCTTGAAAGTAAAAAAAATAAATAAATAGAAAGAGAAAAAAAAAAAAAAACTAAAGCTTGGAGACGGGAAACTGGTTCTAAATCTTAGCTTTGTGAAGTAGTGGGCAATGTACCTAGAGCTATCTAGCACACAGTAAGCACTAACAACATACTAACCTCTCTCACCCTAGCACCCTGCCTTGTGGCTTGGAAGGTAGGCCCAGGTGAAGTACCGAACTGTCATAGCAGTGTTTCCTCCTTCATGCCACCAAGACACAGTATTGTCCGGCATGGCAGAATAGGTCTTCCCTGACTGCCCCCACAGCACCTGCCTTCCTTGTCATCAATGTTGACCTCTACTCAGCAGCATTAGGTCTCAGTGACAAGCACACCAAGTCTCTTGAAGTCTTTTTTACCCAACCAGGCAGAGCATCTAGGGACGTTTATCAACTATTTTGGCCACAGGAGAAATGCTAAGTGTAGGATGCCAGGCGGCTCCTGGTCATGAGCCACGGGGCTCCTGTGCCTGGCACTGATGAGGGATTAAGTTTTAGACCATCACTAGAGCAGCTGAAGAAAAGGCACTTCTGATGAACTGATGCTGTCCCTACCACGGACAAAGTATGCCTGCCTCTCAATTCTGAGGCTAGTGGGGCCAAAGGACATGTAGGAGGATGCCCAAAAACTAAGCCCTCCTCAGTGGTTCTGAGTGGTCGTAACTCCATCAGGACACAAGAAGGCTGCAGTCTGGATTAGGCAAAGTATCTGGCACCTTGGCTTTAGAGGAATGAAGTTGGTACCCCCGAGATTAAATGAATTGAATACGGCATTCTGGCATCTTTCCTTATCTGTGTTGCTTTCAACCGCAAGAGCTGGAGCGCTGTCAGAAGCACCAGGAATATGCTACTGAGTTTCTGCGCTAGAACAGAACCACCTCAAATAAAAGGCACTTTGTCATGCTACGCCAAGTTCTGGTTCAGGGAACACAGGACTGACCATATCCTAAGGTCAGAAAAGCAAGGAGAGAGGTTAAGGTCAGACACAAAAAAGGACAAACAGCAAGGGCTCAGAGGAACCAAAGCCAGGGCCAGTGACAGCTTCAGAAATACTCTTTATGGTGACCCGTGGGAGGTCACCATAAAGGAAGGCTGCAAGGATAACTTGACAGGTGAGAGCGTATGGGACCAGGAAAGGAAACGAATCACATCCCATGGCAAACAACAGGATGAACCAGGATGTATACCTGCCTCATGATTCCAAGTCTAGTGTGGCCAAAGGACAGGAGGCTGCAGCTCAAGTCTTCCTCCGTGGTTTCTGAGGGGCAGAGCCACAGAGTACTTAGATTGGAAGTATCAGATGGCTGTGCCCAATGAGGAAAGGAAATGCTTTTAGACAGTGCTGTTGCTGGGCTGCAGTGACACCACCCAGGGGCTTTCACGTGGCTTGTAGATGGCTCTGACAAAATACAGGGGCCAAGTGCATGTGGTCAGGTTCCATACAGCCTTTAGACCTTGATGGTCACTTTAACCAGATGTAGAGAAAGCTCACCAAGCTTTCCTTTTTAGATAAGGTCTATGTAGCCCAGGCTACCCTTAAACTCATGATCCTCCTGCATCAACCTCCTGAAGGCATTAAGTTTCTAAAAATTCCCTAAACTTCCTGACTAAATTAGGATATAAAGGATATCCCAAAAGTCAGGCAAAGTTTTAAAAGAAAAAAGGGGGGAAAAACAATAAAAATGCAACAAAACTCATTTTCCATTTGGCTCTTTTTATTAGAGAAATCGAGAAGACAGCAAGTAGGGAAATCCCCATAGTGAATGGAACCATCACACAGATGCCTTTCTGGAACCCCAACCTTCTATGATCCCCAAAAGTGTGCTTTGTGACTTCAGCAACTTATAGAGGAGAGAAGAAATACTGAAAAAGGCCACTATTTAACGATGAAAGAGTGAAGGTGAACAGGTTCCTCACCAGCCTAGGGCCAAAAAAAAAAGAGAGAGAGGATGAAACGTGTGCGCAGAGCAAGCAAGCCTCAGACTGCTGAGAGTAAGGCATTCGGGTGCCAGCCTGGCGAGGTCCCGGAGGCACCACAGGTCAAGTGCACATGGAGGCTGTTGGTAGTGAGCTGCGCAGACAGACAGGGCACACATGCCCACACATACATACCGAAGGGAAGTTATTGGACTACACATTGGTGGTGATTCTGTTCCCTAAGAGTTTGTGCTATGTTGAACCAGAGTCTCCCTGCTTTGGGAAGAGGGATGACTAGACCTCTACTTCTGTAGGTGTCATGAGGAAGCATCTCATACTCATGTCCCAAAGTACATGACCAGAGAGTAAGTCTGGCTTCTGATATGTGCTGTTACTACCACAAACCTAGGTGAGCTTCCTTCGGATGGACACTGTCTTGTCAAACTGCTCCTTGAGGAATTAACACTGTTCTTAGTTCTGTCTGGCACGATGTTGTTCACCCAGAGCTTTCCGTTTGGTCTACCTAGGGCAGTGACCTTATCCACAACCAAAATACTCTCAAGTTCCTGCCAGGCTTTACAATCTCCTTCCTGGATCCCCAGCTGCAGCTGGATGGAGATCTGAAGGTAAAGGAAGGACAACAATGACCAAGAAAACACTACTGAATAAACAGACCTCCTCCTATTGCCAAGCACCCCTTTAGAAATGCCTGAGGCCCCATGTTATACTGCAGTACTCACTAGCCCCAGGGAGTGATTCCTAGAGTCTAAGAGACTCAGGTGCTTGGTTTCTCACTTAGGAGCCAAGACCCAACGTGTTGCCACTCTCTAAACCCATAACAAGATGGCCCTAGGACAGAGAAACGATTTTTAACTTCTAGCAGCAATTCAAAATCATGGGTTTAATTCTCTCAGACTACCCGGCAATAACATACACTTCCTTTTCAACTCTGAGGCACACTTCTTGCAAATGGCATTCAGTGAGCACTAACAACTCCATGGTAGGTATTACTGACTTTCTTATTCAAGGGGAGAAGAATCTGTTCTGTCACACCAGGTTTACCAAGACAGTGCGGCGCCAGAGAAAAAACGCCACCATTCCTAGTTCAAGGGGATGGTTCTCCACACCTGCCTGTATGACTTCAGGTGGGACCCATGCTCATCAGAATGTCACTAGTGGCTGGCTCCATGCCAGGAGCTATGATGCCGAGAGGGAGGAATGGGGCAGTTTTTGATTTCCAGGAGGAAGAAGGAGAGTTAGGGCAGTGATTCTCAATAGAGCAGAGTTTGCAGAATGGCTCAAGGCTCCATAGAGAGGGTCTGGAAAACGGCCATACCTCTATTCAGATAAGAACTACCACCTGGTTAAGGAGACACCAGGAGGACGCAGACAAGCCCTGGCTGATGCTCTCAGGTCCCCCTCCCCTTCTTCAACTCTCCTACATCTATGGGTAGAACCAGGTAGAACCGTCACTCTTCAGAAGGGTCATTACTAGCCTACATACCAGTCTCTCAAATGATGCTTTCTCTAGAGCCATCACCGACAACCTGTGCTGCTTCCACTGAGAAAGCACGCACCACTTCCTTCCACATCCCTTCCCCTCTGAATGCCCAAAGGCTCTCAGTCTCGAGAGTGGCCAGGAAATTCCTGGGCTGGGGCTGTACACTCTGCCCCAGCAGGGCCCAAGTGTTATTGGCCTAGGGAAGGCACCTTGGTGCACCAAGACATCGTGCGTTCTGGGGCTACCATTCCACTCTCCTCCCATCGCTTGTGCAAAATTGAAACAGTGTGTGGTACTTGCATGTTTCATTCTTTAAAAAAAAAAAGTCTCCCTCCCTCCCTGCCCCTATGTCTTAAATGTTTATATAAATTCTTATTTAAACAGTAAATTAGAAATCTTATTTACATTAATTTCTCTGTTCTCCCAAAGGAGTGCTTAAAACCGCACTCTCACCCCTTTACTAGATATAAATGTTCACCTAAATTGGTTTTGATTACTGTTTAAGGAGCTCCAATGGCACAATCAGTTGGCGCATGGTACTCATACGTATTACTGCTTTAAGGAGCAAGAAAGGGAGAAGAAAGAACCACCAACTAAACTGTTTCCCCATCTTCTACAAATAAATACGATCACACCAGAAGCCAGTCTGTCAGGCCAGGGTCTTGCAGAGTTGCTCTCAATTGGTAGATCCCAAAAGGAAGCCAGGGGATGAGCCATTTCTCCTTTTCTCCAAATTGATGCATTCCATCCTTTGAGGTATGATTTATTTTTGTTTTTCTCTTCTTAGTCTTGTACCCCATGGAGCCCTTGGGCCAACACAAGGCCCGTGAGGCTGTCCAAGTTTGGGGGCTTCTCTGGCACTGGCACCAGCAGCCAGTAAGAAGGCCTGCGGCAGGCCTGGCTCAGGGTCAAAGTCCCTGGTTCCTGGAGAGTATCACAGTGCATCCTCTTCAGTGCAGCCCCCACCGATCATGAAACGAAACTCCTGCAGGTTTGAGACTCCGTGGAAGTGAACAAAGGCACCAGCAACCACAAAGATGTGGAAGAGCTGATGAGAGTGAAACTGGGGGGAAAAAAGAGAAACGCTGTCACTAAGCCTGCTAATGGTCCCCAGTAGGGCACGCTGCTTCCCAGCTTGCACAGACAGTGGGAATGCATGTGACACAATTCAAATTCAAGATGGGTACAAGAATAACCCTTGGAGGGCTCGAGTTCTCCTGAGTCAGAGTTCTCCCAAGAGAAATACAAGGAATGCCACTAACATAGAGAACTTGGAGGCAAATTCCACAGACCATGCAGTCAGGCCACCAAATTCCCAAGGATCCCTTGACAAGTAGCAGTAGGATATGGCTTACTGATGGACACAAGAAATTACAACATTCTCTCTTGGTCTCAAATGAAAAGGCATAGTGGTATTTATCAAGACACTGATTCTGGAAGTATAAATAAGAAAAACAAAAGGTTAACTTAGCTAACCTGAAGCTCAAAAGACTGAGTTCAAGACCATCTCCATTTACAGACAGCTAACCTAACTTTAAGAACATGGGTGGCCAGCTCTCCATACAACTCAGAGCAAAACTGAGAGGCAGACTCCTACAAGGCAGAGTTACTTTAAAAGCACTCCAAATGCATTCTACTGCTGAAGATGTCTCAGGTCCCCTTAGGTTAGAAAGGGCCATCTTTACAGTCCCCTCATGTTCTTCCCTCCCTTCTCTTCCTCATCTCTCATTGTTGGCCACAGTCTAGTTACGCCTCGCTCCTCCATTCCTCTACCAGACACACACCACCACAGCAGAAGAGAGTCAATTCCTGAAAGATGCCCTCTGACTTCTACATAGGCACCATAGCATGCCCGTTCTAAAATACATCAAACACAAATTAAACTAAAATAAATTAATAACTCACCCCCCCTTGGTATTTCTTTGTTGTTCGTTTGAAGCCCTAGCTGTCCTGAAACTCACTCTATAGATCAGGATGGCCTCAAACTTAGGAATTTGCCTACCTCTGCTTCCCAAAATTGTCCCATGTTCACTGTCAAGAGAATCCACACAAGGGACAGAGCTAAAACTGGGGTGCAAGTCTCTTACTTTTAAAACTTGTGATTGTATCACCCCCATATGCCACTGGCCCACTAATAGCAACATATACACTTATCACCATCGACCACACTTACCCAGATGTCACATTTGCCAGGAAAGAAGCGCTCAGGGATACGGGCTGCATAGAGGGCAGCTCCTGTGATATAGAGACTAGCCATGAGCATTAGCCAGCCTATCTGCCCTATGGTGGCAGCCTTCAGGAACCCTTCTGAGATGACATAATGCAAGGTAGGGATGATTCCACTCAGCCCTAAGCCCACGAACACTCCTAAGTCATCAGAGGACAGAAGAAAGAGAATACACAAGAAAAATAAGTAGTCAATGTTATGACATAACTCCATTTACTTTAATTAACTTTCAATTTCAAAGTAAGGCCATTCTTGTTTTAAAGAAAAAAGTCCTTCAAACTCTGAGACACCATTCATCATGCTAGACAATGTAGCTATGTTCTACTTACAGATACAAGACGCCTCATGGTAAGCCAGGCTGTGTAAGCAGCCCTAAGGGTTAGTTTAAAAAAAAAAAAACAAAACAAACAAAAAAACCAAAAACAAAAAAAAAAAAGACCACTGCCAAGAGCTTTAGAAAAGAAAAGGCATGGGGACTTGATTAGACTTCCTCGAATGCCACCTTTTACAGGCAGAATACAACAACAGGCTGTCATTTGGTAAACTTTCCTCACAGACTCCAGGACCTCCAGAATTGCCAGTAAGCTGATAGCATGCCTCAAAACATATACATGGATGCATACAGACTCACATTCAGAAAACATGTGCACCTAAACAAGAAGAAATGGCTCCTAACTACATCAAAGTCAGGGACCAAGCAGACCCAAATAAAAACTACTCCACCCCTCTTCTGTCCTCCGAAGCACGGCTACACGTTTCTTTTCCTTTGCACATGAACAAAGGCTAACGGTCCTTTTCCCTCTCAGGTCAGAGGCTCAGGACATACCCTAGCGTTTATAAATAGTGAATGCTCAGCTCTACTCAGCAAAAATGTTCTTAGCCCACGTACTCCAACAGGGTCAGCACCACTGACCTAGTGAGAACTGAAAAGTCAGGATTGGCTGCTGCCTATCTGCTCCCGTAGACATCTTAAAACGGAGGAAAGCAGAATACTGGCATGTCATTAACATGAGGTCAGTTCTGTTTCTAGCATTCTAAGTGCATGCAGATGAACCAGGCTTGAATTTTATAACAAGAAGAAAAGTGTGTTGTAATACCACTTGGGAGGCACTGGGTGTTACTTTAGGACAGAGAGCAGAAGACACAACTTCAGACACAGAGTTCATAAAGATTGTGTCAGAATCACTCAGCAGAGCCTACTGCTTTCAAAAATTAAAGGCAGTGTTTTTCAAACTTCTGGTTCTCCAAATGGCACAAATGAACAAGAAGGCTGTCGATGTCACAGGGGACTCAGTAGGCACTACCTGAATATCAAAGGTTATTGGAGCATAATCAGCATGAACTCTCGCCTTGTTTATCAAAGCAATTTAAATTCAAATATACTACTAAATTTTACACAAGAATCAGCTGAAAAACTACAGAAGTCATTATATGTGGTGTTTCCTCAACAACACTTACTACAATATGTGTGTGCACCCATCTTATCGCTGCCCTTCAACCCTGTGCTTCCCCCTGAGCACCAGGCCTGAAGCCTACGATAAGCACGACAGTCACTATATCTCTGCCCTAAGAAGCACAGCATCTGATTCTAACGGTGCACCTTAAATGTCCGGTGATAACTGCACGTCCACATGCACTCACCTGCTCTGACCCCCCGATACTGAGGGGTGGCAAACATGTCCCACTGAGAGACGATAATGGCTGCAATGCCCAGCACACAGATGACAATCAGGTAGATGAAGCAAGGTTGTGGGTTACAGTAGAAAGAATAATAAAGCCAAGGAACAAAACTTCCCATGATCAGAAGAGCAATACCAGAGTAATCCAATCTAGGATTAAAATTTAAAAAAACTCCATTTAATGCTAAGAATTATCATCCATTATAGGTGCCAATTAATCCCCCATGACCCATGACATCAGCAACAACTAAGAAACAAACGGGGCTGCTGGCATCATTTAAAGGACGACGTTCGTGTGTGGTAGCATCAAGAATCCTGCCAGCTCTGCTGGAGGCTGTTCCTGCCCTACTGCCCCTAAAGCACGGCTGCTAACAAGGACATCGTGAATACTTACTTAGAGAAGAGTCGGGAGACCCCTTCTGAGTGGCAGTACACTGTGTGGAAGAGCCATGAAAAGGAAAGGCAGAGAATGGCTCCCAAGAAGAACAACCCAAAGACCACTTTCTCTTGCAGAGGGGCCACAAAAGATATATTTGGGCGAAACATATAAAAGATCCCCAGGCACAGGAAGAATACACAACCTAGGAAAAGAATATAAGAAATAGATAAAATACTCTGACAGGACAGTGTTGTACACTGCATCTTCAAATTTTCCCAGTAGCAATAATACTAGAACAATAAATTCTGTAAGAGAAAAAAATCCAAACATAATGTTTATCCAAGATTTAGTTTACTTCCAATGCTGCTGGTGTCCTATGCACACTTTAAACGTCATAAACATTGAGCACAAAGAATATAATCATTAGTTGAGGATGTAATGAGTGCTTCCTAGCGTGCACAAAGCCCTGGCTTCCATCCTCAGCACCATGTAAACCTGGTGTGCTGGCACACACCGTTTGTTTGTTTGTTTGTTTTTCGAGACAGGGTTTCTCTGTGTAGTCCTGGCTGTCCTGGAACTCACTCTGTAGACCAGGCTAGCCTCGAACTCAGAAATCCACCTGCCTCTGCCTCCCAAGTGCTGGGATTAAAGGCGTGTGCCACCACTGCCCGGCAGTGGTGGCACACCTTAACCCCAGTACTTTGGAGGAAGCAGGAGGATTACAAATTTAAGGTCACCCTCAGCAACAGAGGAATCTGAGGTAGCCTGGGGTAAATAGCAAGACTATTTGAGAAAGAAAATAAGAGGAGGAGGACGAGGAAGATAATTTCTCATTCATCTAAGGACTACAATCCAAAAAGAAGCTTCTTAGGTTTAAGCGGGAACTGCTAGGTATGCAGTTGTGATGCATACGCTTACAGGTGCTTTCAAAGCTCCATCTGACATCTGTTTGTAGACGCTGAGGATCCCTGTGCTGACTCTCTGCTCCCTACTCGCTCACACACTCCACACCTAACCATCTGCTTTGTTTGAGAATGGGTCTCAGTACTGTGTAGTCCTGGTTGGCCTGGAGTTCACACTGCATAGACTAGGCTGGCCTCAAATTTAGCTATCTGCCTGCCTCTGTCTCCTGAGTGCTGGGATTAAAGGCGTGTGGCTACCACTATAGGTTCATCCCAAGTTTATTGTTGTTTGGTTGTTTTTTGGGTTTGTGGGGTTTGTTTTTGTGTTAGAGATTTAACTCAAGACCTCACAACATGCTAGGCAAGCATTCACCACTGAGCTGCCCTCCTTCTTGGATTTTTTTTAAAAAATTTCTCTACTGTTATGTGTGTGGGTATTTTGCCTACATGAATCTCCTTCCTGTAGTCACAGATGGTTTGTCAGCTGCCATCTGAGTGCTGGGAATTGAACTTTGATCCTCTATTAAGGGCATAATTGCTTTTAAAAAAATAAGAGAGAGTGTGTGTGCCACTTTACCAGGCCAACTTTTGTACTTGAGTCACTTTCACTAAATTGTCCAGACACACTCTAACACAAGCAGGCTTTAAACTTATGATCCTCCTGCCTCAGCCTCCCTTATATCTGTGCCACTAGGCCTATCTTATACTGAACTACTTAACCAGTAGTTAAACTGGTCTCCACAATAAGATACCACGCTCTTATTAGTAATAAGCAATATTAGCAAAGGGCTAAAGGAGGCCCAGACAGAAGCCGATAAGTGATTCTATGGTTAACACTTTAATTCATTCTAATCAGGTAATTTGAATTAAAAAATTATCTGACTTAGATGCCATCAACAACCTTGATCAGTCTCTATTCTACTCTCACTATACTAGCAGGAACTTGGAGATAGAGTAGAAACTAAACCTTGAGGTAACAAACACAAATCAAGCCAGGCAGTGGTGGCACACACCTTCAGTCCCAGGACTTGGGAGGCAGAGACAGATGGATTTCAGAGTTCAAGGCCAGCCTGGTCTACACAGCACGCTCCAGGATGGCCAGGGTTACAGGTTACATATACACAGAAATGTTGTCTCGAAAATAAACAAAAAAAGAAATTCAAGCTGAATGTAGTATAGTGAGAAACGAGCATACTCCCAAGTCTGTACAACCACAATCAGGACTACCTGCAAACCATCTTCATCATGCCTAACGGAGGCCTGTACCCGCTGTCATTGGATATTCTCAGCTCCCTCCAGTACTAGACAGATACTAACCTACTTTCTGTCCCGATGAATTTGTCTTTTCTGGATGTTTCATATACTTGGAATCACTCAATTTTGTAGCCTGTTTGGTCTCTCCATTTCATTAACTTAAGGACACTCAACATGTAATAATCATCAGTGATTCACCCTTTTTATAGCTAAAATCTTAATCTTACTTTTACTTATTTATTTTTGTGCATGTATGCAAGCCAGAGAACAACTTGTAGGAATCGATTCTCTCCTTCCACCATTGCAGGCCTGGGGATTTAACTCAAGACATAAAATCTAAAGGCAACAGTCTTTACTTACTGACCATGTTCACTAACACCCAAACAATGTCTGATTTCATGACTAAACCATGTGTGGTTTATCTATTCAGCAGCAGGTTGTTCCTATTAGTAATGCTACTAAAACATTCATATATAGCTTTCGTTGAATACTCAGCAGAAGTAAAACCGCCAGTGACTCTGTTAGCTTTCTGACAAACTACCTACTGTTTTCAACAGGTGCGGACCGATTTTCATACCTATTAGCATTATTTCTGCATATCCCTAGTGGTCAAGACTTATTTCCCATTTTCTTGATCATAGCAATCCTGGAGGGAGTGAAATGGTATCTCATTGTACTTTTCTCTGTCTGTGTCTTGTAGTTAGTTCCCTAAATGACTGATAAAAATATATCTTTTCCAAGTACATGTTTCTAGAAATGTCTACAAAGGAGATTTATTGCCCCTCACAAAAGGATGGGCTGTTTATACTGTTAACTTACAAGAGTCCTGTGGTAGACTAGGTATAATATGATTTGCAAATATTCTCTCACTCTGGGGGTTATCCTTTTAACTTTCTTGACAATATTCTGTAACAAACATTTTTTTAACTTTGACAAAATCCAATTTCTTCTTTCTTTGGCTACATGTACTCTAGGTATCAATTCTAAGAAACCTTTACCTAAGCCAGGTCACCAGGACTTGCATCTGGGTTTTCCTTGAGGCTGACACTGAACTTTATCTGTTCAAGACAGTCTCACAGCACATCACAGGCTACCTGATACAATCCTCTCTCCTCCCAGGTGTTGGGATTAGACATGTACAGCCATGCCTCACCCTACTTTATTCTTCTTTATAATGGCTACCTCAGCTGTACTGTTCCTTTTACTGAAAGATTATCATTTGTCCCCATTGTATTATTTAATTTTATAAAAATCATAATGGAAAAATATCCGTTTCATATTCTATTCATGTCAAGTGAAATTTAACTATAAATAATCTAAGTAATGAATGAAAAGAATCTGCTTACACTTTCTAACACAGTCTCCTCTCATTACTTATTAAACACTGTATATCTTACACAGAAATTCTTGCCTTGCCTTTGAGACCACTGTCTAAAGATCCAGGGAGAAGCAGGCAAGAGGTACACATAGCTACCTGGAAGAGGCTGAAGGATCATCAAGTCCAGACTAGCCTGGGACACATAGTTAGACCTTATCTCAAAACAAAACTCTAGGAGAGTGAAAGATGAGTTGGTTGTAATAAAGTCACAGCACAAGTTAGGATTATCAAAGGGTAAACCAATGAGAAATTATTACTGAAAATCTGAGGGAGATAAATTCTATCATATTTTTCAAGTGCTATACTTACTCTCAAAATACATAAAAATCAAAGAAACTAAGTAAATCACTAATTTCATTATACCACTGACCACCAACCCTACATACCTAGGAGATGTGTCCAAATGTTGCCCGTCTCTGTGTGTATTCTAAAAATGCTCTTAAAACAGGCCCGGAAAGAAGGCATAGGAGGCCGGTGTCCATGAAGCAGGAAATCATTATCCTTAAGCCAGTCCGGGAGCACGTCATGAGGGATCACTCGCCATCGACCTTCCCACACCTAGTATTTAGGCGAGAACGGTATCATCTGTGTGTTATATGTGTGATTTTAGGGGTCACTTAACAACACTGTTCCCAAACAGCCTTTACTGTACTATCTTACACTATCAAAAGTAAAACAGACTGACAAAAAATGTATTTCTAAATGGTAGGCTATATTAAGTACAGGAAAGCATAATATACCAAATTATGCCCTAAAAGACCTTCAGTTTTAGTCCAGCTAAAGAAATGAGGAATTCGAAGTCCCAGCCTCACAGACCTTCATCATGAACAACAGATGTTACCTCAGAAAAAAAAAAAAATCAGTCCTTAAATATGACTATTTTATACTTAATATTCTTATTGATACAAAAGAAATTATAGAATCACAATTCCATGTCTTATCCTAAAACGTCTCCCCTCTTCTTTCTGCTACAAGAAAACTGAAGTGTTAAATGGAAAAGGCTCAAGTTAGGAAATTTGAGGTCTCTGTTATTGACTAGTATAAGTTTAATCAATCACAACAATCTCCAAGGCTTAGTCTCCTTGCCTATAAAATAAGGAGAACAGCATTTACCTAAAGAATCTTGAGGATCAAACAAATGCCATACAGGCCTTGCATGAGTTTACATTGATAGCATCCCCTGGGTTGATTCCCGATGGGTTGGATGCACCTTTCTATTTTTAATCTCCTGTTAAAAGGGGCCTCTGCACAATCAGAACTGCATCCACCCCAGGGACCTCCTGGGAAGGGACAGGACCTTTACACTGCTTACACCACCTCCTAACAAAGTCTGTTCACTGCACCTTATTTGTTTTAACCCTAACATCTCAGGCCAAACCTCACACCATGATGATCAACTTCACCCAGAATCCAGCAGCAAAGGAGAAGAGTTCCCACTACTGTGCCCCACCCCCTGCAGTGCATCCACCTGATACACTATAAAGCTAAATACAAACACAAATTATCTGGACTCAAGACCTCTCCCCACTGTGTCCTGGAGGTCTTGGAACAAACAGCTAAGCCTCATAAACTGGACTCTCCTCCCCACTATTCACAAAGACTTGTCACTTGCCCACTACTGTGCCCCTTCCACAGCCTGTTTCCTATTCTCTGCCCTTTATTTCCTTACTGACAACTATAAAAAGCTTTCCTTTATATGCAATGTCTACTCTCCCAAGGCAAGTGCCAACTTGAGAACAGATGCAGCCCTACCTATTAAAACAGTCTCATGTCTTATCCCTCATCCTTCCTTCCTCTCCTTTTGTCTCTCTCACTTTCCGGTTCAAAACTCAGGGCCTACACTCACTGAGGCTAACCTGGCCAATCCATGTACATTCCTAAAGTAAAGTAAATAAGCCAAGATGACTCTCATCTTGAATGTTTCCTGCTACTACTTCAGTTGTCCCATGTAGCTACAGAGGACTGCTTCCAAGACCTTCTGGGGGCTAAATATTCTGCAGATGCCTAAGTTCTTGAATAAAATGGCACAATGCAAACACAAAAACAAAAAACAAAAAAAAAACCTATGTATATTTGTGCATCCTGTTTTTCTAAATATTTTCATTCTTTTAAAATTTTATTTTCCTCAGACAGGGTCTGACTATACTGGTTAAGATGGCTGTGAATTCATGGGCTAAAGTGATCCTCCTGTCTCAAGACTATCAAGAGGCTAAAAGGATGCAATACACTGAGTAAGGGAAAAGGAGACAATACTTTTTAACATCAGCCACCTCCCTCTCAAGATATAAAAAAGAACTTACATATGTACACACACACACAAGAACACGGGTGAGAAAAGGGAGAAAGACTTACACAGACTTGAGATCATACCTAGTTTTGAAGGTTAGTTTTGTGGCTTTGATAGAATCTAGAATCACCAATAAGAGACTCTCACTGAGAGATTATCTAGATCAACTTGACCTGTGGGCATGTTTGTGTCTTGATTTCATTAACCATGCTGATTTCATAACTTGATTATATTAACTGAGATCACCTGTCCATTGTGGGAGGCACCATTCCCTTGGTTTGGTCCCAAACTATATGCCTAAGAAGAAAGTGCAAGCTGAGCCCAGGCATGCATGCGTTCATTCTCTGTTCGAGACCATAGGTGTGTGACTGTCTCAAGTGCCAGATGCCATGGCTTCCCAACTAATGATGGATTCTAATCTGGAATTGTGAACTAAAGTAAACCTGTTTCTCTCCTAAGTTGTTTTTTATCAGCGTATTTTATCACGGCAACAGAAATGGAAGAACAGAAATCAGTACCAGAAGTGGGATAACTGCTGTGATGAACCTGACATGAGTCCTACTCCATTTGAATTAGTTTTTGTATGTTTTTACTGGAATGTAGAAGCTTTAGAATCACAAGCAAAAAAAGCCATCAAATGCTGGGCACAAAACTTACTAAGTTGTCCTTGTGGGAACTTGGAAGAATGCTGAGAGAAATATAAACAGTGGAGGTTCAGTTCATGAGCTCTCAGAGGGTATCAAGAATTCTACCAAGAACTTGCATAGGGGCCATTAATGGGATATTTGGCTAAGAATCTGGCTTCATTCTGCTCAGGTCCTGAGAATCTAAGTGAAGCTGGTTTCCCTGTGAATTATAAACTATAACTTAAAATTAGGGGATAAAATAAAATCTTTCTACCTTAGGTTGCTTTTTATCAGGATATTTCATAACAGCAAAATGAAACCAACCAGGATATTACCCAATCACTTGCTTATCTAACTAAAAATCCTACCAGTCTTTCTTTTTATTCCCAACAAGTAACTTCAATTCTATCTATATTAAAAAACAAAATAAAACAAAACAAACAAGCAAAAACCTACAATGCGTCCTAAAGACTCAATGAATCACAAAACCATTTAAGAGACAAAAATATACTAGCTGCATTGAAAATAGTAAATGACATGAAATTTTTGACATTTCTACCTCAGCAGCTTGATTACTGTCCATCTTAAACAGCAGAACAGATTTGGGTATGGCTTTTTAATAACGCTAGCACAACCAATTCAAATTGTTCATCCTGACTTATCTAATCTACATTTACTCTTCTAACCTTTATCAGGAGAGATTTATATCCTAATGGGACATTCGAGTTATATTAACTTTATCAGTGTATTTTACAAATGTGTCTTGAACAAAGTTAAAGTCAGGAGACTTCTTTGTCCTCATCTTGCCATGGATTTTTTTTTCCCTAAACAGAACAATAAGCAAAGGACTGCTACCTTCTTTCAATGTCTGTTTGGGAAAGGCTAAATAGATAACAACAACAACAACAACAAAATCATAAGAGACTGTAAGCTTACCTTACAAACAAACTCTTCCATTCGTTCCATAGCATGATGGGCTTGTAAGAGAGGGGACATGCCCATGAACCCTTCATCTTCCTGGGAATTGTCATCATTACACTCAAACTCCTCAGGACTCTGTAAAGACATCACAGCAACAGTCAAGGGCAGGACCAACCAACATGCTTTCCTCAAAAATACAAAGTTTTTAAAGTCAAGCATCAACAATACAGTAGGCAATTGGTTCATTGTAAACCTATTAATGTTAAAAATGAAGTTGGCCATGATGGTGTACACCTTTAATCCCAGTGGAGACAGGCAGAGCTCTGTGAGTTTCAGGCCAGCCAGGGCTACATAGCGAGACTCTTTCTCAAAGAAACAAAATGAAAACCAAAATAACACAAAACAAATACAAGCAAGTCAAAAGCCATGTTTCTTGATTCTGACAGATAAACAACTGCCTACGACAGCAGCATGTTCACTTCACAATCTTGTCTTCAAACAGCTTTATTAGTTTCCTTTTGGTTTTACTTCCAGGGACCAGTAAGAGGTGAATGATCTGGTTTGATCCCTGAACCACATAATGGTAGATGGAGAATCAAAATCCCACAAGGTTATCTGTTGACCTCCACATGTGTGCCCTGGAACGTGTGCCCCACCCCCTGCTGCATCACACACACAAATAATTTTAAATCACCTTTGACAGAGTTCAACATTCCTTCATGATAAAGGCCAAGAAGAAACTATAAAGTAAGGCAGGCCAACTGGGCTATATAATTAGACTCTGACTTGAAAAAAAAAAAAAAGAGGAAGAAGGGGAAAAGGAAGGAAGGAATGAAGGAAGGAAGGGGAGGAAGAAGAGGAAGAGGAGGAGGAAGAAGAAGAGGAAGAGGAGATGCTTTCTACTTCCAGACCTCAATTGAGGGGCTCAGGAGACAGCTTAGTCAACACCAACCTGGGCTGCATGAGTCCTGTCTCAAAACAAACAACAATAGCAATAACTCCTTGGCACAAGTTATTTCATGTATAGCATCCACCACTACCTACTGATAGCTAGTTCAACTTCCAAGATTGTAATTTACTGACATGTGTAAGAAATGGCATACTTTCTAAAGTCCTTTCTCCTTCACACAAGGAACACAAGTTTATACTCCTCTAAAGTTTGTTATTTCAAGAAGAGCCTCTTCTAACCTTCTTTGGGTTTTGATTTTTAAGAAATAAGCACTTGCCAAGAGTGGTGGCACACACCTTTAATCACAGCACTGGAGAGGCAGAGACAGATGGAGTTCAAGGCCAGTCTAGTCTACATGGTGAGTTCCAGGCTAGCTAGGACTATACAGCGAGATCCTATCTTAAAAATAAAACATAAATATGATTTAAAAAACATTCAGCATTCATTTTTATCTCTAGTGCCAGGCTGCGGTCATCTGACTCTGAGAGGACAATAACCATACCCTTACAATGACTGTCAGACTGAGATGCAGGCAGCTCATTTCTCAACAGCCACTGTCGGGGCTTCAGCTCCTTCTCCTGAAGCACTGGGAGATAAGAAGCTAATAAAAGCTACTGCAGCCAGCAAAGGCTACCTGCAGCCACTTTAAGAGTATTTGCTGTTCTGCCCAGTTCCCAGTACCCACATGAGACTCTTACAACAGTCTGATGGCCCAGTACCAGAGGGTCCTCTACCCTCCTCTGGCCTCCAAAGCTTCCAGGCACACTTACATACATGCAGGTAAACACACATAAGCACAAAAATAAATAACATTTAAAAACATTTCTCTCTTAAGATAAGACAGTGACTATGATTTTAAGAGCCAGCAGAAAGGTGCAACTATGAAATCAAACAGTATCTAAGCTTAATAAGAAACAAGTTCTGACAGGCGTTGCACATGCCTCTAATCCCAGCACTGGAAAGCAGAGGCAGGCTGATCTCTTGAGATTGAGACCAGCTTGGTCTACAGCAAGTTCCAGGACAGTCAGAGCTACATAGAGAAACACTATTTCATGGGGGAAAAAAAATACAAAAAAGCAAAAAAAAAAAAAAAAAAAAAAAGGACCCAATGTTTACAAGAACTTGCTGCACAATCAAAACGTCCAGAGTCCTCACACACAAATATTTTTTAAAATGAACCTCAAGTTTTTCTGGGGAGCATAGCTGCTACCTAGCACACAAAAGACAGCTCAGTGGGTAAAGCTGCTTGCTGCCAAGACTAAAGGCCTAATTCCTGAGATCCATGAGGTAGGAGAGAATCAACTCCCAAAAGTTGACTTCTGACTTCTACTTATGTACCATGGTACATGTATATGTGTGTGTACACAAATACGAACACACACACACACACCCCAAATGTAACTTTAAAAAAAAAAAAAAAAAAAAGATGGCTCAGTAGTTAAGAGCACTTGCTGTTTTTATGGGGAACCTGGGTTCAAGTCCCAGCACCTACATGGTGATTCACAACTGTATGTAACTCCACTTCTAGGACTCTAGTACCCTCTTCAAGCATGTGGTACACACATATGCAGACAAAACACTCATAACATAAAATTTGAATAAAGTATTTTTACTAAGTCAACATCTCTACCTTTCCTTATTACACGTACGCATCTTTTTAAGTCTCATCTTCAGAACCATTTGCTTCACTCACACCCTCTGAACTTTTAACTTACATTTTCATAATAGGAAGAACAAACAGGTGTCTCTAAACTGGGCTCCAAATCTCCTTGGTGGCTGTCATTATTACCTCCCCTTGTATCATCAAGTTGGTGCCCTTTTCTGAGCCGTATATCTGGCTCTGGAGTCCTGGTGCACCCCAATCGGTGTTCGGTTGGCTCGTTCATGGGATACCAAAGCCTTTCTTACAAAGTGGTCTTTCTTTCTGTCCCTTCTTCTTGGGAGAATGGATTTTTAAGGGATGTTAAGTTGACCCTGTGAAGAGAAAAGTTATACACGTAAGTGCTGAAAAGACACATGAGCTACATTATTATATACAAAAACAACAGAAAATTCAATCACTAAAAAGAGCAGTATTCTTAAAAACTTACACACACTGCTAATAAAGATTGCCAAAATCTATCAATCAACGAAAAAGACGTGATATTTCCATTTATGTTAGTTATAAAGTATGTGGTTGTATGAATTTATGCACATATTCAAGTATTCAAAATCATGCTCCCAGCATAGAAGCACATACAAAGAAGTCAGGAGTTAGCAAGAAGACTACTTACATGCCACTACACTCTGTCTGTCTTTTTTTAACCCTATCATTTTGTTTCCAGTTAAAAGCGTACCTAACTGAAGTCAGGC
Source organism: Grammomys surdaster (assembly GCF_004785775.1). Lineage (NCBI taxonomy): Eukaryota > Metazoa > Chordata > Mammalia > Rodentia > Muridae > Grammomys > Grammomys surdaster. The sequence continues at coordinate 161,627 of NW_021620771.1, read as the reverse complement.
ATGTTAGTGCACACCTGTAATCACAACACTCAGAAAGCAGAGGCAAGAGGATCTCTATGAGATTGAGGCCAAATCTATATAGCAAGTTCTAGGCCAGCCAGGAAAGACTGTCTCAAAAACAACCAACCAACCCTAAATGTAACAACAGTACAGTAAGTTTACATATTATGTTGTATTTTATATTAACTATTTCATTTAGACAATACCATGACCAGGGTTACTTTTACTTTACAGATGAGAAAACCAAAACTACCACATGTTTTTTAATATAATAGGAGAAAAGTCTCTAAATGTATGCAATGCATGTAACAGCAACATTTTATACTCAACATGCTTAATATCTGACATTTTTTTTTAGTTGCTCTGGTCTCTGACTAGACTATCATGGAAAGCAAGAAATCCATATCCCAGAAGATGCTTTGCATATAAATATCTAATAAATGACAAATGTTTCTTTCAATGGTCTTGAGTGGTGAAAATATTCTTAAATCATCTTTCTACTAACTAGTCTGTGATAATTTTATCCCCTAGAAGTTCTAGCCTTCCAAGCCCTTCTCATAAGCCTCTTAATTCATAGCATACAAACGTACTAAGCAATCAGTTGAATAAAATGGATTACCACAGTTAATCCACCTAGAAGGAAAGATCCAGTAACATACTATGCACTGAAATGTTGAGACATGTTCTCACAGGGGAAAGGGAAGAGAAAAACAAAGTGAAAAGGCCTAGACTCCATGAAGAAAAGCAAGACTGTTCTATGTATGTGTAATCTGTATGTAAGTTATACCTGTATATAAAAAAGTTGTACTGATGTAGACACACAAACTAAGAACTAGCCAAAGAATCTCTGCAATGATTTGCATTTACTACTGCAGGATTTCTCTAGTCACTTTCAAAGTTCATGAAGCAAAAAGCACAAGGAACCAGAAAAATGGCTCAGCAGTTAAGATGTCTTATTTCTCTTAGGGCAACCAGGTCCAGTTCCCAGCACCCACATGTTGGCTCACAACAATCCGTAATGCCAATTCCAGGGGATGTGATGCCCTCTTCGGGTTTCAAAGGTGCCACACATGAACAGGGTGCACACACATGCAAAATACCATACACATAAATTGTTTAAAAAAAAAAAAAGACTATACAGACAACTCAGTGGTAAATCTCTTGCCTAGCTTGCCCACACCCTAAGTGTAAATTGCCCCCAACACACACACACACACACACACACACACTTACTTACTTTAAGCTATCACCAAATCTGAGACTCTATCAATCACATAAAGACAATAGCAAGCCAATAATAAGTGACTATTTTTTAAAGAGAAACAATGCTAATTGTTTATATTTATTTGTAGTTAAGCTATAATTCCAGCCACCAGGAAGAAAGTGAAGCAAAGAAGGTGGAAGGTTGGAGGTCTATTGAACAACTCAGCAAGACTGCACCAAAATAAAAATGAAGAAGAAAGAGAATTGGGTAGCGTAGATGTAGAGCTTGGCTATCATGAGCAAGGCCCTAAATTCAATCCTCAGATTCAAAGCAGGGAGGGGAAGTTGACAGCTAACAAAATCGTCTCATACTAATCATTTTCATTTTAATTAAGGCAGCTAACATTTACTGAGAACAAACACTTAAATTCTCTACTGAATATTTATATGTAGTTGTCTCTCACAACTCTAGTTTATCAGCCCCTGTTTAAGAGATGTGGGAATTGAAGATTGAGGACAACTTATTAAGGTCACTGAGTACAATGAAGAAAATAAAGCTGGCTTTATACCCAGCTCTCTCTCAGACTTCATGGACATGGAGGTGCAGCACTTGGAAAACAACTTGAGTCCTAGGAGTCAGCTGGTTTATATCACAAATAATTTACACTCATTTTACACTTATTCCTGTAATCCCAGCATGTGAAAGGCTAAGGACAGAGGATCACAAGTTAGAGGCTAGCTCAGCTGTATAATAAGTTCCAGGCCAGCCTGTGCTACAAATTTTCAACCTCAAACTAAACCAAGTAGAATAAGGATTCTTTAAAGTATCCCTGAATGGGGGTACAGTGGTTCATACCCCAGTACTCAGGAGGCCAAGGCAAAAGAGAGCTCTCTAGCTGGGCATGGTGGCACATGCCTTTAATCCCACCACTTAGGAAGCAGAGGCAGGAGAATCTCTGTATGAGGCCAACATGGTCTACAAAAGAGTTCTAGAGCATCCAGGACTACAACTCTGTTGGGCGGGGTGGGGGGTGGGAGGGGTTGGGGGAGGTAGAGACAGACACAGAGAGACAGACAGACAGACAGACAGACAGGCAGGCAGGCAGACAGACAGACAGACAGACAGAAATGGAGGAGAGAATGCTAGCTGTCTGTAGGTAGTAAGGGGAAATGGTCATGGTGAAAAGTGCAAGCTGTTCACATATGCTGTGCTGGAGGCTGGACTTGTGGGTGGGTATGAGATAACCAAGCTAGACAGACAGGAAGAGGAACAGGGCTCTGAGTTAGCTAGTGACCACAAACTGGGTGGCCCTTGAGAAACTTAGGCTTTACTGTCCTTTCATACATTTTTTTTCTTCTAATACAGCTAATTGGAACAGACTTGATTGTAAGTAATGATAGCTAGCTTCCACCCAGGATATAACCCTAGACTACCCTATGGGCAAGAAGCTTGAGGTAGCCAAGAAAGGCTATAGCTACATCTTGGTGATGGGGATACCATCAACTCTCTGCCACAGCACAGCTACAAACTGTGTGAATGTGAGAACACAGAGAGCTAGGGGAGTGGGGATAAGGGAAGTAACACTGGTCACATGACTAACAGTCAAGGTCAAGCTGGAGTGAGCCAGAGATAGGCAGGGATTTCAACGATCTCTAACTAGATGAACAGTACATGAACAATGGCATAGCTATTTCCTTGGTTGAGCCAGGAAGGACAAGAATAGTGGGGGGGGGGGGGGTCCTCCATTGGCTCAGCCCAAGATAACTTGGAGAATTCACCAACTTCAACAGAGATTTGCCTTTGTCCAAGTTTCTCTATAAAATGAAAGGCTTTTCCCCATCTCTTAGAAAATCCTCCCACTCTCAGTTTAATTTTTATGCGATAATTTTTAATAAAACTTGAACTCTCATTTGAATACTCCTGTAAGAATCTGTTTTTATCATTCACTGGTACGAGACAAGAACACCTAAAGTCACTTTCCCTAGGTCCATCTTTGATGGCTTGAGTATCCTACACCATAGGGTCTCTGGTCCAGGAAAGGAGAGTATCACATAGAAGCCTTATGAAATATGCAAATATGAGCCAGCCAGAAGTCTCAGCAGCAAACCTAAGACCTGAGTTTAATCTCTGGGAGCCACGTGGTAGGAGAGAACTGACTCTGAAAGAACTCACTCTATGACTTCTACATGTGTGCCACAGCAAAATACACATGGTCCTGGCCCCATACCCCTGCACATACACTATAGACCTAATTTTTAAAATGTGTACACATTTAGAGTAATAGAAGCCAAGTCTCTCACTGCAGAAAAAGGTTATTACTAATATAGAAGAAAAAAGTAAAACCTAGAATGAATCCTGTATTGAACTGGAGCTGACTATATCAGGGTAATTGCGCTTTTCAACAGATGAAGACATTTTAGTTTTTACTACATTTACTTATCTATGGGGGAGAGCCATGAAACATGCAAGAATTGGTTCTCTCCTGCCATATGGGTTCTTGGGATCAAACTCAAATTGTCAAGTTTGGCAGTGTTCTAGTGCTGCGATAAACACCACTGATCAAAAGCAACTTGGTAAAGGAAATGACTTATTTAACCTTACACTGCCAGGTCATAATTCATCTTTGATAGAAGTCCAGCAGAACTCAAAGTAGGAACCTGGAGGCAAGGACCATGGACCAAGGCTGCTGCTGCTGGCTAAGCCTAAGTGTAGGTAGAGTAAAACATATAAGGAGAAAGAGAAAGGGTAACATTAGGTAAAAGAAGACAAACACAGGGAAAGGCAATGAGTAGTCAAAGAGGATACAAGGCTAAATATTTTTCTAGTTTTTAGTTGGTCATGGATTTACAGAGTAGAGAGTTGTAATAAAAATGTACACTGAAATGGTAACATTCAGAATGGCGATTCTAACTATACAGAAGGTAAATTAAATGTAGACTTTGGGTCTAGACAAGTGCTTATTTGAGTATTTTTTTATTTGTAAGTTCTTTACAATAAAGCGATTTAAAACAAACTAGATAGAAAGGAAAGAAGGAAGGAGGGAGGGAGGGAGGGAAGGAGGGAGGGAGGGAGGGAGGAAAGGAGGGAGGGAAGGAGGGAGGGAGAAAAAAAGAAAGGGAGAAAGCGATCACCAGGCATTATGGTGTATGCCTTTAATCTTAGCACTTGGGAGGCAGAGGCAGGTAAATCTGAGGTCGAGGGCAGCCTGGTCTACAGAGCAAGTTCCAGGACAGCCAGGGCTACACAGAGAAACTCTGTCTTGAGAAACAAAACCAAGAAAACAGTAAGGGCTGGAGCTGCAGTTCAGTGTTTTAGGAGAAGTCACTGCTCTCACAGAGGACCTGGGTTTGATTCCCAGGACCCACGTGGTAACTCCAGTTCCAAGGAAATCCAAAGCCCTTTTCCAGCCTCCTCAAGCAGTGCACACACATGGTTTAGACATACACACAGGCAAAATACCTATACACACAAAATAAAATCTCAAAAAGAAGAAAAGAAAGAAAATAGTGGCAGCTGGACATAGTGACACACTCCTTTTTGTTTGTTGGGTTTGGGATTTGTTGTTGTTATTGTTGTTGTTTTTCAAGACAGAGTTTTCTCTGTGTAGCCCTGGCTGGCCTGGAACTTTTTAGGTAGTCAAGGCTGGCCTCCAACTCAAGAGATTTACCTGCCTGTGGCTCTAAAGTATTAGGACTAAAGGCCATGTGCCACCACCCACCACAGGCTGACTTCTGTGAGTTCCAGGCCAGTCAGGCCTAGAAAGTTCCAAGCCAACCAAGAATATATAGTGAGACCTTATATCAAAAAAAGGGGAGAGGAGGCCTAAAAGAGAAAGTGAGAAAAATAATTTAGGTAAACCTTCAGATTATCAAAAATTTAACAAAATAAAATACCTTTAGATACCCTCATCTTATAAGGTTCTAAAGAATCATTTACTACAGTTTGCCTATTTGCATTCTACCTATTTGAAGAAAATGAATTCCTACTAGACCACAAGACCAAGCAAACAAAGTAACAGATATGAAGGATCATTTTTATCAATACTACAACTCAATTCTGTCCTAGAGATTAAATACTTAAATGATGGAGAAATGAGGGCCATAAAAAATTGTGAGCAGAAAGACAAATTTTCAGATTATTATATTTACTAATAAAATCTACAATAGTCAGGACTAGAGAGATGGCTTAGTGATTAAGAGCACACTAGCTGTCCTAGCAGGGGAGCCAGGTTTGGTTCCTAGCATCCACAGATCCAGGACTTCTAGTGCCTTCTTCTGGCCTCCGCAGACAGCAGGTACATATGTGGTGCACAGACATACTTCTAAGCAAAATATACATTATATATGAAACAAAACTAAATAAATATGTTTAAAAAATAAGCCTATGATAATGAAATAAACTATTATAAATTAGAAAATTCATAATGTGATTGAAGCACACATAACATATATATATTGATATCACAGAAGAGAAGAAGGGGGAGAAAAACCGTATTAGGAAGAAAGGGGGATGGAGAGACAGTTCAGTGGTTAACAGCACTGATCTTGCAAACGTCCCAAATTTGGTTCTCAATTCCATGTCCAGCAGCTCACAATCAATCCTTTGTGATGCCAGCTTTGGGGAACAAGGGGTACAGTACTTCAGGCCTCTGAAGACACCTGCACTCACATTCACAGACCCCACACAAAAAACCCTGCTTACATAAAGTAACATGAACATTTTAAAAGGTGAGTGCTATTTGAATTTTGAGATTTACTTGTATGTGTGTGTGTGTCTATGTATATGTGTATATATATCCTCCAACACCCTACCCCATATGTGTGTGTGTGTGTGTGTGTGTGTGTGTGTGTGTGTGTGTATGTACTATAAATAAAGGAATGTATTGTGGCATCAGAGCAAGCTTTTCTGTACACATCTGTGTGTCTGTCCTTGCTTCATTCCCTAGCTGTCCCAATCAAGTTTCCAGAACCAAGTAGTGCATGGCATAGCAGAGATAAATAGACTTCACTAAAACAAGTCTGTCAATCACTCAGCAAATAAACAACTACATAAGAACCCTGGAAGGAAGGTGTAACAAGTAATCAAACCAGCCACAATATATTATCTAATGTCCTAGTTTAAACATAACAAAACCCTGCAAAGAATATTGTGGTAATTTGAATAAAAATTCCCCACAGACCCATAGGGAGTGGCACTATTAGGAGATATGGCCTTGTTGGAGGAAGTTTGTCACTGGCAGTGGGCTTTGGGGTTTCAGAAGTTCAACCCAGACCTAGTTGCTCACTGTTTCTTCCTGCTGCCTGCTGATCCAGATACAGAACTCTCAGCTACCTCTCCAGTACCATGCCTGCCTGTAAGCCAGCCCAATTAAATGTTTTCTAAGAGTTGCCATGGCCATGGTATCTCTTCACAGCAATAGAAACTCTAAGACAAATACACAACATTAATAAAGTTTAGCCCACATCAGGTGTAAGATACACGTTGTCTCTTTGGAGACGAAGGACACGGCAAACAAAAACAAAACAAACAAACAAAAACAAACCAGGCAGCGGTGGTGGCACACGCCTTTAATCCCAGCACTTGGGAGGCAGAGGCAGGCGGATTTCTGAGTTCGAGGCCAGTCTGGACTACAAAGTGAGTTCCAGGAGAGCCAGGGCTACACAGAGAAACTCTGTCTCAAAAAACAAAACAAAACAAAAACCCTCTTGGAACCAGAAGCAGCCCTCATGACAAACCAAAGCTCCCAGTACTTAATCTTGGACTTCTTTGCTATGAGAACTATAATAAAATAAAATTCTATTCTTTACCCAATCTAAAGTACTTTGTCAAAGCAACACAAAACCAATTAAGACAAGAATTTAACTTCAACTGCATTATAAACACACTGCTGCAAGGCTCCTCTCCTCACCCACTACTTTAGATCTCTGAAGTCACGAACTCTATCTCTGAGGATAGGGACATAACTAGAAACGTAACTCAGTTGGTAGAGCACTTGCCTAACATATAATAAGTCCTGGGCTCCATCTTTTATCACCAGGTAAGTTGGGTGCAGTGACACTGCCTCTAAATCCCAGCACTTGGAAGGCAGAAGCAGAATCAGAATTCAGATACATCCTCAGCTACACAGCTTGGGCTACAAAACCTGTCTAAATAATAATAAAAAAAATAGCTGGATGAATAGATGTAAATGTATGCTGACACTGTGTAGCATTAATGTAAATGTAACTACTTTACTCCTTCACTTTGTAATCCTATAAAGCAGATGAATTATATAAAGAAAGCAACTGTTACATGTTTAAAAAACTCTAGTGGTTTCAATTTTATTGTATTATTCAAATTTTCTTTGGTTCCTTTTTACAAAGTTATTTGTTAAAACATTCATACACAGATACCATAATGCTTCTGCATTTAACACAAACCATTTTCTTTACTAGGCTCCAAGTCACCAGCCAGTAGCTCACTTCCACATAAAGGACTCTCCTTCGCATTTTTGTTTGGTTTGGTTTGGTTTGGTTTGGTTTGGCTTGGTTTGGTTTGGTTTGGTGGGAAAACTGCAAATTAATGTCAAAGTCTACAATGACAGGATAGCCTCTGGACTCAGGGCAATATAAGACTCCCTTCATTAGTGGGGCTTCTCTTTCTCTAACCTTGTCTGAGGAATTCTAAGCCCCCATTTATGCCTCTACCTACAAAATGTCATGCAGTCTTAGTTAGATCACAGGATCAATTTCCTTTCTCCTGATTAGAACCTGTTCAGCCAGCAACTGAGATTCCCTGAAATGCTTCCCCATGCTAACGAGGCATTCAAGGTGCCCTAAGCCCTCAACCAATGACCTTTGCCCATCCTGGATGTTCCTACCCTCAGTCCCCCAAAACTTTATAAGCCTTGAATCACCCTAAGTAAAGTTGATCTGCCCCCTGATAGCTGGTCCCTGTGTAGCTATTCACCCTACTTCTTTACAAGGCTTCCAAACCACCCCCACCCCAGATCTTTGTCTCTATTCCCAATGCCCTTGCAGACAATATATGGCTGGCCGAAAATCCACGAGGGTGGGAAGATCCACATTTTGTTTCTCAAGCCAGGGTTTCTCTGTGTAGTCCTGGCTACACTGGAACTCACTCTGTACAGCAGGCTGGCCTCAGAGATCTACCTGCCTCTGCCTCTCAAGTGCCGTGATTAAAGGTGTGTGCCACCACAGCCTAGTAGCCCCTTTGGCATTTCTTATAGTGCAGATATCATGGTAATGAACTTTCTCAGCTTTTGTTTCTCCAAAAATGCCTTAATTGTTTTTTTAACTTTTGATCGAAACAGTGGACCCAGGTTCAATTCCCAGAACCCATGTGGCAGCTTACAACTGTCTGTTAACTTCAGTTCCAGTGGATCCAACACCCTCACAACACAGACAAAACACCAATGCACATAAAAAAAGAAATAAATCATTTTTAAAAAGAAAGAAATATGCATTTAACAGAATCCTTGGCAGGCACTCTTGCTACTTCCAAGCTGTCCTAGTTTTCAAGGGTGTGGGTAAGTGTCTCAGGGTGCATCTCCTTGAGTTTATGTTACTTCCAACTAATTAAATTTGGAAATTTTACAGACTTAACGCTTAGGTCAAATTAGAAAATTATTTTATCATTGTTCATTTAAAATAATCTCTTTGCCCTTTCCTTTTCTCCCTCTGGAGCTCACATGATGCACTGATCAGATTGCTCGGTAGTATCCCACAAGCTCTTTAGACACTGTTCACTTTTCTTCATTTGTCTTTTTCAGACTTCTAAATGAGGATAAATGTCATTTCTTCAAGTTCACCAAATCTGCCTGTTCAAATCTAAATTGTTTCATTTTTGAAGCCCCCCTCCCCCTTCATGGGCTTGGTTTTGTTTCTGGTTTTGTTTTTTTTTTTAAAGCAGCAGGTAGTACTATTTCAGAAGGCTACAGAAGCTTCAAGAAATGAGGCCTGGTTAGTAGAAGTAGGGCATTTGGACCACTGAAAGTTATAGCAGCCCAACTTGTTTTCCATCTGACCAACATTTGCTGGTCCATCAACATATGAAGCAGCAGCCAAGAGCGTGTTCCTGATAACCACAGTCAGTGACAATGTGCCATACCCTCCCTACCACAAACGGATGGTTTCCTCTTACCAGCGGTTCTCAACCTTCCTAATGCTGAGACCTTTAATACAGTCCCTCATGTTGTGATGTGTAGGGAGTGGTTCTGATGCTAAGGTCCTGTTCCCCAATTGTTTCTTGATCCATCAATAAAGATGCTAGGGACCAATGAGCTGGGTGAAATAGGTAGGACTTCTGGGTCTCCAAAGGCAAACTGGTAGACACAGGGAAGTGAGGAGGAATTTCACCATGCTTCAGAGGGAGAAAAGGTGACCAGCCATGTGAGTTTTCGGTTGAAGTGGCCAATGGCCACTCTATCTATTTAGGAATACCCAGTCATTGAGTTAGCAAAGGCATTTTAGGATTAACTGGTGTATCTGTGTGTGTGTGTGTGTGTGTGTGTGTGTGTGTGTGTGTGTGTGTCTCCCCGTGTCCAAGGGTATCTGGGTGGAGGCTGGCATGCAGTCTGCCCGGAGCTTATAGGTTGGCAAAAACTACACACTACAATCTTGACCCCCAACCATAAAATTATTTTTGTTGTTACTTTGGAACTGTAACTTTATTACTGTTATGAACCATAATGTAGATATTTTTGGGGACAGGCTTGCCAAAGGGGTATCAGCCCACAGGTTGAGAACCACTGTAACTGTAAGACAAATTAAACCTATCCTTCTTTACATAGTTTGTCTGGTATTTTGTCACAGCTACAAGGAGAGTAAAGTAATACATTAACAATGGCCTCCTCATACAAGACTTATTCCCAGTCCTTCTTTAACTTTTTTTTAACTGATTTGAGATGGTTAGCCTGTGAGTTAAGGGCCTATAGCAAATTCATGGCTCTGAGTTTATTGTTAGGGTGTTTTCTATATTTTATTTAAATAGCTGAGAGGAGTTAACAGACAACAGTCCAGATTGCCTTACATGGATAGTTGGTTTTCAAAACGTCAGAAGTCCACAGAATTGACATTACAAACATTTCTGCATTAAGGTCCATTTTGATTAGAGTCCTATCTGCTCCTGACAGCTTCCTGTCTTAGATTCTAAGAAGAAATTGAGCATCTTTGGAGTTACTCCAGTTGTGGTGAGACAGCCACTAGGTAAGAATGGCCTCTTTTCATCTACAGACAAATTACTGTCCTGAAAAGGACACACTTGTGGAACAATCGACTGATTCTATCTGCCAAGACGGAGTAATCAGCCCTTAATAATTCTACATCACAGCCGAGCAGTGGTGGCGCACGCCTTTAATCCCAGCACTTGGGAGGCAGAGGCAGGCGGAATTCTGAGTTTGAGGCCAGCCTGGTCTACAGAGTGAATTCCAGGACAGCCAGGACTACACAGAGAAACCCTGACTTGGAAAAAAGAAAAAGAAAAAAAAATAATTCTGCATCACTAGGTCTGTCAAATGATCCTGGGCGAGAAGGCTGAAGATTGGATGCTCCAATGTTTTGTAGTATAGGGACTGTCCAGGTGTTCAGCGGTCTCTATAAATAGGCTAAGTTTTAGAAGCTATGCTTTGTGCTTCCCATAATTTCAGTTAATTCATTCTGGATTTCTAACAGGGTTGAAGACTTAATAGTCTCATAGCCAATCCCAGCTATTTACTTTGAGAGAAAAGACTTGAGAGGATGGTTTTCAGCTGACATTTATTCTAAAGCCAAGTTCAGAACTAAGTCTTTTAGTTAGGAGAGATGACAGAGGTTCTGGTTAGTCAACAAAATGTTGGACTGGGTATTAGGTCTATCTTGTACCTTACTGATACAAATTGGTATAGTTATGCTCTAATTGTATTCTGAGAGAAAAGTTTTATCTTAACAGGAAGGGTGATATGTGGGAGGAGCTATGGTGGGAGGAGTAAGGAGAAGAGGAGGAGGAGTAAGGAGAGGAGGAGGAGCTAGGAGAAGGGGAGAGGGGGGGAGGAACACATGGAGACTGTCTGTGCCAGTCAAAGATAGTTGGTATACCTAGGTTGGGTATTGGGTTACACTTCTGATTGTATGGTTATCTTGTTATTTAGCATTACCGAGCTTATAAAGCCTTTGATTAACATTTTAAAAAAAAAATAAAGAAAAATAAAAACAATAAAGAAAACAACGGCCTCCTCAATTCAGTTATTATCCTGTTCAATTTCAGAATTTGTTCGATTCCTTGTATTACTACTTCCATTTCTTTGTTCATATACCATGTCTGTCAGTTACTTCTCCATAGTTTTCATTTAACTCCCCAATAAAATTTAAGATATTTAAACCCTGCCTACTGTCGGGTTCAGCGCCTCCTTGTGGAGTTTCTGAGGATTTATTTGCTTCCTTTGAATAAGCCCTATTTCCCTGATTCTGTGGTTTTGTTTTTGTTTTTGTTTTGTTTTTGTCATCAAAAATTTGGTGCCTAACCAGGGAGTAGTGGTACCTCCACTTACATGTGCATAAAACCACACAGATACACACATATATGTAACATTTAAAAATAAGTCTTCAGTCAGATGTGGTGGCACAGTCTTTTAATGCCAGGACTTGGGAGGCAGGTGGATCCCCTTCACTGACCATCTCTAAAATAAATAAATAAAAATAAAATTAGGATGGAGAGGAACATTTTCTTCACTGGTATGACCACTGGTAAGCAAACGCTCAACCACATTCCTGTAAAAATCCCCCAATGAAACTCATTAGTTCATACAACCCCCAAAAAGACATGAAAGTAAAAAACTGACATGAAAGTGTAAGAGGCCTAGTTAAGAAGAGGAGGAGGTAATGGAAGGGTGAAGGGAACAAGAGCATGAGGTAAATATGATCAAAATGCATTATGGATATAAATGAAAATGTCACAGCAAAACCCATATGACTAATAAATGTTACTTTTAAAATTAAAAAATTAGGTTGGGTGTGGCAGTTCACACCAGTAATCTCAGAACTGGGGAGGTTGAGGCTGAAAGCCTGCCATCTGTCTGAGGCCAGACCAGGCTACAGTAGTGAATGTAGGCTATGACCATATATCGAGGTCAGATCTCAAAAAAGAAACAGCCAACCAGACACCAAGAAAATCTTGATAATCCTTAAAGGTTACTCTCACCCACTTTTCTTTTGGTAAATTTCATTCTCTTCCTATATCCCCATAAGTAGACAAAAACACAGATAGACATAAAAACAGGAGGACCAGCAATCCCAGGTCATCCTCAACTATTTAACAAGTCTACCCGAGACCTGGGGGGTTGGGGGGGGACCACCTTGACAAAAACTAAAAAAAACAAAAAAACAGCAGTCCTAAAGAAAATCACTTAGTAACATAAATAGTCATTCTAAGGAACCTGACATTCATTATCTATAGTACTTGCTAGGGCTTTTACATTCCAAAAAGACTATTTGTCTCAAAGGTACACTTCCTGGCATCTATGACCTCTGTACAGTTTCTTCAGTAATCAAGTCTGTCCAAACCAGTGATGGCATTATTTACTTGTCCCACCTTTCCTGTACATGCCTATGTTCGTCTGTTAGTTCTTTTCCCAGTACTGTGATAACATACATGACAAAAACAACCTAAGGAAGGAAGGGTTTGCTCTGGCTCACAGTGTAAGGAGACAGTCCATCAAGGTGAAGACAGCAGCAAGGCTTGAGGCAGCTGGTCACACTGCACACAAAGTTAGGAGACAGACACATGATAAACAGCCATATTTAGTTCACTTTCTCCTTTTTACTGAGTCCAAGAACCCATCCCATGAAGTGGTGCCACCAACATTTAGAGTAAGCCTTCTCACCTCAATTAACCTAATCCAGAACTCTTTCACAGACACACACTGACTTAAGAGCTTTACCTTTCTAAATATATTCTGTAATGTGTTGCTGCAGCAACCACCTAATCTTAACACTACAGGTTTCCTTCATCATAGTGTACAGTGTTACATTTCTTCTCTTCCCTGCCACAGTCAAAATATCCATGACCTAGGACACAATGGAGCCTCTAACCAGTCTCCCTCTTCTACATACCTGAAGCCCCATTTTGTTTTGTCTTTTTCAGACAAAGTCTCACTCACTCTGTAGCCCAGGTTGACCTCAAACTCCTGGGATGTCTCCTGTATCTACATCTGCATCCTGAGTGCCACAATCACCGATATGAGCACCACATCTGGCCAGCCTCTTTTCTTTATTCAACGAAGTGCCCATTGGAACAAAAATCTTCAGACAGGTATCATCTGTAATTCCTTCACTGTAGGAAACTGAGGCAGGAGGGCTATCACAAGACAGAGGTAAGCCTGGGCTATATACTGAGTCTAAGGCCAATCTGGGTTTAATTACATGACCTTGTCTGGGGGAAAAAGAAAAAAAAATAATAATCATGTCATTCCTCTGCCAAAACCTCTCCAGATTTTATTCCTTGTACACCCCCCCAAAAAAAAACTTACCATAATTTCTACAAGGCTATTTTTTTTTAACTTCATTCCTACAAACCTCTCCAAACAAATTTTGTCTGTTGGGGCTGGAAAGATGGCTCAGAGATTAAGAGCACTGGCTGCACTTCTAGAGGACCCAGGATCAATCATCAGCACCCATATAGCAACTCACAGCCATCCATTAATTCAAGTTCCAGGGGGTAAGTGCATATGTGGTAGACAGACAGACAGACAGACAGACATAAAGCAAAATACACATACAAATAAAATATTTTTTTTAAATCTCATCTTTGCCAAGCGATGATGGTGCACCACTTTAGTCCCAGCACTCAGAAAGCAGAAGCAAGTGGATCTGAGTGGATCTGTGAGTTCAAGGCCAGCGTGGTCCACAGACTAAGTTCCAGGACAGTCAGGGCTACAGAGAAACCCTGTCTCAAAAAACCAGATGGATGGATGGATGGATGGATGGATGGATGGATGGATGGATAATCTGTTCACTATTCTTTTGATCCATACCAATCTTCATTTCATTCATTTGTTCATTCATTCATACATCTGAAGCAGTATGTCATGTAACTCAGTCTGACCATGAATCTACTGTGTACCTGTAGCTTTTGATCCTCTTGTCTCTATGTTCTCAGTGCTAGGGTAAAAGACATTTGCCTACAGGATCAGCTCTCACACCAATCTTATCGACATCATGCTCTAGAAGTAGGCCTGGTTTGTAATTAATTAGGCCTCTCTTATCATTTACCTCTCAGGTAGTCTCCTTTTGAGCAAAAGAACTTTTTACCTAAATACAGCATACCTCACTTCTTTTAACAACTGTACTTATACTTCATGCTGTTTAATGTCTTCCTAGCCCTTACCACTCTTTTTCTGTTTAGGTTTTTGAGCTAAGGTCTGGTGCAACCCAGGTTGGCTCACACGTTACTACACATCTGAGAACGACTCTTTTTGTTGTTGGTTTGGTGTTAGATAATGTTATGTATTTATTTATTTGGTGGGTTAGGCACATACATGCCACACTGTGGAAGTCAGAAGACAACTTGAGGGAATTGGGTCTCAACTTTACCATGTCAGTCCCAGGAAATTACACTTAAGCCATGAGACTTGGCAACAGGCGCCTTTACTTACTAAGCCATCTCACTGACCCTCCTGGAATAACTCTGAACTCCTAATCGTCCTACCTCCACCTTCCAAGAGTTAATATTAAAGACTTGAGCCACCATGTCTGATTTTTCCAAGGTTGTTTTCCTATCTATTATCCCAAACTATCATCTCCTTATGTGTCAAACTATTTTGTTCATCATCCACTAACTGAACAGCACCAAGTTCCCAGTAGAAACTCCTTGGTGGTACATATCATATCCCCTCAAAATTCCTATGTTAAAATCCTAACCCTCAGACCATAGCCATATTTACTTTTTAATTTTTGAGATTTTATTTTTTATCAGTATGAGTGTTTTGCCTGCATGTCTGTCTGTGCACCACATGTGTACAGTATCCAAGGAGGCCAGATGAGGGCATTGTGATCCCCTGAGAGTTACAGGTGGTTGAGAATTATGTCCATGTTAATCTGTCAGCTAGTCCACGGCCCCCTGCTCCCCCTCCCCATGGGTACTGAGAATCAAACCCAGACCTCTAGAATAGCAGCAAGTATTCTTAACTCCCAAGCCATCCCTCTATGACTGTATTTAGACAAAAACAAAAAGCCTTTAAAGTGGTAATTAAAGCTAAATGAAGTAATAAGAGAAGGACCCTAGGCTGGATTTGGTAGATAGGCCTGTAATTCCAATATTCGGGAGGCAGTTCAAAGCCAGCCTGGGCTACACAGCTAAAATCTGTCTCCAGGGGAAATGGGGTAGGGTGGGGGTGCCTGGCTCTAATTCAATCTGTCTTTGTAAGAGAAAGACACCATGGATGCATGCCCAGGATAAAGACCCTAGACAAGAGCATAGCCTGTCTGCTGACATTTTAAACTTGAAATTCTAGACTCAAGAACTCAGTAAACAAATGTGTTGTTTGAGTCCTGCAGTCTGTGGTTAATTCATTGGCAGCCCTAACAACTTACATATCTGGCTTTTAAACCAAATAGCACATTGCTAAATATTTTTTTTTCTTGTTTGTTTTTCGAGCCAGGTTTTCTCTGTGTAGCCCTAGCTGTCCTAGAACTTGCTCTACAGAGCAGGCCAGACTAACTCAGATTTCCACCTGCCTCTGCCTGGATTAAATGTGCTGGGATTAAGTACATGCACTGACAAACCCAGCTCAAGTATTTTCTGTATTCTAGTAAGTAATCTAAATACCCAACCCCAAGGACCTAATGTCTAACTCAATAAGTACACAGATACACAAAAGTTGCAGTTTCATACATTTTGTCTAACTGCCTACAATCCAACTGAGTAATTATGTTTTCTATTTTAAACCTTAAATTGACATCACAACCCCTAACAATTCTCAATATTCAATCTATTAACACTTGCAGGGCTAAACACATGTCTATAATCTCAGCACTCTTGTGACAGAATTGGGGTTTAAAATCAACCTAGATTACATACCAAGTTAAAAGCCAACCAGAAATACACAGCAAGTGCCTGCCTTGGGGAAAACCATTTGCAGAGTGCTTGTCTAGCATGCATGAGGCCCTGTACTCATCCAGCAACACACAAATACCAATAACAACAACCTGCCAAAGATCTTAAATACAGGATCAGGAAGTCTTGATGAGAATGTTCAATGCAGCTTTGGGGTTTTAACTTTTTATTAATTTATTTATTTGTAAGAATATATGTGGACAACTTTAGGAGTTGGTTCTCTCCTTCCAACCATGTTAGTCTTGGGGCTCAAATTCAGGTCATCAGGCTTGGCAGCAAATGCCTTCATCTGAAGAGCCATCTCACTGGCCCAAATACTGATACGGGAAAACACAGAATCATTCTAATTGTTTTTGATAGTGCTGGTAATTGAACCTAGGGTCATACACACACTAGGCCAAGTTCTCCACTGTCAGGAGCCATCACAGGACAAGCTAATAACTAGCGGGTGATCTTCCCGAGATGACTTCACCTTGGATTAAAAATCTATGGCAAAGCTCCCATAGGCAAGGCCCAGGAGAAAATCATTTTAGGAAAAATTCCTGCTGTTAATATGCTTTTCCTGTTATTATTAAACAGACACAACAATCACTAGATATTAGCCCACCCTTTTGAGCAGATCTCTGCAGAACCACCAAGATGTACTGTCTTGTAAGGATGCTATATAGACAAATAGACGACTTCCCAATTCTTAATGATCTTATAAGAATTCCTAAGATTATATCAGTATTTATTAAGCTCTTTTATAGTGGGACTGCTACTAGGTTCTTTCTGACAGTCAAAACTGCAATGAGAACTCTGCCAGTCTTTAGTGTCCTCAGTTAATTGCCTCTTAGCAGACATTCTACTCTCAGAGCACATTCCAAGAGGTTGTAAAACCATTAACCAAAGGTCATAAAAGAGGAACTAATGATTTATTATAGGTGCTAGGTCAGAAGATAAAATATTGACTGGGTTTATCTATACAAAACTTCACTAATGACTTAGTCATGTTTTCTAACTCTCCATGAACCTGTGGAGCTGTGACAGGTGATGAATGTTTAACCAGATAATTACTCCTAATGGAAGTGGGAGAATCACAAGTTGATGCCAGGCCTAGGCTACAGAATAAGACTCCATCAGTGTCAAAATAATAATAAAACACAATAAGAACAGCAACAGCTAGAGATGTAGCCCAGTGGCAGAGTCCTGGGTTTAAATCCCACTACCACCCAAACAAGCAAATTAACAAAACATGGTATTTGACAATTTACTTATATAGAAAAAAATCCATAATTATTTTTATTGTGCTGTTATGTGCTGCTATAAGTCAACATAGTATCACCTGCTGAGCACCCAAGTGCTGTTTCACATCCAGAAGCACAATTCCACACCACAGCCAAGGTAAGAAAATTCAGTGTGGAGAAACCAAGTTACAACCGAATAAACCCAGCAAAGAATGGAGCCCTAATATTGAGAGCTGGTTGGACACTGCTGCCTCAGATCATCTAGGTAATTTTCCTCAAAAGCTGGCCCTCTGCCTGCCTACAATTATGCTTTGAATATGGACCTCGTAGTAACGTTTTAAAAGCTATGATCTCACTGAAGAATCCCACCAATGATAAAATTTGCTAAATGCCTTAATGAGTTTCTAAAATTGTATGTACTCTTATGACTGATTTGAAGAATTTAAGTGTAAAACATAAAAACAAAGTGGATAAAAATGCAATTTCATGTATGTCATGTTAGGCGTTAATGTGACTACAGCTAAGATCTCCGGATGTGACGTCAAAACTGTTAGTTACCATAAGTGCATGTTTCTCTAAAATCACTAAGACATTTGTTGCTGCCCTGACCTTTCCTTTTTCTTTAAATGAGACAGTCTTGCAACTTGGGCCAAGCTGGCTCAGTTCATGGGCCTTACCCAGGTAGGGAACAATACAAAGAATTCACTGATTTGACTTCTTCCTAGGGTAAGAGAAAATAGAAACAGGACCGAACTTCCAAAGCTAAGGCTAAAGGAGTAATAGACCTGAGCACAATATGCAATGGGAAGAGAGGTACAAAGTATAAAGCTGAAAAGATCAACATATTCAAAAAACAAAGAAAAAACTTTTAATATTTCAGCTATTCACATGATCTATGATCCCCAAAGCTTTGTCCAAAGCCACTAAAGCAACTAAAAGACTGTGGAAAGATTCTTTTTGGTTTTGGTTTTAAAGAACATGAAGGCTTAGGGGTTTAGAACAGTTTTGTGGAGGTGTACATGTGTATGTGTGCCATGGTGTACATGTGGAAATCATAGATCAACTTGTATAAGTGGGTTTTCTCCTTCTACCATCTCCTTGAACCAAGAACATGAGTATTCATTTATCTGCATGTATTGTATGTGTGTAGGTGAATACATGCATGCATGCATGGGTGGTGGGAGTGGGGGTGGTGTGTGTTATATGCCAGAGGTTAACCTCAGGTGTCACACTTTAGCAGCTTTCCATCTTGGTTTTGGAAACAGGATTTCTCCCTGTAGGTGACAACTATGCTAGGATGGCTGGCCAGTAAGCCCCAGTGACCCACCTGTCTTCATCACTGCACCCGGCTACTGTACATGGGTTCTGAAGATCAGACTCAGGTCCTTAGGTTTGCATCGAAAACACTTCACTGAGCTGAATCAATAGCAACATGCCCCCACCCCATTTTTGGTTTTTGAGACAGGGTCTCATGACTCCCAGTCTGGCCCTGATCATCGCATGGAGGATGACTTTAAATTCCTGATTGCTTGGCTCCCACCTCCCACGAGCTGGGACTGTAGCACCACACGCAGCCTCTAAGGAGTTTAAAAGGAATATAAAGACCTAGGGAACTCATCACCAGAGAGGTAGAAATTCATAAACTTTCTAACGCCGATGACAAAAAGGCCTCTGCAAATACAATGTAACAAACACCCCTGTTTGCTTCATAAACATTTCATCACCTAGTAATAATCAGTCACTGTTTATGAATTCTGTCACCTGGACACAGCCCCATACACCTATGATCAAAGCATCTAGAAGGGCCAGGGAAAACGATTAAGAGCCCAAAGGCCAGCTTGGGCTATATGGCCAGACTCTTAGAAAAAAAAGAGTGGCTGGGGGCAGTCCTGACGATAGTAATCAACTAGTAATCAACGTTACATTGAAGAAGAAGAAGAAGAAGAGGAAGAAGAAGAAGAAGAAGAAGAAGAAGAAGAAGAAGAAGAAGAAGGAGAAGAAGAAGAAACAAAACAAAACAAAACAAAACAAAACAAAAAAAAAAAAAAAAACAGGGCCCGCCAAGTGAGAGCCGAGCCAGCTCAGCAGGTGAAGGCACTTACTTGATAAGAAAGCTTGATGAATCGAGTCTGATCCCTGGAACCCCACATAAAGATAGAAGAAAATCAACCTAAAATTGTCTTCTAATTTGCAAATGTGTAACATAGCATCCATGCTCCTTAAACAATTATGTATACCCAACACACAACTTACTTTTTTTTTTTTTTTTTTTTTTTTTTTTTTGTTTTTCGAGACAGGGTTTCTCTGTGTAGCCCTGGCTGTCCTGGAACTCACTCTGTAGACCAGGCTGGCCTCGAACTCAGAAATCCGCCTGCCTCTGCCTCCCAAGTGCTGGGATTAAAGGCGTGCGCCACCACCGCCCGGCCACAACTTACTTTTAAAAAAAAAAGCTTTTTAAAGGTAACTGCCCAATGTCTTTCCAGCCAAGTCTAAAAGTCTTGCTCAAGACAAGCATAAAACAAGGTTTAAAAGGTGACAGTGACTGAAGTGCACCTATACCTCCATCTCTTCCTCCCTCCCCCACCACACCCCCTCAAACTGATAATGTATGCTACTATTTTGATACACTTCTAAATCTTGGAATGTTTACCTTAGACATTTCAGGCAAGCCTACAGAAGACTACATAAAATCAAAAGATGCAAAAATATAGATAGCTAAGTACTAAGACTGAATTCCAAGCTAATGGCTGAGAATGCTGGTGATCAGGAAGCCACTGGAGTGATGGCATCAAGGGTGAGGGGGCTTCAAGTGGGTTTCCTAGGACAGCTGTTTCAGGAAGGTGCAGCATGAAAACTCCATGAAGTCAAACATGCCCAAAGACAAAAAAAAAGCCTAAAGGGAAGTAGACTGACTTAGAAACAAAGAATAACCCTGTGTGTGCACACATGCCCCATTTGTAACAGGGAGGGAAGAATACATGTACATGCACACCATGGAGTATGTTGGGTATTCTGATCCATGACTCTTCACTCTATTCCTCTGAGACACAGTCTCTCATAAACCTGGAGCCAGGTTAGCTGCCAGAACCCCCAGCAATATTACTCTACAGTATTAGAGTTATAGGCTCACTTGTAGCCAGGCTTTTACATGGGTGCTGGGAATCCACACTCAGGTCCTCATGCTTATACTAAGTAATTCAGCTCAACAAGTTACTTCTTCTAGCAATGTCTATGGCCTTCATTTAAAAAGGAAAAGGAAAAAACCTGGGCTAGAGAGATGGCTCAGAGTAAAGGCTCTGACCATGTGAGTTCAATCCCTGGGACCCAGGAGAGTTGAAAGCCAGGAGAACAGGGCTAGAAAGACAGCTCAAAGACCCAAGTTCACTCCCAGAGCCCATATCTAACTTCAGCTCTAGGGGATCTAAGGCCCCCTTCTGGACTCCATGGACACCTGCACTCACACATGCACAAACACTCAAAGATGCACGCGCACACACACGCACACAATCTTTTAAGTAGCATACAAATCAACATTTAATATGAGCCACTTACATAAAAATTATCAAGAGTCTACAAGGATAATCACCAAAATAACCTCTGAAGTGATATAATTCCAAATAATTTTTACTTTTATATTTCCTGACTCATTTTAATTTTGTACACTGAATATACTTCCCACTCACAACACTTCTGAGACAGGGTCTCAAATTATAACCCATGCTGGCCTTAAAACTCACAGGCCTGCCTTAGTCTCCCAAGTACTGAGATTACAGGAATAAATGTACAACCACAGCCAGCACCAGACACCCACCACACACTGACTTTTTTCTTTCTCTACTGAGGGCTAGATAATAATTTTTTTTTAGGTTTTACAGTCCATGAGTCTCTACAACAACTATAAAACAACCCAACTTTGTACCCCAACAGCAAATCATAGATAATAACCTAAACAACTGCATGTGGCTATATCCCAGTTAAACTTTATTTACAACAGGCAGCAGGCAGGACTGGACCTGTAGACTGTAAAGTCTATCAATCTCTGAATAAAGGAAATAAAAGTTTATTTTTTTAAACAAAACATGACCTATACTGAGTCCACTACATAATACTACTCATGGGGAAAAAATTTTCATTTGTTTTTAACTTTAGACAGTGAACACAAGGATGGAAAAACACACTCTTTAAGCTCTGGAAATCTTACTCCCATCCACAGAAGATAAAATCTGCTAAGTAGCCCAAAGCCTGAAACATAAACTGGTGGGTAGCCAGTTACAGATTGGGAAGGTATCTTTCATATTTAATTTGAATTTCTCAAAAAAATTCACAACTTACCACCAATCTGCTGAAGCCTACAGGTGGAAGTTCCTGCTAAAACAATTTTAGTTTACAGTTCATTCAAAATCAGCACTGTGACAAATTGCAAAGAATGAAGCAGTGTACAAATGAGCAGGATGTGTGACAAGATCTTAGAGTGACCTGTGATAAGAAGACACTTGAAACTTTAGAACAGACAAACATAATTCCCTCTTTAAAAAAATTAAGGCTTTGAGCTTTTTTTTTGAGTTGTATTGGTGTGGTGTACACCCTTAATCCCAGCACTTGGGAGGCAGAGGCTGGTGAATTTCTGAGTTCAAGGCCAGCCCAGTCTACACAGTAAGTTCCAGGACAGCCAGGGCGACATAGTAAGACCATGTTTGGGGGATGGCAGGCTTTGAGTAGAACACCTGTCCATAATACCAGGATTCTGGACTCATAGGTAAGATTTAAAAATTAAAGCTTGCCTGAACTACATAGATACAGCCTACCTCCACAACATGGTAGATCATTCGTGCCAACACACTGAAGGCTGAAGCAGGATTCTTGTTATGTTTAAGGCAAAGAAATGTTTGGACTACAGAGTGAGACCCTGCACACCCACACCCACAAACAAACAAAACAAATACATTAGTTGGAAACTGTTTTATGAACAAATAATTTTAAATATCATAAAAGACTGTGGTATTTTTAACTTGTTCCTTGGGGAGTAGGGGTAGGTACTCTGCTTTAGGAAACTACAGTGAACACAGTGACAAAATTAAAGGCGGTCAAGTGAAATGGCTAAGAGAGAACAGTTGCCAGGAAAATTTTTAAGGCCTGGCCACCTGAGTTCGATTCCCGGAACCGCATAAATGTAGACGATGATCAACTCTTATCAAATTGTTCTGTCACTTCCAGTCGTGTGCCACGAACACGAGTCACACATACACACACCATAATAAACTGGAGAATTTTAATTTTTTAAAGTTTTTTTTAAATGAGACATCCAGAGTAAAAAGAAAAATATATAAATGCAACTAAAAGATCATCCCACTAAAATACTAAAACCACCAATGAAGCACTGTTCCTTCCAAATCCCAGTTGCTCATGTAATCTATCAAAAATTCATTGCTCAACGCTCTCGTGAAGTTTTTCAAACTCTCAGAAGCAAATGTTTAAATCAAGGTCAAAAAAAAAAAAAAGCCAAAAGAAGAGACGCATCCGCTGTATGGTCCAACGCTCCCTCCCTTGGACCCCTCAAAACTTATTTTATAGCCGTTACCAGCAATTCCCTAATAAAAACCCAAAGGGGCTCACAACTGGGCCCAAGAACTATCCCGCAGTGACTGCCTGAAGCGCCACCTAAGGAAAGGTGAGGGCAACCTTCCCATCCCAGTGGTTGGAAAAGTCGCGCTGAACACAACCCATCCGAAGCAAGCCTGCCAGAGAGAGAAATCCCTAGAAGTGACAGAAGACACCAACTAAGAGTCGGGGCGGGAGGATCCCAGTCTCGGGCCATCGCGGGGGTACCGGCCCCGAAACCGAAGAGAGTCGGAGCGAGGGGCTTCGGACTCTCCGCCCCGCGGCGGGGACAGGGCAGCGGGCGCCCGCGACCGCAGCTGCACGGAGCGCGGCCCCAGCCCCCCTCCCCCCGGCCGCTGCTCGGGCCCCGCACCAGGCGCGCGGCCGCAGGTCAGAGTTCCGGCCAAGCTCGGAGCCGGCCAGGCGCGCGCTCCCGGCCCGCGCCGGGGACACCTGTCCCTCAGCCCTCACCTCCTTCCGACCCGGGCAATCTGCTGAGCCCGGGAAGCCGCGCTCGAGCCACAGCCCCTCACCCGAGTTGGCCGCCGCCTCACCGCGCGGCTCGGGCGCCTCGGGAAGCAGCGCCTCGGGGAGGGGAGAGGGGGGCGCGGAGGGAGGGGGCCGCTCGCTGGAGCCGCCACCGCCGCCGCCGCCGCCACCGCGGAACCGCGTCGGGACTGTGCTCGCGCCGCCGCGACCGCCGCCGCCGCGTCTCCCCGCCTCCGCGCCCGCGCGTAGCCGTGACGCGCATCGCACGAGGCGGGACGAGCCAGTAAGACCACACCCCGTGCGCAGCCGCGCTGGCCTAAACCGGAAGCCTCACCTCTGAAGGCTTTAGGACCACGATGCATTTTGGGAGTTGTAGTTCGGCCGGGTCCACAATGTAAACAGTGCGGGCAAAGTGCCTTAGTTGCGCTCACCCAGCTTCCTCGACGTTTTCTGAAGAGATCAGAGAAGGGAGTGGGCCGCCACGGTTTAATGACTCCGGATGGAGCGTGTGTTTGTGTCAGCGGCCAACATAATGCTAAGCGTCGCCTTGTGAAGGTTTCGGAATTCCGAAAGCGTTAGTCAACTCTTCCTCAAACAGTAGGGCTTGTTTTTATTACCGTATTAACGTATGATGATTTATGCCCTACTAATTCTACAAGATATTCAAAATGATTTTTCAATGGTCTTAATATAATGGTCGATTACAAACGACTTAAGCATTGTGTCTGTTTACCCAGAGGGAGTGATTTGCTAAGAGTGAGCTTTCCCATTGAAGCCAGCCTTAATAGGAACCAGACAAGGACCTGGTGTGCAGAGAAAAAAATGGTTTCTTCGTGTTCAGTTGTAATGGGAATCTATCTTTTACACTCTTTAGTTCAAAACTTAACACACATCAAAGCAAACTCAGAAGCTTTAGTTTGGACCTTAGTGAAAGCCTGTACCCACAGCTTATTGTCCTTGCCTTTGGACCACAATAGGTCTCAAAGCCAAAAAGCTAAAATCTGATATTGAGGGGTTGGAGGGAAGCAGACATGGAAAACTCAACAGGGGAAAAGCACTAGAGAGGTTAAAGCGAGATCTTGCATGTACCAGGTCAGCCTGATCACATAGCGAGTTCCAGGCCAGACTTAGCTATACAGAGTGTAAAACCATGTCTCAGGGGGAAAAAAAGAAAGAGAGGGAGGGAGGGAGGGAGGGAGGGAGGGAGGGAGGGAGGGAGGGAGGGAGGGAGGGAGGGAAGAGAGAGAGAGAGAGAGAGAGAGAGAGAGAGAGAGAGAGAGAGAGAGAGAGGCTTGGATACTAAGACTGAGGAAGACAATTTTACCTTTCACATCAGAAAACAAATGTAGGCATTTGAGGATTATAAATTTGACCCAAAGCTGGAGATACAGCTCAGTGGTAAAGCTAGATCCACTTTATATAGCACTCCAAAGATCTCAATTCCATCACCAACTTAAGAGGGAAAAAAAGGTCCATAATAAATAGGGCAAAAATGAGAATTTTTTTTCAGGATGAATAAACAGTATCTCCCTAAGGAAGATAGACTTAAGATAGACCAATCCAAAAAAAAAAAAATGTCTTCGAAGAGCTCACATCTTACCAGGTATAGGGGGCTCATACCTTAACTCCTGGCTTTTGGGAAGCTGGCGTAGGATGACTGCAGTGAGTTCATGGCCAACGTGGGCCACAAGATGAGTTCCAGGTCAGCCAGGGATAAAATGAGACCCTGATTCAACAAAAGGAAACCAAACCCCCTATCAAATCTTTCCTGCAGAACTTTCTTTTAAAGACTCTTCTTTGAGCAGAGATTCTGACTCTAGGAACAGTTTTTGAGAGAACACGCCATTTCCCCTCTTACCTCTCTCACCTTGGCCTCTTGAAGTGATCTCATTGTCAATCACTACATGCAATTTCTGATGCTTCTATAATGATGAAACAAACCACCTTATTTCCTCAAAATGCTCACACCTTCTCAGCTAATAAGGATCTTTGCTACTCTCCCTACCCTCAAGGGACATTCCTGAGTCCCATTGCCATACTGACTTCACCCTTATCCTTACCTAAATGGCACCATCAAATGTCTCAAAGCAGATTTTTTTTTTCAGATCTCTTTCCCTGGTTATGCCCTTATTGATTTTCATGGGTTGTCTTCTGATTAGCTATTCACACATCACAGAGAACTCAGCAATATTTAGTATCTCCCCACATCAGCTATGGATCTTCAGAATCAAAATCTCTCTTCCTTTGTGTGTGTTTGTTTGTCTGTTTTTGCAGCACTCAAGACTGAATTTAGGACCCTGTGGATGCATAGGCAAGCCTCCTACTACTTTGCTACATCCCAGCTCACTCTCTCTCTCTCTCTCTCTCTCTCTCTCTCTCTCTCTCTCTCTCTGTCTCTGTCTCTCTCTCTCTTTCCCTCTCTCCCTCTCTCCCTCTCCCTCCCTCCGTCTCTCCCTCCTTCTCTCATAGGATTTGGATGCCATAGTAGAAAATAGCTATATGGAATCTGTTCTCTCTTTCCATTATGTGGGTCTGAGAGTTAAAGTCAGATCATCAGGCTTGGTGTTGAGTACCTTTACATGCTGAACCAGCTCACATGCCCAGAGTCTCCATTCTTAAAGACATTAAATTTTTCCACAGAAAAATCTCCTACATCTCCTACAACAACAAAAGACATTTCCTTCCGCCCTACCCTATACCAGTCACCATGACCAACTCTACAGCCAGTTTGATATAGTCATCTCTGTAACTTGTTGACGGGAGGACATTATATTGAGTAATATTCATAATCCAGCTGAAGCTTCAATGACAGGTTGACACGTTGCTGGCATAATGACAATGAACTTGCTCATAGAATGAATGTAGCCACCATTGTAAAAGTCAAGTCAATAGTCAATGAAAATGGAAGATGTATCTAAAATTCAAAAGCCATAAGCAAATGGTAAGGCAACTCCTAATTCAAAATAAAATGAAAATTCTATACACTACTGTTAAGTTAAACTCCAGTTTGAAATTGGTTTCAGTGTTTCTCCTACGAAGAAAAGTTGTTTTCTGCCCAGAACAAATTGCTTTTTTTCAGATCTTTTTATTTTTTGTATGGGGGTGTTGTGCCTGCATGTATGTCTGTGTACTATGTGTATACAGTGCCTACAGAGGACTGAATCCCTCATGAGGGTGCTGAAAATTGAACCCAGGTCCTCTTGACCACTGAACCATCTCTGCAGCCCCACAACTGCTATAATTAATGGAAAAAAATTATTTTGCTTGGAAACCAAAATTAGTATAGTCTTGAGAAACCTGTATCTGTGGCTTAAAATTACAAGCAGGGCATAGAAATACATACCTACATTTCTAGGACTAGGGAGGCTAAGGCCAGTCTGAGTTATATAGGAAAACCATGCCAATGATAATAATAATGCCCTGAGTGTGCTGTGTCAGAAACATAGGCAAACACATACCTTTCCATGTGTCAGAATTCCTTGAATAGCTACGAATTCTCAAGGTATGGAGGCTCCAGAGGCAGCAGTTTGCCCAGTGTTTCCACTACTCACAATAGCCATGGTTAAAGCTGTAAAGGACTGAGAGGTCACAGCAGAGTACAAAAGGTTTAAGAAGTCCTGAGAAGCAGGGAAGCTGAGAGAAGTCCAGAGGGGAGGCTGTGTAAAATCTAGACAATATAAAATGTGGGCTATTACACACACACACACACACACACACACACACACACACACACACGGCAACAGTTGAAAAGCAAATCCTAGGGACCACACAAGATGGCTCACAAGAAAGGGTCCACCCAGATTCAATCCTAGAACCCACATGACTGAAGGAAAGTGCTGACTTTCAAAAGTTATCTTTCACCATCCACACAAGCACTGTGGCAAACGGGTGTGCACAAAGTAATAAATAATTTTAAGAGGTAAAAAATACCACATCAGTCCCTGTGACAATGCCTCATACATAAATAAAATTGTCAAGTCTGCCAATTAACTAGGACTGCCGTGGTGCTAACTGATTTGAAAACATCTGTTATTGAATCTATTCCAGATGAATATTATTATGTCTTCGGACTGTAGAGATGGCTTGGTCATTAAATGCTTAGTGTGCAAACATGAGAACCTAAGTTCTGACCTCAAACACATATATGTAAAAATGCCAGCAAGGCACATACCTGTAATCTCAGCACAAGAGAATCTGTCATTGAGTGCAGAGAATTGAACCCAGGTCCTCTGGAAGAACAATACTAAGTGCTCTTGACCACTGAGCCATCTCTCCAGCCCCACATTTGCTATATTTAATAGGAAAATTTATTCTGCTGTTGGAAACCAAAATTAGTCCCTGGGATTTGCTGGCCAAACCAGTGAGTTTCAAATTCAGGGACAGACCTTGCCTCAAAAATAAGAAAGCTAATGAAGAAGACACTCAGTGTTGGCCTCTGAGGTATACATACCAGACCCCACCCTATACACACACTGATACACACAATTCCAGACACGCACACAAGAAGTGTACTCCGTGATGCTTGCAGTCACACTGCTATCAGTCAAATATCTACACCTCTTAAAAGCACGTTGATTTTGGATTTGAAGGTTTACAAGCAGTGCGTCTTTAAACACTTGTAAAAATGTCATAACATAACAAATTCCCATTTGTGCCAAGTTGCCCCAACGTTGAAAACCGAGAATTAAGCTCAGTATAAACACACTCATAATTATATAAATAGCATTAGCAGCTCCTCAAACACAGGTAGTTAGTGTAGCCCTGGGGAAGGCTCGTAAGACAGAACATTATTGCTGGATGCCGCTGACTGACTCATTGCCTAAGCATGGCCAGTGCAACTCCCTCAAACAGCAAACGTGCCTATGAGTGCATGCAGCTTTTATTGTCATTCTTGGGCAACCCCAGGGCCCCATGTGTATTCTACCACTGAGCTTCGTGCCCAAACACACTTATTAGACAGACACAAAGGACCCAGACAACTTTATGAGGACATTTGCCAGTGGGAAGGGATGGAAAACGGGTGTGAAAACGGACGAGAAGGAAACATTTATCTGTGGTTTCCAGTTTTTTTCCTATGAAAGAGACTAAGTGAATGACAAAATGTTTTAACATTTAGTAACACTTGAAGACCTACACACAGAAGCTTCATTAACCCTTTGCAATTTATAAAATCAACTCTGTTTTGAGACAAGGGTCTCTCCCTGGCTGTCCTGGAACTCACTGTGCAGACCAGTCTGGCCTTGAAGTCACAGGGACCCTCTTGTCTCTGCCTCCCAAGGCTGGGATTAAAGAAGTATCACCACACCCGGCTAAAATCGGCATTTGAGTATCTCTGCTCCTGCTTCCTTATCCCACTTCCATCCTCTGAAGTACCTTTAAACACTTTTCTTAATAAACTACCTCTATTTTTATCACTAAAAGGAAAGGAAAAGCTTTATGCATCAGATACGTCTGTAATTCCAGAGTGAAATGGTTTAGGAAGAAATTCTGGAATTCAAAGCCAGCATGTCTACATATCAGGTTTAAGGCTTACCTGGGATACACATTGAGACCTGTCTCAAAAATCTCAAAAATTAGCCAGGCATGGTGGCAGCACACTCCTTTAACCCCAGCACTCGGGAGGCAGAGGCAGGCAGTTCTCTGAGTTTGAGGCCAGTGTACAGAGCGAGTTCCAAAATAGCCAAGACTACAAAAAGAGACCCTGTTTTTTGTTTTTTGTTTTTTGGGTTTTGGTTTTTTTTTTTTAATCTCAAAAATGGAACTAGAGAGATGGGTTACTGGGTAAAGGCATTTGCCACTAGGCCTGACAAGCTGAATCCAATCCCCGGGACTCATGGGATGGGATGGTAGGGAAAAACAGACTGGCAAGTTGACCTTTGACCTCTACACATGCTCACTGTGCATATACATATACACATACACATATATGCAGACACACAAAGACAAATGTAGTTTTTAAAAGAATCTTAAAAACAAAATGGAACAATACAGCCATAAAAAGGCTTCGCTGAGGTATATGCCTTGCATTCAATAAAACACGCCCCTGCGTAAGCCAGGGACTTCTCTCCCAAGCACTCACTGATTTTTTGTTATCACTATCCCTGCACTTGGGAAAACTGAGGCAGTTTCTACCATGAGTTCTAGGCCAGCCTGAGCTACAGAGTAAGACCCTTTCAAAATAAGGCTATCAGTGTTGTTGTTGTTGTTGTTGTTGTTGTTGTTTTCATTATTGGAAAAAGTCAATATGTGTTTTCCACTACTGCTTAATCTTCACCCACACAAAATACTAGGGGGTGGAGGTGGGATAGTGGTGAGGGAACGCTGTACTTATTGTGCTGAGTTCTCTGTGTTGCTCTTGAACGCAATTATGTGATGCGGGTTTGCCCTAAACTGCTCTTGCCTCTACCAGTCGAGTGCTGGTGTTGCAGGCATCAGCCACTGTGCCTAGCTACTGTTGGGCTAAAATGTAAAACCCATATCAAGAGGGGGCTCTACCTAGAAGTTGCTTAAAGGTAGTGTACAGCTAAAACAGAATTTGGGCACAAGTTCGATTTTGGTTTTTTAGAGGGGTTGTTGGGGGTTGCTTGTTTATTTGAGATTTCAGATTTGGATTTTTTAAAGATTTACTTATTTATATAGATGAGTACACTGTAGCTGCCTCCAGCCACAACAGAAGAGGGCATCAGATCCCATTACAGATGGTTGTAAGCCACCATGTGGTTACTGGGAATTGAACTCAGGACCTCTGGAAGAGCAGTCAGTGTCCTTAACCACTAAGCCATCTCTCCAGCCCCATGTTGGGATTTTTTGTTGTACACTGTGTCGGGCATTAGGATCTTGCCATATACTCTAGATTGGCCTCAAACTCACAAATGACAATTCTTCTGCTTCAGCTTTCAAGTGTTGGAATCCAGACGTGCATCTCTCAACTAGGCTGAAACCCACATCCATAGGATAACTGGACAAGAATTCTTTCCTCAAACTACCAAGTTCTCGTTCCTGCACCTGTGCAGTCTGGTGACAGGTCTATTTGCAGAAGTGGAAACCAAGAACTGGCAGGCTTTTGCTGAGAGAAAACAGAACTGATCTGGAACCAAGTTCAAAGACTAAATGATCTCCCATTGCAGGGCTCTGGGGCCAGGGAAGTCCTCATAGCTGGTTCTCTGATGACTTTTGCTTTTCTGTTGGCTTAGATAAGAAGCAAAAGCAAAAGCCATAATTCCTACAGAAAAAGTAAGCAGTTCAGAAGTCATCCCTTCTTGAACTCTGTTTAATAAGGTCATATATCAAGGGTGTAGGAGTGGCTTAGTGGGAATCTCCCCAAGGCCATAGGTTCTGCCACCAGCACTGCAAAATAGTAATTCCTATGGCTTGCGTGTTACTAGCCAGGTGTAGCTGTGCCAGTGTACCACAAACAGACCTCGAATAAATGAGGAACAGAAAGAAGAAACGAGGGAGAGAATGCAGCGTAAGAGAGCAGAAGAAAGGCTTGGGGTATCTCTAGCTGCTGCCCAGACATCTTGCTGCTGCTTTGGCCAGCCACTTGCAAACCTGGCCCAGGATTTGGTCCTTTTCCAAGTTAGTCTCTGAAATGGCTTAAACTTTTTGACTCCAGGGAGCTTGGTCTCAAGATTTGAGGCTGGGGATGGAACACCATGGTAGAGCACTTGCCTAGATGCATTTAGCCCTGGGTTCAAGCCCCAAGTCACACTTTTTTTTTTTTTTTTGGTTTAACATATCTATTTTTTACAGTTCCACAAACCCAGTCCTGTCAGAGACATTTGTGCAGGGACAAATGCCAAGTTTCATGGGGACCGCACCCTTCCCCACCCAATAGACACACACGGCCACACCAGGGCCTCTTATGAGTCAGAGCTTTCCCGGCTGGCAGGCACAGTGCCCATAACCTCTGCCTTCATGGGGTTGCCACACTTCCTTCCCCGCTCCTGCTCCCCACAACCTTTCCTGTCTGCACACTTGCCTGCCTATGACTGAGTAGCCCTGGCACACAGAGAGTGACCCTCAAGTTGTTATTTTGATGACAATTGCTTTTGTGGTTCTGGCTGGATGCTGCAGGCTGCCATACACAGTAGGTAGAGGACTAACATTACCCCCACTTCTATGTGCCCCAAAAGGCAGATAACTGATTATCATTGTTTTCATTGTTTGTTTGTTTGTTTAGATGCCATCCTGTTGTCTTGACTGGGCCAGCACTCACATTAGAACCCAGGCTCACCTCAAACTCATAATAATCCATCCATCTCAGCTTCTCAAGTGTTAAGATTACAGGTTTATGCTATGGTGCCTCTTAACTAACTGTGGTTTTTTTTTTAATCCCCATTTTACAAATAAAGAAAGTGAAGCACAAGCAAGTCATTTCCCCAGAATCACAGAGCTAGCAAAAGAAGAGACAAAGGTGGTACCATGCCTTTAATCCCTGCTCAAGTTTGACACACTATGATCTTGACCAAATTCATAGACTTTCCTGGATGTCTGGCAAGGGCCACTAGGTTAGAAGACAAAGATGCTCTTCTATTATTCCAGTCTCAGTACTTGGAAAAATGTCTATACAAGAAGTTTTTACCTTTATGCAAACAAGTTGGTCCAGTACACTGAGAGAAGAGTGGGCCATGGGGCTGGTGGCCAAGTCAAGAACCTTTCAAGAACTGCTGTGCTTCAGGGACAATGTATACACTAACACTGTTGCCCTTGGGAGCCAGAGGCATCAGACCCCACCCTCCATCCTGACGTGTGGGTGCTGAGAACTGGACTCAGGTCCTCTGGAAGGGCAGTATATGCTCTTAACCACTGAGCCATCTCTCCATCCCTGGGCTGTGTTTTCTTCTTTCTTCTTCCCATGTAAATAAAGACAATAGATGGTAGATTGGAATTCTTTATTAATTAGTTATTTTTGAGATAG
Source organism: Grammomys surdaster (assembly GCF_004785775.1). NCBI lineage: Eukaryota > Metazoa > Chordata > Mammalia > Rodentia > Muridae > Grammomys > Grammomys surdaster. The sequence goes on along the minus strand of NW_021620771.1, from coordinate 129,103 downwards.
GCTCTCCCTATGTAGCCCTAGCTGGCATGGAATTCACTGTGTAGGTCAGGTGGCCTCAAGTTTATAAGGATCCCCATGCTTCTGGCTTCTGAGTCCAGGGATTACAAGCATACACCACCACAACCAGCCCAGGTTCTCAGTCACTTATGTACAAAAGCAACATCTGGAGTGCTTATTAAGAATGTTGATTCTAGGCTGGGGAGATGGCTCAGTGGTTAAGAGCACTGACTGCTCTTCCAGAGGTCCTGAGTTCAATTCCCAGCAACCACATGGTAGCTCACAACCACTTGTAATGGGATCTGATGCACTCTTCTGGTGTGTGTCTGAAGACAGCTGCAGTATACTCATATATTAAATTTAAAAAAATAAAATATAAAAGAATGTTGATTTCACAATCTACTTCAAAACCTATACCATTCCTGAGCATATACCCAAAAGACGATATATCCTACCACAAGGGCATTTGCTCAACTATGTTCATAATAGCTTTATATAACAGAAACTGGAAACAATCTAGATATTTCTCAACTGAAGAATTGATAAAGAAATATATATAGTACACTTACACAATAGAGCCTTACTCAGTTGTTTTTAAAAAAATAATAATATCATGATGTTTGCAGACAGATTGCTAGAACTAGAAAAAAATCATCCTGAGTAAGGTAAGTCAGATACAGAAAGATAAACATGGTAGGTACTCACTCATAAGTGGATATTAGCTATAAAGTACCGGATAATCGTGCTACAAACAGACCCAGAGAGGCTAAGTAACAAGGAAGATTAAGGGGGAGTCATGAATCTCACCGGGAAGGGGAAACAGAAAAGATATTGAGGGTGAACTAGGGGTGAGTGGGGATGGGAACAGGAAAGATCAGGTTGCAGGGGGTAAGGTTGGGGGGGGGATGGAGGGAGAGAGTACTGGGGTGAAGTTGAAACCTAGTGCAATGGAAACTCCCAGGAGGAATATAGCAAAGATTCCTAGAAATGGGGGATCCAGAACTTGAACCAGGCAAGGCTTCCAGTGGAGAGATTGGGACATCAGTCTAGCCACAAAACCTTTGACCTACAATTTGTCCTGTCTGCAAGATGTGCTGGGGTAAAGGTGGCACAGAACTTGTGGGAGTGGCCAACCAATGTTCAGTGATCAAGTTGAGACCCATACCATGAGAGGGAGCCCACCCCTGACACTGCCTGGAGGACCAGGAGCAAGTGTCTGGATAGCCCAGACAGAGTTCTAGGATAGAATCAAACACAACCTGGGGGGGGGGGGGGAAGTCAATGAAATGATTCCAAATGATACTCTGCTATACTCAGAGGCTATGATATACACTGCTTCCTTACAGTGATATTTTTCAAATACATGGCTTTCCAGATAGTGTGTACCCTGAAGGTCTGGGCAGCTTCATTGATATTCTTAAAGTGAGCGTGAATATCTGAACTTCTTGTTTTATATGACTTCACAGGGTTTTCTGAGAGTAGCGAGAACCATTCTCACAGGTCAACCTCAAACTGCTGGAGCCTAGCATAATCATCATCAAGAAAGACAAAATCTAGCAACTGATGGGCTATATCTGACTCTTTTGCCTGCTTTTGGGGCCCTTTTCCTCCTACTGGATTGTCTTGTCCCATCTTCATATGAGAGGATGTGCCTGGGCCTGTCTTAACTTGATATGCCATGTTTAGTTGATATCCCCAGGAGGCCTGCCCTTTTCTGAAGGGAAATAAAGGAGGAATGGATCTGGGGGAGATGGGAAGAGGGGCCGGGAGGGGCGAGGAGAGAGGAGAGACTGTGGTTGGGATGTAATATATGAGACAAGAATAAATTAAAAAGAAAGAAAAAGAATGTTGATTCCCACTGGGTCTATAGGGGCACGCCTTTGGTCCCAACACTTTGGAGGCAAAGGGAGACAGATTTCTCTGAGTTTGAGGCCAGCCTGGTGTACAGAGTGAGTTCCAGGACAGCCAGGGCTACACAGAGAAACCTTGTCTTGAAAAACAGAAAAACAAAACAAAACAAAACAAAAAACAAATAAACAAAAAGAAATGTTGATTCCCTCTGACTGTCAGCAGTTTGAGGTTGACCTGTGAGAATGGTTCTCGCTACTCTCAGAAAACCCTGTGAAGTCATATAAAACAAGAAGTTCAGATATTCATGCTCACTTTAAGAATGTCAATGAAGCTGCCCAGACCTTCAGGGTACACACTATCTGAAAAGCCATGTATTTGAAAGATATCACTGTAAGGAAGCAGTGTATATCATTTTGGCAGGATACCGATGAAGCTGGAAACCAAATGATGAAATTTGGCACAGGATCAGTGGCTCAAAAAGAGTGCTGAATTTTTACAGTACAAGCTTCAGTATGCAGAGAGTAGTGCTGAGCTTGAGGGCTTAGACACAGATTCTCCAATCATCAAATGTCCAAGCAAACAAACCCCTCAAGAGGCATCGACACACTTACAGAGCTCATGTTCAGGTCGACCCATACCTGGGTCCTCTTGACACACTGAGATGATTCTCACTAAAAAGAGCAGTCTATTCCAAAGCCAGATTCGAAAGCTGTAGAAGAAAAAGACATCCCAGAAGAAACTGAAGAAACTAAAATTCAGAGCACAAGGGTAAATTCAGCATAAAGCAAATGCAAATAAAAGTTTTGAAAATGCCAATTTAAGAACCAGACACCGTGATGCCCTCAGAGGCAGAGGCAGGCAGAACTCTGTGAAGTGGAGGTCATTCTAGTCTACACAGCAAGTTCTGGGCCAGCCCAGGGCTACATAGTGAGATTTTGATTCAAAAATAAAGTGGTTTCCATTGGGCTGGTTAGCGCAGTTAACTCAGGATGTAGGGGCAGAAGGATTGTTGAACTACCTAAAAAGACTGTGCTCTATTTTCTTTCTGTCGCTTTGATAAAACATTCCAACCAAAAGCAACTTAGGGGAGGAAATAAAAGCAACAAGGATTTATTTGGCTTCCACTTCCAGGAAATTCAGAGGAGAAACTCAAACAAGAACTTGAAGCAAAAACCATGGAAGCATGCTGCTTGCTGGCTGCTGCACACTGGTGCTTTCTCTTTTGTTCTCGAGGCAGGGGCCTGGGTTTCTCTGTGTAGCCCTGGCTGTCCTAGAACTCACTCTAGGCTGGCCTCATACTTGGAGAGCTACCTGACTCTGTTTCCCAAGTGCTGAGATTAAATTGTCCTTTCAGAAGACTCTGGATTGAATCAAGTTGAAATTAATCAACAGAACTAGAACAGACCTTGTCACAAAACAAAACAAAACAAAACAAAACAAAACAAAACAAAACAAAACAAACATCCCCAGCCCTGGGATTGGGAATCTGAAGCCAGCCAGAGCTCCATAACCAAATTCTGTCTCAAATAAAATAAGATCCAACCAAGTCAAATAAAATGTCTCTCAGATTATTTTAGTGTTTGGTGAAATAAATGAAAGAAAAAAAAACTGTTTTTAGGAATTCAGTCAAAAGTTTCAAAATTGGGCCAGGAAAATGGCTCGGTGGGTGAAAGCACTAGCCACACAAACACACAGACCAAAGTCTATTCCCTGAAAACCGTGTAAAAGAAGAAAAAGGCCTAGCAGGGCAGTGCTGGTGCACCCCGTTAATCAAGCACTCAGGAGGCAGATAGATCGCTGAGTTCAAGACCAGCCTTGTCTACAGAGAAAGTTCCAGGATGGCTAAGGCTACACAGAAAAGCTGTGTCTCAAAAAAAAAAAAAAAAAAAAAAAACAGAAAAAGAAGAGGAGGAAGAGGAAGAAAAAAAGAAGAGAAGGAGGAAGAAGAAGAGGAAGTAGCAGCAGCAGCTGGTACTGTGCTCACCTAGTGTGTGCAAGCCTCTGAGTTCAATTCCCACCACAAAAAGAAAGCAAACCAACAAGAAAGCAAAAGAAATGAAATCCCAACTTGAGAAAGGAGGCCTAACACACAGGCTACCTATGAGAACAACCTTAGACCATATACAATAATGTGAAAACCACACAGACCAGACCATGAGGGTTGCTATGTCAACACAGAACTAGACAAGAACTGGTGATTACACTCTTAACACACTTAGGGGCTCTAGAGAGATGGCTCAGCAGTTAAGAACAGATGTGCTCATGCAAAGAACCAGAATTTGGTTTCCAAGACCCAAGTCAGTCAGCCCACGGCCACAGGAACTCCAATGCCAGGTGAGGCAGTCCCTTCTGACCTTTGCAGGAACTGCAGTCACATACACAAATCCACACAGAGACACATAATTAAAAATAATAAAATCATCTTCTTTAACAAAAAAAGAAAGAAACTTGGATTAAACATCCAGACCAATAATTTTTGAAAATCTTGCTCACAATGAAAGCAAAAAAAGTTTACATTTACCTTGACTGAAGTTAAGAGCAACTATTTACACTTTTAAAGGGAGTGATCTGCTTTGCACTGGTTTCCCTGGTTTATTAATTTATTTAGATTTTAAAAAACAAGTTTAGTTGTGTGTGTGATGTCAGTGTGGGATGCTTGCACACGAGTGCAGGTGCTCTCAGAATCCAGAGTCATTGGAACCTCTGGAAGCTGGAGTTAGGAACCAGCTCAGATCCTCTGCAAGAGCACTTCATGCTAACTGCTGAGCCTGAGCCGTCTCTACAGCCCTGCTTTCTTATTACTTTCTAAACTTCCCTGATATGCTTTCAAGTCCAATGCATTGGTCAGGGGTCCCTAAGGGAACAGAGATAGAAAGGAGATATATATATATTTATAAGTAACCATTTATATATATTTATAAATAACCATTTATATATATTTATAAATAACCATTTATATATTTATATAGACACATATTTTTATATATCCATTTATATTACATATGTCCATTATATACAGGATTGGCTTACAGGATAATGTTCCAGCAGTCCAGCAATGGCTGTCTCACACTAGAAAGACCAAGAATGCAGTAGTTGTTCTGTCTATGAGGCTGGCTGGCTCAGCAGTCCAATCTGGTGCTGGAGGACTGGAGGATTCGTGGAGAGCTGTGATCTTCAGTCTGTATTGGAATCCCAAAGAAGTCAGCTCTAATGTCCGTGAAGGAAGGCGGGAGCAGCAGGACAGATGGACTTGCCAGCAAGAGCAAGGGCAGCAGGCAAAGAGCAGGGTTCCCTTCTTCCATGACATTTTATCTGGGCTGCCACCAGAAGGTGCCACCTTCTAGAGGGTTTGTCTGCCTGCTTCCAATAATGTGATCAGGAAAAACTCCCTCACAGGATTGCCCAGAAGCTTGGGTTTCAGTTGATTCCAGATGTAGTCAGGTTGACAACCAAGATTAGCCATCACATCCAGGTTCAGATCAAAGGCAGCTGCTGACTCTACAGGGTAATTAGCTGGCACTTTATAGGTAGCATGTGACTCAGTCAGGGGCGTCAGCAAACCTCTAGGCATTTGCAATGGTGCTTCACTAGAGAACAGCTCTGCTCTGGACGGTGTGTCAGACACCTGTCTGCGCATCATCTCTCACCCCCAGCTTCATCTGTGATTAAACGTTGGGCATTTCAACAGCTCTGAGACCCTCATTCCTTACCACTGTTACATGCTAAGGTACCTTTGTGAATGACTGCAGTAAGTCCCCAGTAGGTCTGCCTGCCACCAGTCTCCCCATCATTCAAATGTGCTCTATATACTACTGTCAATACAAACTTTTTTTTTAAAATCTATTTACTTACTCTGTGCATATGAATATTTTGTTTGCATGCATGTATGTGCATCATGTGTGCCTGTTGGGTCTCCTGTAACTAAGGGTTACAGATGCTTGTAACTATTATGTGAATGCTGGGAATGTCATATTAGGGACAGATTGTGGAGGGCCTTGGAGTTCAGCTTAAGGGAATTTAGACTTTGAGAGCTCCCAAAGAATTTGGTGTTTTTTTTTAACTTAACATAGGTTAAAAATTAGTAGGGATGGCTCAGTGGTCAAGAAAACTTGTTGCTCTTGCAAGGGACCGGTTCTTAATATGTCATTCCAAGAATTTATTTTGATTTCAGCATGTACCAAGTGTTATCTTTCAGCCAAACCAACTATTTACCACTTTTGATGAAAGGAAAAAATGGAGCATTTTATATTCTGTACGGTAAAAGCACATTCATGCTTTTTGCAGGAAATATTCCAAACGCATACATTGGTAGTAACCCAACATGGACCCTCTGCTAATGGTTTGTTTGTTTGTTCCAGGTTAACTTTCAAACGAGGTGTCATCTAGAGGAATGCAAACGGAGGCTCAGGAGGAATGCAAAACGGGGTGGCTTTAGTGTGCTGAACCTTCTGCAACCAAACAGATGGTTAGGAGAGAAGAGTGGAATCTCAGTGGCAAGGCCAACTGCCTGGCCAGAGAGAGGAGGCTGACCTTTGGACAGATTTATTGCCCTCGTTCTGATTCCATGTAAAATACGATACCGGGTGATGGTTTGGGGGAAGGCAGACTTCACTCCCAGATTGCCAGCTCTCTGAATAAAGTACAGTTTAAAGTTTCCATTCCTGGTTTTTACTTATTGTCAACGAGCAACACAGACTGAATTCTGATTTAATTCCCAGGACATTTCTCCTTATTCATTCTCTATTGTTTATCCCTCGGAAACCCTGCCCGGTGGCCTGGTGGCCTGGTGGCCCGCACTTGTAATTCCAGAGACTGAGGCAAGAGGATCGCCAGGAGCCTGAGGCCACCCTAGGCTTCGTAATGGGGTCCAGGCTAGCCTACCCTGAGAAAAAGGGAGAGGGAGAAGGAAAAGGAGGAGGGAGAAAATGATGAATGAATTGGAGGGCACTGATCAGAAAGTGGGCTATATGGATCCTGAGACTAGTGATGTTCTATTTCTTGCCTGAGCACATTTTATGGTGGTTCTTTAAATTGAGGGTGCTTGCTCTATGTCAGGCACAAGCTGGTGCTGATGCAATAACATAACCATGTCAGAGAAGGCACAGGGCCTTGTAAAGGACAGCTATTTCAATGAGTGTTTCAGTATAAATTAAAAATCTACAGACTAGCGATATAGTTCAGTCGGGAGAGTGTTTACTCAGTATAGACAAAGCCCGGAGTTCCATTTCCAGCACCACATAAAGCAAGCAGAATACCCCACACCTGTAATCCTAGCATTCAAGAGGTAGAAGCAGGAGGGTCAGAAATTCAGGATCATCCTTGGCTTCCTAGTGAGTTCAGGACATTAAAGATTTGGGCTGACAACACGGCTTAGCAAGTAGGAACACTTGCTGCACAAGCACAAGGATCTGAGTTCAAATCCCCAGCACCCATGAAAGAAAACCTACAGCGTTTCCTGAACACCTGTAACACCAATGCTGTGGAGGGGAAACAGGAGGATGGGTGAAGCTTTGCTGCAGGTTCAGTGAAAGCCCTTCTCAAGGAGTTAAGATGGAAAGTGATGGAGAAGGATGCCTGACCTCCGCTGGTGTCCGCGCAGGCGCAGGCACTGGCGCACCTGCACGTGAGCCTTTGCTGGTGTAAATTAACAAACTGATACTAAAAGTCCAATGAGAAAGGATTGGAACTGACCAAAACAGTCGTGAGAAAGTAGGACAGGCAAAGGGCTCACATTTCCCAGTGCTAAAGCTACAAAGAAACTCGATCCCCCAGCACGACACAAACAGCTTGGTGGCCCACATGCCTGCGATCCCAGCACGGGTGGGGGTGGGGGGGACACGGGACAAAGGGATCCCAGCTCAAGGTCATCTTTGACTTTATAGGGAGCTTGAGAACAGTCTGGGCTACATAAGACCCTACCTCAAAAAGCAAGAAAAGTTAAACCCAGCACTCAGGAGGTGGAGACCGGAGGACCTCTGTGAGCTCCGGGGTGGGGGTGGGGGGGGGAGGGGGGGAGAGGAAGCTGGAGAGATGCTCAGAACTGTAACTCGAGGCTTCTGTAGACACCGACATGCATGTGGTGCACATCCATCCACACAGGCAAAACATTCATGCACAGAAAATTAAAATAATCCTTTAAAAACAAACTGAGCAGAAGGGAGGCCAGGCTGGGTTCCAGGGTGAGACTCGGTCTCCATATGCAAAACACCAACCAAGAGCATGGTCGAATCTAAGGTAAACCTATACTGTCCCAACGTTAAGGCTAATGAATTACACACGGGGTAAATAGAATGAGCACGTCCCTCCAAAGTCACAGCCTCAGAGCAAAGGCCACCAGGATGACCTGACCTTTCAGACTCGGTGAGACTGGCTTCAGAAATGTTACTAGGAACACAACACTGGCTCCATACTGAAAACAGGGTTCATTATTATATGTTAATATTATGTATTTATTATAGATTATAAAATATACATTAACAAATTTTTTTTTAAAATCCTGATGCAATGGAAGTAAGAACTTAATATTTAATAAGCCTTTTCAAATGGGTGAGGGAGTAGGCCTAGGCTGGGGCTATTGAGGAGAAATGCTGCCTTCTGAGAGTCTAACAAACAGGACATTTTTCTTTGAGTTTATAGTCTTTGAGGTTTTAATCCATGATTGGCTGAGCCACTGTTTGGGCCCCTGGTGAGGAGCTGGACGGTGATAATGGCAAACAACTGGTAGAACAAACTACTTAGCTTAAGGCCGGGGAGCATTAGAAAATGAGGCAGGGCCTGGAGAGCAAGGCATAGCGTTTATAAACCCAGCGCTAGGGGAAAGGAAGGAAGAAAGAAAGCAAGTTCCAGGGTAGCCGAGGCTTCAGGTGTTGGCCATCCCTCAAGGCCACGCCCAACAACTACCTAGCAACAGCTTGTGTAGTTGTCTGCCAGATGCAAGCCAACCTGTTTGTACAAGAACTGCTCTGCTACCCCAGATCTCTCTCTCGTTCTCTCTCTCTTTTCCCTCCTCTCCCTCCTCTCTCTCCTATCTACCTATCCATCCACCCATCCACCCATCTCTCTGTCTCTCCGTCTCCTATTCTCCCTCTCTCTTCCCCATGTGTTCCTGGTCAGCCGCTTCTCTTCCTCTCTCCTCTTTCTTTGTCCCTCTGTCCCTCTCCTTTTCCTGCCTCTACCCCTTTTCCAGGCTCCCTTCCCTTCCCCCAATAAAACTTCCTTTTATACTAGGCCAGTTGGTGGTGATTCCTCAGGGGAGCGACTCAACATGGGCCTACCACTGCCATTTTAAAAAACACATCAACAGGGACCCTGACCCCAAGATCTCTGAATCATTTGAGTAAATTACTCAAACTTGAAAAGATGGGGGTGGGGGGCGTAATGGCTGAGCATTGTAGTACATGCCTTTAATCTCAGTACTCAGAAGACAGGAAGGAGGGTTTCTGTGAGTTTAAGGCCAACAGTAAATTCCAGGCCAGCCAGAGATAGGCAGATAGACCCTGTCTCAAAAAAGACGGAGGGGCAATAAAAATGCTTCAAGAACTCAATGAAGAGAAAGGCTGGGGTCCCACAACATCCTCTTTGAGTACACTGCCAGTGACCTGAGAGTCCCACAAGTCCCCACCTCCTAAAGGTCCCAATATTCCCAATAGAACCACTCTCTGGGGCAAAGTCTCAACTAAATACAGGCCTCTGGGAGGACATTCAACATTCAATATTCAACTGTGTACAGTGAAAACAGAAATGGCCTCTGTTATAATCAAACCCACGGAAGAGGAAGGGTTGACATAGCTCTTCCATGGTGAAGACTTCCTGTCCCAAAGTAAGGAGTCCAGGGAACCTGAAAAGCCCAGTTCTACCCTCTGCCCCTCCCCACCCCTACCTCAGAACTCACCGTGTAGTTGAGTCCTGCTGCTTCTGCCTCCCAAGTGCTGGGATGTTATGTGTTACCATACCTCGTCATTTATCTGATATTGGGTGCTGAACCCAAGGCTAGGCAAACACTCCACAAGAAGCTACACCCCACCCTCTTTTTTCAGGTCTCTTTGGGGGGGTGGCTCTCAAACTATAGGCTACATTGGCATGAAGCTCATGGCAAAATTCCTACCTCAGTGAGTGTTGGGTTTGGGGATTTTAATTCCCTGCCTCACTGGTTAGGTAGAGTCTATTCTAAAACTGCCATACTCTCAGAACAGACTACACAGTTCCACCAGGACAGACAGACAGCTTGCTTTCTTCAGACCTGTAATCTTGACTACCCATAAAGGGGGTGAGGGGACGTGCCCACACATGTGTGTGTGCACACGAGGGCCCACACATGCTCACACACTCGAGCCATTGTCCTAACCCCTGCCATGCTTTCAGGAAGAAAGAAATCCACTGTCACCACTGGCTGAGTTTTGGTAACCAGGAAGAGCTTGTGATTCTTGCTACAAGGAACAAGTCACAGTGAAGATCTGTGGTTTGTGGAAGGCTGTATCTCAGCAACTGCTTGTGACACATAACCCATAACAGTTTATCTAAAGGGAATAAGAAAATAAAATATGCTAATGCAGATCCTAGTGGTAGCCTATTGTTAAAGTAGCCTGCCTCTCCTCATTCCTCTTCTCAAAGTCAGACCCCGGCTTGCCAGTCAGCTAAAATACAAGTGAAGTAAAAGGTGTCCTTAGACAAGAACCAAAACAGACTGGATGTTTAAAGCTGAACTTCTGCTTGTTTGTTTGTTTGTTTGTTTTATTTTATGTATATGAGTGTTTGACTCGATGCATGTTTCTATACTATGTGTACGTATGCAGTGCCTGAGGAGGCCAATAGAGGGTGCTGGATCCTTTGAAACTGGAATTAAAGATGATGGCCACCATTTAGGTGCTGGCAACCAAAACTAGGTCTTCTGGAAAAATAGCCAGAGCTCTTAACTACTGAGCTGTCTCTATAGCCTTAGCTGACTCCTTTTTGAGACAGGGTATCACTTATGTAGCCCTGGCTGGCCAGGAATTCACTTTGTAGTCCAGCCTGGCCTTCACTTTATAGAGATCCACGTATCTCTGACTCCAGAGTGTTGGGATTACAAATGTGAGATACCACACCTAGCTAAGCAAGGCTCTTTTGTTTCCTTTCCTTTGCTTTGCCCGCTCTTTCTTTCTCTTTCTTTCTTTCTTTCTTTCTTTCTTTCTTTCTTTCTTTCTTTCTTTCTTTCTTTCTTTCCCTGTTTTTGTTTTTTTCAAGACAGAGTTTCCCTAGCTGTCCTAGAACTCACTCTGTAGACCAGGCTGGCCTTAAACTCAGAAATCAACTTGCCTCTGCCTCTGAGATTAAAGGCCTGAGCCACCACTGCCCAGCATTTCATCAATGTTTTCCTGAGCTAGAACTTTAACGGAGAGCCTCGTACATGGTAAGTAAGCATACTGTCCCCTATCACCTATCACTGGGGTGATAGTTCAGTTAGCAATGGGGTGACAGTTCAATGTTCCCCTTATCTGAGTCCCACAGGTGCCTCCAAGTCATTTAGCATTAATCGAGTTCATGCTGAGTCCAGAGGCTTTCAATCTCTGGAGCTTATTGGTAGAGATTGAGTAGAGTGACTTAGCCATGTGACACATTGGCTCACATCCAGACTGTTTCAAAAGGGAGACTAAATTAAAAGAGGCTGATTTGATCTGGGCCAGTGAGGATTGGGTCATGACTCCAGAGAATTACGAAACCTGTGTTGGCTGGAGAACAATATGTCTTCCAGATATCAGTTTCCCTCTGTCCCAGTTTGTCCAAGGTCCAAAGGCTAAGCCTTTTCCTGGCACATAGGTCTCCAGACAGGTTCCCTTGCACAAGGTCAAAAAGCAATGAAACTCCAGCCTCCCATGCTTTAACTCTGGGTTGGAAGATGTGGGTGAAGGTTTCTCATGGGATTTTTCAAGTATTTGGAATTGGTTAGTTGGCTGGTTAGCTGGCTTGAGATGGGGTCTTGCTATGTAGTCCAGGCTGGCCTTGAGGTCTCTATCCTCCTGTTTCAGCCTCCAGAGTATTAGGATTGCAGTCACCCACCCTAGCTGGCCTAGGCTAGTTTTTCCATACTGTGATTGAGTTCCTTTCTCCTTAGCCTCCAGATGGCAAATGCAATACTCTGTCCCTTTATTGATAGCCTCTAGATTCCTTTAAGATTATTTGCTGTCACAGTTTTTGTCAACTTGACACAAACCTACACAGAGGGACATGGGAACCCCATTGAGGAATTATTTCCATTGGCTAGGGCATGTCTGTGGTCATTTTCTTAATTGTCAGTTGATGTGGATGAGCTGAGCCCACTGTGGGCAGTGCCATCCCCTAGGCAAGTGGGCCTGGCTCATATATGAGAAGTAGCTGAGCAAGCCAGTAAGCAGCATTCCTCCATGGTCTCTACTACAGATTCTGCTCCTGGTTCCTACCTTGAGTTTCTGCCTTGGCTTCACCTGCTTCAGCAATGATTAAAGGCATAAACTCCCCAGGCCCAGTGTTAAGAGCACCTTTGAGAGTGGGTTCTCCCCTTCAAACCGAGGTCGTAAGCCTCGGAAGCAAGCACCTTTACCCATGAGCCATTTTGCCAGCCCCCTGTTGGTTTGTTGTTGTTATGTCTTTGAGACAGAATCTTGCTTTTTGGTAAACACTAGCCTTGAACTTTCAGAACTCCCCCTGCCTTGCCTCCCAAATGGGGGGAACACAGGCATGAAGCCGTACCTAGTTTCTTAGAAAACTCCCAGCTAGGGCCAAGGTTCTCACTGTCATGGAAGGCAAATGGAGAAAATAAGAACGGGCTTCAGAAAGTTGCTTAGAGAGAGGTGTCCACAAGTGTGGATCTTGGTTTGCCTCCCTCCCTCCTCCCTTTTTTAACTCTGTAAACACTGAGTACTCAGCTTACTCCAGCACTCTGCCTAGCCGTGGCAGTTCCGAGCTGACCCCTCAGATGAGCTTGGGAGCTGTGCTGTAGCAAGCTGCAGTCTTGTAGGTCTGCCTGTGAGCTTAGTGCATGTTGCTGACCCAGGAGCATTTTGAGTTCAAGGCCTTCTGAGTACAAAGCCAGTTCCAGATCAGCCTGCGGGCCTACACAGTGATAGCTGCTCTCAAAAACAGCACTCCAGGAGCCCAGGGAGAGAGACGGCTTGTCAGTGAAATGTTTACAAGTAGGAAACACAAAGATCTGAATTCTGTCCCAGTGCCCGTACAAAGTCAGGTATGGCTCTATACACGGGATTATATAGATGCCTGGAACCCAAGCACTAAGGCAGGAGGATCCCTGGGGCATGCTGACCAGCCAGTCTGGCTCAATTGTGATTTCTACATTCAGTGAGAGACTCTGTCCCACAAAACACAGAAGAGAGTGATTAAGAAAAACACCTGACAGCAGACTCTACCCTCCACACGTTCATACACATACATGTGCATGGATACTCACAAACACACACACATACATGTACACATATATACCTCACACAAACCACACACACATATACACACATCTATGTATATATACAACACACATACACACACACACACACACACACACACACACACAACCAATCTAGTCTCTTTAGAACTCTGTAGCCCAAACCGATCTTGAACTTAACAGCAATCCTTCTGCGTAGGCCTTCCGAGTGCTAAGATTAGCATAAATTTTGTGTTTGTTTTTTGGTCAAGCAAAAGAGGACAGTAAAGGCCATCCTGCCCAGATAATCATCAATTAGTTTCTCAGTTTCTCCCGAGTCTCCTGAGTCTGTACCCATTTTTAATGTTTTCTTTTGCTTTTAAGAAAGTTCTGTGGCCCTGGCTGGCCTGGCACTCACTATGTCACCCAGTCTGGCCTCAAACTCAAAGTGATCCATCTGTTTCTGCTTCCCAAGAGTTACAGACATGTGTCTTTCTGTACCATTTTCCCAGGCAAGGGACCAGGTGAGCGGTGCTCCTGCTCCATGGACGACTGTATCAGGAGGTGACCAGGTCCTTTCCACAGGGCCAGGCTGCTCCTCTTGACACTGTTTCCTGCTTTTTCCATCACAGACAGGTGTGCTGTGTATAGGACAGAGGGAGCACCACTACGTGGCAGATTGCAGACCAGGCTTTTGTGAGGATGCCCATATGGAAGGCTCTCAGAAGGAGAGGGATATGCTTGGAGGGAAAGACATGACAAAACATTGTATTTTTCTGAATCAGTACCAAGTGGAGTATGTACACAGGCTCGAAGGAGCCAAGGAGGGGAAAGGAAACTTAGCCCAGAGCATGTGCAGGCACCACCCAGCTTGGGAACCTTAAACTTATCAGGAGTGAATGAGCGAGCAAGAGCGAGAGTGAGAGAGAGAGAGAGAGAGAGAGAGACAGAGAGACAGAGAGACAGAGAGACAGAGAGACAGAGACTGTGTGTCTGTGTGTGTGAGAGAGATTCTCTCAGCCCACTGCACTGTGGTAGAGAGATGGAGAGACCAAGTCAGAGGTTGGCCAAAGGGAGTGTCTTAGTTAGGATTTTATTGCTATAAAGAGACACCATGACTATAGCAACACTATCTATCTATCTATCTATCTATCTATCTATCTATCTATCTACCTATCTTTGTGGTGTTTTGCCATGGGTGATGGGATTTGAACCCAGGTCCTCTGGAAGAGCAGCCAGTGCTCTTAACCACTGAGCCATCTCTCCAGTTCTCCACTCCCCCACAGCAACACTTATAAAGGAAAATATTTCATTGGGGTTGGCTTACAGTTTCAGAGGTTTAGTCCTTTATTATCATTGGTAGGAAGCATGGCAGCCTCCAGACAGACATGGTGCTAGAGGAACTGAGAGTTTTGACTACAGGCATCAGAAGGAGACTGGACTCCACACTGGAGGTAGCTTAAGCATATGAAACCTCAAAGCCCACCTCTACAATGACACACTTCCTCCAACAAGGCCACACCCACTCCAACAAGGCCACACCTACTAGTAGTGTCACTTCCCTTGGGCCAAGCATTCAAACACACTAGTCTCTGGGGTCCAAACCTATACAAACCACCACAGGAGGGAAGGAAGGTACCAAGCCCTATGTAAGTCAAATGATATGCATAGACTCCCAAGATCCTACCACTGCCCTATGGGGGTACAAGGGCTCTTAGGGCAGTTTATCATAGTGGTGGAAAGGAAATGTCTTGTGTTTCCAGAAACTCCCTATGGCAAGGGCCACCTAAGAAAGCCACAGACCACAAACTAATGACTTTTTCTCTAACCAGGCAATCAAAGTCAACATGTACTTTGTAGATGCTGGTGATATAGGGGAGATTGGGGGTCCCCTTGGGGGAGTTCTTAGTCTCATTAACCAATGGATTCAAATGGAAGCAGCTCATTTTTATTAGCATCTAAAGGAAAAACAGCAGGGCACCCTAACTACAAACTTCAGCTACTGCCCAGCAGAGGAGAAGAAGGGGAAAGGCCATGCCAAGGAAGCTGGATTGGAGGTCAGCTATGTGCCCAATAAGAAGCCACAAGGCAGGGAGGAAAACTCTGGAGAAAGAGCAAGGAAGTCTAAAATGCTGGGGGGATTAAGTGGGGTGAGGTATGGGGGACATGCTCAGAAAAGAGAAGAAAAACAAACATTTCACATTTCTGAATAACTCACAATGCTCTGCGTCTGTGGCCCTTCAGCTTCTGAACTAGGGGTGGGGATTCTGGGAAGGAAAAGTACAGTATCTCATTAAAGAACTAATTATTCTGCTCATCTCTTTAGCATGGCTCCTGGGTTCATCCCTTAGCCAAAGTGATTGAACCAGCCCAACTAGAATGCTGGTCCCCACCCAGGCCACAGGACAGAATCTCGAGGTGTTTTTCCTAACCTGATAGGGTGAGGTTCCATAGCCAGGTTTCTAGCCTGATACGGCCAGCTGTGGCTAGGCTGAGAGAGGAAAGAGAGGGTAAGGGTGGTGAGGAGCCTGAATGCTGGTTTGGGGCTGTGAAGACATGTTAGCAGGGGAGTTTTCTCGTAATAAACAAATGATGGAACTGGCTGTGGTGTTGCACACCTGGTAACTACTGAGACAGAGCCGTGGAAGTCACGAGCTTCCAGCCTGGGCTATTAGTGTGACCCTGTCTGAAAACTGTCTTTGTACCAGAGGATTAAATGAGATAACTGAGCACCCCTGTTGGCTTACAGACAATTCCATTAGGCTCCTCCCAATAGCGAACTAGCAACAGTTTTTGTCATCACCAGCAGCCATTGCCTGCCAGGTTCGAGCCCGGTACTGCAGCATATAAGAGGATGTGTTCTTAAATACCCCTATATATACCCCACCCTCTCTACCCACCATCCTGTTCCTACATATTCCAGGCCAGCTTCTCTCTCTTTCTGTCCTTCTCTACCCCTGCTTTCTCTGCCCTCATAATTCTATCTACCTCTACCTCTTCTCCAGGTTCCTGCTCCCTTCCCTTTCCCCACAATAAACCTCCTTTATATTAGATCTGGCACATAGCGTGATTTCTCAGGGGGACACACCTTGTCATGGGTCCACCAGGTACCCTGACTCCTGCCACTGCCACATTATATTCTGTAACAACCTCCCACCCCTTTGTCAGTGTGATACAAGCTACAATGATTTGGGAAGAGAGAACCTCAATTGAGAAAGTGAGCCTGCCAGATTAGCCTACAGGCAAGCTAGTGGGGCAGCTTTTAAACTAATGGTTGATTGTTCGTGACTTGCTCACCCTGCTTTCTCTTACGACTCAGGACCACCTGCCCAGGGACGGCACACAGTGGGTATTAGGCCTGTGTAGGCCTAATGGGATGATCGGAGTGGAGGAGCGAGCCAGTAAGCAGCAATCCTTTACCGTTTTCAGCGTCAGTCCTGCCTCCAGGTTCCTGCCCTGACTTCCTTCAGTGATGGACTCTGATGTGGAAGTGTAAGCTGAAGTGTTTCCTTTCCTGCTAAAGTTGCTTTTGGTCATGTGTTTTATCACTAATAGAAACCCCAGTTGACAGCTCAGCATAGTGGCAGCACCTATTTGAAGTCTCAGCAGCTCCAGAAGGTGAGGTGAGGCAGGAGAATCTCTAACCCTTGATCCCAGGAGTTGGAGGTTGATTTGTGCAACAAAGAGAGATCCATTATTACAAGTAGTCAGGGTCTCTCCCTCTCCCTCTCCCTCTCCCTCTCCCT
>NW_021620771.1:106650-112020 GCF_004785775.1 Grammomys surdaster | reverse complement strand
CCTCTCCCTCTCCCTCTCCCTCTCCCTCTCCCTCTCCCTCTCTCCCTGTCTCTCCCTCTCCCTCTCCCTGTCTCTCCCTCTCCCTGTCTCTCTCTCTGTGTCTTCAGGTTCTCGGTCTCTTACACAGTGAACTGAAATAATCGCACACAGATCTGCAAAGTAGCAAGGGAACTTTGTTCAAAGCAAAGCCATAGAACATACTCAAAAGGAACATGTTGTTCGAGTGACCCATTTGAGGGAAGGCACTCAAGGGTCCAGTCACTATTCGGAGATGTTAGGATTTAGTGGCAGAGAACCTCAGTGGATCGGAGCCAAGGAATGCCACAGCTGAGACCACACCACACAACAGATCTATCTCACTGAAGAGATTTATTGGGCCAGGGGAGCTAAAGGCCACCTCTGAGTAGAGATCTGGGGGAGGGGGGAGGAAACAGAGACAGAGAGAACAATCGAGGATGGTAGAGGACCTTTTAAAGGGTTGGCAACTAATGATGACATGTCTTCTGGTGCTGAATCTCTTAGAGCAGACTGGAGGAGCATCTGCTTTCTAAGAGGGTGTCCTTTTATGGGGTTCAAAAGAAGGAGTCTGGTTGCTCAGGGGCATACTGTGAACATTTCTCTGCGTTTTTTTTTTTTTAAACAGAATTAGATTGTACAAGTTTTCTCATTCATATCTCCTTTCCCATGAACCATGTGATTTTAATCACGTGCACACCCAATTATGCTTACAATTCTGCAAACATAATTCTCCCTATAAGTTCACTAAAAAGTCATAGTTTGCCTTATTAAACACACACCCAAACCAGTGTAGGGTGGACTCGCCTACTGCCCCATAACTATGTCACAAGATGTGTTTGAATAGAAACAGATACAATCAAGGGACTGCTAAAGGGAAACCATTTCCATTGTTTCAAACATGTAAACGCACAGCTTGATGCAGCCTAACAAGGTTGCTAGGCGCATTGCTCCTAGGGGGGGTTGTGTGCATAGTGTGTACCAGCAAGGGCCTCAGGCTGCTAAGCTTATTCAGAGCCAAACAAAGTCCCAGATTGTAAACTATCCCGGATGCTTCCTTGCTTCAATCACCCTGTCTTAAACAAGCCAAACCAGATAACATTTCAGGTAAGGTAAGATATGAGGAGAATATTTTAGAGAAAGTTGGTTGGTTTTGCTGTTGTTGTTTTGCCTTTTTTAAAAAGTAAGATAGAAAGACAGGAAAATTATGGGGACATGGGAGAGAAAAGGAGTCCCTCACTCCAGAGTCCAATTAAAACGTCTAAACCAGCTGAGAAGCTCTATTCATATTTCTGTAAAAACTGCTAACCTAGCATTAGCATTCTTTTCACGTAAAGCAGCAGTTCTCAACCTGTGGGTAAGGACCCCTTTACAAGTTCAGATGTCCCACCCCCCCTCCATTGATGTGACATGGACGTTTTCCTGTCGAGTACCCGAAGGAACCTCTCACTGGCCTCCTTTAGGTTTCTTAGCTACTCTGGAGATATTAATAGAATAACTAGAAACTTACCCGAATCCTGTTAGAGTTGTAGACTAGAGTCTGGGGGTACCGCTGAGCTCACTAGATTCTTGTGTTGTGTGGAAAGACTTGCACCAAGCACATGTGGGAAAGTAATAGCAAAGTCGGCTAGGAAACAGGAGGACACGCCCCACAGTGGGCGTGGTCTAGTGAGCCGGGGAAGAAGTCGTGTTGAAAACACTGGGCTACAAGTCACTGAGCCTCATAGGCTGTTCACGTGGCACCTGCCTCTCAAGTGTTCGTTACTTGTAGCCCCAATAGAGAAGGGTTCCAGTCTTTTGGTCAACTGGCTTGTTTCATATGTTAATCTTTCTCTTCTCTTCTTTTCTCTTCTTCTCTTTCTTTCCCTTTCTTCCTTTCTTTTTTTTTTCTTCCATTTGTTTGTTTTTCCGAGACAGGGTTTCTCTCTGTAGCCCTGTCTATCCTAGAACTCACCCTGTAGATCAGGTTGGCCTCGAACTCGTAGATCCACCTGCCTCTGCCTCCCAAGGGCATATGCCACCAACGCCCTGTTTATTTTTTTAAGTACTTTTTGCATGTGTATATGCATATTGCATGTGCGCGTGTGTATGCATGGTCAGATTTGTGGAGCACATGCGTGTGGACAAGTGTGCATGCACATCTGCCCACATCCCTACCCTCCCGCCATGACTCCAGACATGACTCTTGTGAAAAGCTGCGACTCTTCCTTAGGGAGCCATGGCCGTGCTTTCTGTGTGTCTCACTTTCTTCTGAGTACCCCCCTCTTACCACTGTGCTTAAGCTCCTACTAAAATAACCTTAGTAAACTGCAGCTCTGCTTCATAAAATGCCTCATCCTAACAATATTCTGTGTCAAAGGGAGGTCCCTTCAAGCCTAGGGGAACTAACACTTCAGTCTGCTATAGGCAGGCTCCTACCTTTGACCAAAAATGATGATATCTCAAGACAAGGGTCTCATATAGCCCAGGTTGGAGTTGAACTCACTGTGTAATAAAGGCTGGCCTTGAACTCCTGATCCTCCTGCTTCCTGCTCGGAATTTAAAAGACCCACCACCACCACCACCACCCTCAGGCTCCTAAGAGCTAAGATTTCCTCTATCTAGAATGTTGCAAGTTAGGAGGATAAGCCGCTCTAGTTGTTCTAATTACCCCAGGAGCTGAACTGGGATTTCAAAAGATAGGCAGCAGTCACAGTGGCCAGTACTTTGCTGAGAGGGAATCTCTTTTTCTTGGCCTGAAAGATATCTGAAATTGCATTACTGTGACCTTCCTTTGAGGACACAGTTACCTAATATCAAGAAAAAGTTGTGTGAGTCACTAGCAAGACACGTGACAGCCCCATGCACTGGAGTATTCTGAAGCAGGTCAGCACCAGTCACCTGTGTGTGCCCACAGATCCTTGGCAAACACTGGGACCTATACATTTTGTAGGGCTGATACCCAATTCCCCCCTCCACCCCTCCTTTTCCTGAGGACTCTGAGTCCCTAGCCAGAAGTCACAAGGACAAAAGTGTCCCCAACCTCTGAATAGCCATTGTTCTCAGAAACAGAATTCGTAAGTCAATTGTGTAGAAACGGAAGGCATGTGCTTGGATAAATAAGGCCATGTGTAATCTTTGTTATTCAAAACTGCTCTAAAGAACTTCTTGTGTCCCGGTACAATGGTAGCCAACCCGCCTCATGCCTCCCCGCCCTGTAATGAGAGAGGCCTGTGCCCCAACACTAGGCCCTTCATGTGGCTGCTTAGGCCTGGGTAGAGGCCAGTGGGAGAAAGAGGGTGGCTAGACTCTAGAGGGAGCAAGGAAGCCCTCTCAGAATCTAGCTCAGTCCTCAGTAACCCTCTGGGTAGGTCTGTTTCCCTTTATTTCTCTGCCCTTTTGAAGTTCAAAGCTCTTTGTCCCAGAAAAACAATGGTAAACAGACTGGAAAAAAAAAATAAAAGATTCCTATTTTTTCAGTTCTTGGTCCTTAGAACGTAGACCAAGGTCAACATTAGGAAGAAAGATAGATTTCTATGGATACAAAAAAACAAACAAACAAACAAAAACACCCAAGCAAACAAAAAACCCAGACATATCTGGATGTCTAAGAGCAATTCGCTGTTGAGTCTCCTCTTGGCTTACGGAAGCTGTTTCTTCTTAGTAGATTTGCCCTTCTTTTAAAAACTAGATGATTGTCCAGTGAAATGGCTCAGTGGGTACGGGTATTTGCCAGCAAGTCAGACAGCCCAAGTTCAGCCCTAGAAAGGAGAGTGCCAACCCCCTCCAATGGTCCTCTGACTTCTGCATGTGTGCCGTGGTGCACATCCTCCCTCCAAATAAAAAAAAAATGCAAAACATAAAAACATAAAGCATGGATGATTAAAATCACACCTCTTTCATCTGATATTTCTCAACTTATAACCTTACATGTGACTAATTTTTAACCCAGTCCTGCCAAAAACTTGTGACGTTCTGCTCCTGCTTCCTACTGGGATTATAGGCATGTATCACCACGCCTGGCTTCAATATTTACTTATAATAATAATAACTATTATTATTATAAATTATTGCTTATACATTTATTATTATTATTATTATTATTATTATTGACAGAGTCTCACTGTGTAGCCCTGGCTGGCCTAGAACTCATTATATAAACCAAACTATCCTTGAATTTACTGAGAGCTGCCTGCTTTTGCCTCCTGAGTGTGGGGACTAAAGGCATATGTCCACATGCCTGGCAATTTCTACTTCTTAAAATGATGTTTCCTCGGTGCCAGAGAGATGGCTCAGCTGGAATGAAAGGCACACACCACCACACCCAGCTACTAAAAAGAAATTTTATGTCAGGGATGTGTTCAGTGGTAGAACACTGGTCTAGCAGACTAAGTGCCACACTCAACACTTCAGAAAACAAACAAACAAACGAACAAACCGATCAATCATATTTTCTTTAATCTTGGCCTTGGTAAAAGCTCAATATATTTATGCTTCATCTTTCTTTCTTTCTTACTTTGTGTTTTTATTTCTTGTTTTTTTTTTTTTTATGTTCTAGGGATCAAAATTCCAAGTCTCAAGTATTCTTCACAAGTACTCTGCCTGAGCTATATCCCAGCCCACGAGTTCCATTTTGAAAGGCTTATATCATGTAAAGGGTGTTCACATCTTATTTGAGTCGGGATCCCAGGTAGCTAGGAAGGCACTGACAGACAGACTTGGAGGACACCGAGGACAAACTCCCTTCTCTCGTAATTATCTTTAGGCCATGCCTTCTGTTTTCTTAGACTCGCACCAATTTTTAAGCTCCTCAAGGTGTAAAGGACCATCTGAGGGCCGGTGAGATGGCTCGGTACATAAAAGGCCCTTGCCAAGCAAGCTTAGCCACTAGAGTTTGATCCTTGGAACTCGGGTAAAGGGAGAAGGAAAGAACGGACTACACAGTTGTCCTTCGACCGCCATTAAATAAAGCGCCATTCGTAAGCGAAGAAGGCAAGGATATAATAAAGTAAATAAAATAAAGCAAAATAGAGGCGAGGTAATAAAGTTAGAAACGTAAGCTGGGCATGGTGGCTTGTTATCTGCCGTGAACAACATTCTCCAGCATTCCAAGAAGTTATCTGTCCTCGGGCAAGTGGGGTTTACAGCAGAGCATTGGTGTCAACCTGTAGGTCGTGAAAAGTTTCTCTCCCCCAGGAAAAAAACCCAATTCAAGCCAAATCAAAAGTATAAAGGCCTACGAGGGCAATTCTCTGGTGGGTTAACTGGTCTCCATGATAACAGGGAGAAGAGAGAGGGGTGGAGAGGAGAAAGCAGGCTACAGAGAGAGAGAGAGAGAGAGAGAGAGAGAGAGAGAGAGAGAGAGAGAGAGAGAGA
>NW_021620771.1:58603-106640 GCF_004785775.1 Grammomys surdaster | reverse complement strand
AGAGAGAGAGAGAGAGAGAGAGAGAGAGAGAGAGAGAGAGAGAGAGAACCAAAATGTCTGGATTATATACGGAATAACTTCTTTAGTTTAGGGAAGGGGAAGCCCAGCCCTGGTCTGGGAAGTCCAGGGCAGAGGGCGGGACATGCCAGCCTTTCCCTGTTGGTGCTGAGAGAACCTGAGGCCAGGTCCACTTAGATACAGTAAACAGGCACCTCAGCGGCTTGTCACAGGTCTGAAACCCAACAGGTTGCAACCCCCTTTGGGCTTGGGGCGCAGGTGGAAAAACCCTTACATAGGGGTCACACATCAGATATCCTGCATATCATATATTTACATTACTTTCTTTTTCTTTCCTTTCCTTTCTTTTTCTTTTTTTCCAAGACAGGGCTTCACTCTGCACCAGAGCCCTGGTTGTACGGGGACTTGATTTGTAGACTGGCACTTTGCTTAAGCACAGTAATTTAAACTTAAAACATAAGGTTAGCTCTCACATTACATAGTGAATTATTCCAGGGCAGAGAGAGAGAGAGGGAGAGAGAGGGGGGGGAACATATGTTGGAAAAATCCAGGGAACATGAGGAGGGAAAAGGAGCTCTCTGTCTTGCAGTGGTAGTGCACATCTTTAATTTCAGCACTGGGAAGGCAGAGGCAGGAGAATCTCTGGAATGGAGACCAGCCTGGTCTACAGTGCACATTCCAGTCCTCCTAACTGCCTACCTCTCCTTGAGAAGCACACACCCACGCTGAGTCTGTGCCTTGCTTTCTTCTCAGCATTTCTTTGTTTATGCACATACTAAAATATCATTAGTTAACATTTTGAACTCTTGACTGGTCCATCCTGAATTCCTTCCAGCATCAAAGCCACAAATTGGTTTTGTCTTGAATTCCATCCCTAAAGCCTAGGGGACTCCTTGGGCTGCTGAAGGTGGCAGTGTGGAGCTGTGTCTCAGTCCCCATCCTGCTGACACTATCGGGCGTTTGTAAGGCCTGCTAAGGGAATGCTATGTCCCCCTTTTCAAAAGAATATCTCCAACTCTGAGTGGAGTCGTGACATTCTAACCTGCCTAAAACCTAAAGTTACTAAGGTATACTGCTGTCCTCTGCCTTATGAGTTAGTCCAACTGGGCCTGTCAATCAGCTGGACAGGAAGCCATCCTCAGGAAAGCTGATCCAAACTCTAATTAAATGTTCCTCAAACTTCCTTCTGTGTCCTTTTAACACTCTATTATTAAGGAGACTAAGAACCTGCCAGAGGGACTGACTCTGCATTCCCCAGAAACAGAAAGAGCCCATGCTTTGCTATCTAAACTGTCCCTGGAGTTAGGGTCAGAGGCTAGGCCCTGGAGCCCTAACAAACCAGGATCAGCCACTATCCTTAACATGCCAATTCAAGACACAAAGTAATAATAAAAAAGCAGAAAAGAGATTAATTCAATGGGTCACATTGGGACAAGAAACAAAGACGTTCAGCGAGTCTCTCTCCCAACCGTCTTCAGAGTCCTAATACAGGCTTCAAGTTTTAATAGAAGTCCCCAGGCAAGCATAATTAAGAAGCCCTGGTGTGTCTCTCCTGTAAGGTGGGCCCTGGCCAACATGGGGCTCTAACCATGACCAGTGACTCTCCTGTAAGTCGGTCAGACAGATTGTTAGAACTGTGACTCTTTCCAGTAGACAAGCGTCCTCTGTAGCTGGCACCAGCCCCTTCTTGTTCCAAACATGAGACTTCTGGGGTGATACTTGGGTGTCTTAGTCTTATAACCAGAGAGGGGTACATGTTTCCTGTTTACAATATCTTCATTCCTGACAGGATGGTTCTGAAACTCTAACATCCTTAGCTAGCTAATTGGAAAGCCCAATTTCTGCCCCCAAACCTTGGGCCCTCGCAGGAGCCAGTTCCCTAAAAAGAATCAGGCCTCTCACCATCCTGCAGCTGAAATGAGTCTCTAGAAAATATTTTATTTTCCTCATGGGTATACATACACTCTGCTAGATTACCCCCTACACTGAAACATTTCTAATTGTTTTTTAGGCTCCTCCAAGGAATGAACTGTGTGACTCTCAGCTTCCTGCCTTGGTAGCAGGCAGCGACTTGTTAGACAGCCATCCTGTATTTCCGCCTCTCGTTCTTTTGTTTAAAAATAATAATAATTGGCAGGGAAAAAAGGTGTTTTTCACTACTTTGCTGGATAAAGCACTAAAGAGAGGGAGGGATGGAGGGCGGGGACTTGCTTGTGATTGTTGAGTCAACTCACAACAGTGCACAGCAGGACGGAGAGGTTAACTAAGCCAGGATGGGCTCAAATACATTTTTCAAAGCACTTTCTCCCAGGATGCACAGGGCAGGCAGAGCTGGCACAAGCACCTGGAATACTGAGAAGGAGGAGAGCCTGTGAGCCCTCCCATTTCCCCAAGGTTCCCAGCAGTTAGTCATAAAAACCAGGGCTGCAATTCTGTCTCACCCACACTGGAAGCCCATCACAAGGCCAAGTGAATTTCATGAATTAACATGGTCTTTGGGAGTGGCTTCTGTTTTAGTTTGGGGATTTTTGTTCATTTATTGTGTTTTTTGTTTGCTTATTTTTGAGATTGTTATTTCAGTATATTTCTCCTTTCCCTTTCCTTCCTCTAAATCCTCCCCACTCTCAAATTCATAGCCTCTCTTTTTCACCAATTGTTATCACATACATATATGCATGCATATATTTACATTCCTAAATATAACCTGTTGAATACATACAATGTTATACATGTATTTTTAGGGCTGACCAATATTATGGTCCAGGAATCACCACACAAACCAAGAGAACTCCGGTCTCAGTTAAAAAGGAATAGTTTATTGAACGCACGCACACCCCAGAACTGCTCGATCGCAACTTCAAGCCAGAAATCTACAAACATGTGTGCCAGGTTATCCTATCAATCAGGATTTAGGGATAGGGGACTTCCTTAGGAACACGTCTTTGTGGTACATTTCTCCTGCTCCCATTGGTTGGTTACTCAACTGTGGGAGGAGAAAGGGATTTGCCTAGCATTCATGTCTCAATTGCCAACCAGGTTGTCAGTTACCCACATAAATGTCTCCTTCTGCCAAGCAGGATGTCAGTTACCCAGGTAGGTCTTGGGAACTTAAACTTTACTGTGATTGGTTCTAAAGTTCTGTCAGTGTTTGGAGGGTTTTCAAGATCACCAAAGCGTAGAACATAGAAGAATATAGAATCAACTTGGGCATAACAAAGTTTCCTAGTCACAGCACATAAGAAAGTTTCCCTGGAACACATAAAAAGATTTCCCTGTAATAGCATAAGATGGTTGGGAGGCAGGCATAAGACAAAATGGCTACAGTAATGTCAGAAAGGTGGTGTCTACCTATGTCTTCACAACCATTTGGCACTGGACAACAAAGTGGTGTGCTCTTCTCTAGGGAAAGGAACCTCTTCTGCTCCCAGCTTTAATCAGCTGCCTGTGGTTCTTTGCATAGAGATGAGGCCTTATGGTCTTTCCCCATAGAGTATGACATGCTTGTTGGTGTCTTCCATGCTCAGCTCACATTTGGGCAGTCCTGTTGTTGAGACCTTATGGGTGTAGCTTCTGATGTTACTAGAAGACACAGTCTCACAGCAAACTCTGATCGCCTGGAGTTTTTCTGCCCACGCTTCCAGTGTTCCCCAAGCCTTAGGTGCGGGAGTGTTTTCAGATGTGTCTGTTGGGACTGGGCTCCACAACTCTGTGTTTTGATTGATTGTGGTTTTCTGTGGTGGTCTCCACTTACGGCAAAGAGAAGTTTCCATGATGAGGGATAAGGGCTACCCTTGTCTCTGGGTATAAGGACAAATGTTTATAGATTGTTGTTAGGGAATAAGCTGGTTTAGTAAATTAGTGGTTGTACATTCTCCTGCAGTAACCATGCTATCGCTAGCACTGAGTAGTTAGCTAGGTTCCCAGTACCCTTTTGTTAAGTGAGTCTTTTTTTTTAAAGAATTTTTTTAAAGATTTATTTTATTTATATGAGAACACTGTAGCTGTCCGCTGTCTTTTAGACACAATAGAAGAGGGCATCAGATCCTGTTACAAATGGTTGTTAGCTTCAGCAATAGAAACCTTGCACCTTGGGGGAGGGGGGGCCAGGGTAGCCAAGGGAAACAGCAATAGGCTGTATACTTTGGGAGTCTCTCAGACAGCCCTGACCAACAACTCAAAAGGGGATCATGTCTGGTATAACAGTTTTTGCTAGGTGGTCTTTGGCTTTTGGAGGGAACACTGTCAGCCCAGAAGAGAAAAGCTCGTGAGAACACTATATGTATATTTATACATTGAATTATGTGTATTATAGTTTTTAAAAGATAATTAGTTAATAGAACGATTCCTTATAGGTTTTTCAGATGTTCATATTGTTATTTTACCCAGCTCCCTCCTTCTCTTGTGTTTACCTCCTCCTTCCTTTCCTAAGGAGCCCCCCCTTTTCCAGCCCCCCATCAGGCCACTGTGCTGTGTTTTAAGATGGTGTTGCTATGCAGCCCTGGATGGTCAGACTTGCAACAATCCTACTCTTTAATCTCCCAGTGCTGAGATTACAGGTATACACCACCATCCCTGGTCCTTGGGTTTATTAAGCATATAGTCCAGGTTTCCAGTTTCAGAGTTGTTGATGACAGAAACAGACACCTTGGGAGACTTCCCCAAGAAAGAACATGAAGCCCCATTGACTTTTGCCAGCAGAATATACAGAATGACCGGCTTTGCCCTGTTCAGTCCTGCTGGGAGCTAGAGCTGTGGGTGCCTCGACTTTCAGGTGTATCCAGTTCTCTGTGTGTCGCCTACAATCTGTGGTGCAAGGCTGTACTTTTTCTGGGCTGCGTATTTTTCCACAGCTAGACAAGCCAGATCAGAGATGCAGGCTTTAAGTAATAGACTGTGATGGTCCATTTGCAGTACGAGATGGGCTTAGAGCTTACCGGAGCTACAGAAAAATGGAAAGCAGCAGGCCCCTCTCTTCCCTAGCTGGTTGCTGATACCTGCTTGTCTTAAAACTCTGAGAGTTGGACAATTACAGTTAGTCGGCTACATGACTGAGTCCAAGGTAAAAAACGGGGCAGTCTCAAGCCTCAAGTTATTCATTATTTGAAACAATCTGTCCTAAACTAATGAGGTGGGGAATTTGAAGGAGGTAAGATTTTGCCTATGGGAGAAGGCGGCAGAAATTTCTTGGGGTGCAGGCTCTAAAAACCACTGTCCTGTGTCAAATCAGTACACCAGCCATTTGTCTTTTTTCCATGCTACATTCTTTCTGTGGAACGGCATATTGAAAACTGTTTCAGCCAGGTGTGTGATGGCCTTCCATCCCAGCACTCGAGAGGTAGAGGTGGTGGTTTAAGGCCAGTCTGGTCTACCTAGCAAATCCCAGATCAGCCAAGGGTACATAGAGAGCAATACCATCTACAAATACACAAACCGGCTTCATTTTCACTGGTCTCTTGAATTTGTTATGTTATTTCCAACAGTGCTAAGCTTAGGACTGAGGCTAGCCCACCCGACACAAGTCTCCTTCCTTAAGTGATCCCTGATGTGGGGCTGGCTGAGCACAGTGAGAGTAAACACTGTGCCGAGACTCTTTAGGGATGGGCTAGTTTCATTTTCTCAGGTAGTTGATCTGGTACAGTGTGTTGTTCTCTCTCCCAGATCTAATCATGTGCGTGCAGAATTAGAGATGAACTTTAGATCTCATCTCAGATTTGTGAAACCAGGAGGCAAGAACTAGTCAGGTGCAGAAGAGATTCCAGGAAGCAGCTCTCAGAAGGCCCTTGCTTGAGGCCATGGACACCAGGAGAGAAAGTTCTGGTCCCTTGTTATCTCCTGTGTGTGCCTGCTGTTTGATTTGATTTTACTCATTTTTGGTATTAGGGACAAAACACAGAGCTTTGCATGCTAGATAAATGCTCTACTTCTGAACTACACTCCCACCAACACTTATAAATTTCATTAGTTTATTTATGTATTTAGGGGTTTTTTTTTTTTTTTGAGACAGAATTTCTCTATGTAGTCTTCAATGTCCTGGAACTTGCTGTGTAGACCAGGCTGGCCTTGAACTTACAAATCCACCTGCTTCTGCCTCCAGAGTGCTAGGATCAAAGGTATATACCAACACTGCCCAGCTGAATTTTATTTATTTTTAATTTTTGATTTTTTTTGTTTTTCGAGACAGGGTTTCTCTGTATAGCCCTGGCTGTCCTGGAATTCATCTGTAGACCAGGCTGGCCTTGAACTCAGAAATCTGCCTGTCTCTGCCTCCCAAGTGCTGGGATTAAAGGTGTGTGCTACCACTGCCTGGCTTTATTTTTAATTTGTAAACTTATCTTTTATATGTATGGGTGCTTTGCCTGCATGTATGTCTGTGTACCATGTATGTGTAGTGCCCGAGGAGGCCAGAAGAGGGCACTGGATCCTTTAGGACTACAGTTGTGATTATGAGCCACCATGTTCTGGTGCTGGGAATTGAACCCAGATTCTCTGAAAGAGCATCCCCTGAGCCATCTCTCCAGCACCCACTTACGAGTTTTGAAGACTCACTATTTCTAATGCCTCAAACACGGAAGACTATGGCAAGATAGTTCCCTTCCTGTAAACCTTGGAGAAGTGGTCTCATGAAGCGTGCCCATGGGTCTGGGGACTTCTGGAATGCGTGCTGAAAGAGAGTCACTCACTGAGCATTAGTGAGGACCTCTTGCCCTGGACACTGGTTCCCCTAGATTAGCCTTGCACTGTTCTCGTTCCTTCAGAATATATCTCTGTCTATTAGCCAGTCTTTTTTGGGAGGGGGCAAATTTCTAATGTTCTAAGCCTGTCCAGCAACTCCAGGTGTGGGAGCTCACATCCCCATGACCAGGTTCCCTTACACAAGTGAACTTTCTCCGTCACTCCTCCCTCCCAGAATCACGTTGGCAAGAAGGTCAGATCACAGAACACTGCCAGAGACTCAGTGGAAATCAGGGATTCTGGCTTCAGGTGCCCACAGAAGGAGAGATAGAGGGGGCTATCCATACTGAGGACCATTCTGTGAGGCAAAGTTGTTGCTTAATCCTAGTCTGAGCTTGGCCAGTGAGAAGTGCAGAGGTGGTAACGTTCCACCCCCCTGCACAAGTGCTGAGAACTAGGCGGGAGGTGCAAAGAGCGGTGGACAAAGTGAGCCCTCGCTCCGTGCCAGCTATAACCTGCTTGCTGAAAGAACTGTCAAGTCTTCAAACTATCCAGATGCCTGGAGGAAGTAACTTAGGGACTGGGAACATGACCCAGCATGGCTACGAACTCTCCTGGCACGTGCAGTTCATTGGCAGATGATCCACTGGGATCTTTACTTAGAAACAAAACAACACCATCACCACCACACTGATCAATGAGATGGTTTAACAGGTAGAAGCACTTGCTGACAACCTTAGCAACTATGTAACAAGTTCCAGGCTGTCCAGGGCTACACAGACCCTGTCTGGAAAAAAAAAAAGTTAACTAAACCTCTTTGAGAATTCCACACACATACAAAATGCATTCTTCTGTTTGATGTGTGTTGTTTGAGATAGGCATTGCACTGTGTAGCCCTGGATGCTTTGGAAGTCACTACGTAGACCAGATTGGCCTCAAACTCACAGCAATCTCCCTTCCTCTTCCTCCCGAGGGCTGAGATTACAGGCATGCACAGCCACTACCCAGCTAAAGAGTCTTGTTACTTTCACCTCTCTCCTCTCTTCTTCCTCTCACCCGTCTACCCTCCCTGCCCCCACAACAATCTAGTCTTCACTTTCACACCTTTTGCTTTGTTGTGTGACCCTCTGAGTTTAACGAAAGCCATTCGTTTGACCATAGGTTTGGAACTGTCCATTGGAGACTAAGTTAACTCCCAAGTGGGTACACAACAGAAGATATTGACTCTTCGTCTCTCAGAGTCTATTTGAGGCCAGGAGGCCCCATGAGTCTCTCTTGTATCCATGATTGATTGCTGACCAGACCATTCTTACACAGGCCTGGTGCAGGAGGGGGTGCTGGGAGTTTATGGTTGCCAGGCTGTGCCATGCCCAGATGGCATTTCTCAGCCCTTCTTACTATCTTACATAGCTTACATAGCTTCTTTTCATCCACCTAGTTTTAGAGAGGGAATGCATAAATGTCTTATTTAAGCCCGAGAGGATTCAACTGTCACTTACTCTAAGTACTTGAAACTGCTCAACTTTTGAACAAAGGTATGAGTCACAAAGACCTGATTAGATTTGATGGCACAGCGACACTCAGTGGACAAATGAAGAACTGCATGCTAGTCCCTCATAGTTACTGAAACTATCCCAGCCTTGAGCCATGCCGGAGCAGAGAATGTTCCAAGGGTCCATGTTCTCTGTTACCTAATTAGGCCCACTCTAACATTCTTACTGAGTTCAATCATAAGCTGAAAAGAACATCCTGCACTCTATAAGTGAGCAGAGTTATTTCCTACTTCACAGTCACGTAATCCCTGCTCACAGCCTAGGAGAGGAAGCTTGAACGTCTTGTACTCCTTAAAGGACCAAAGGACAGGGGATGTAGTTAGCTTAGTAGTTTAGTTTAGACTAGCCTGTATGAGACCCTAGGTTAGATTCCAGCACCAGAGGGGAAAAATGGACAAAAGAAAGCTAGCTAAGCTAAATATGATGCCACACACCTATAATAAGGCAGGGTGGTGGCAAGTTCAAAACCAGCCTGAGCTACAGGAAATCCTATCTCAAAATAACAGGGGGCAGAGGCAATTAGCCAGAGGGTGTGAGCTAGTTTCCACATGCTCCATGTGGCTTTTCAGTAGTGATTTATAGAAAAATCTTAATCTCTATCCATCCCAAGTATTTCTTTTCTGCAGACTCTGACTTTGATAAAATAGGAAAAAAGTAAGAACTATTATAGTTTGGATACAGAATGTCATCTGTTTGAATGTCATTGGATACAGGCTCATTTGTCTGAACACTCACTTGGTCCCCAGCTGCTGGTGGTATTTAGGGACATTGCAGAAACTCTGGAAGTTTGGGCCTTGCTGGAAGGTTTAGCTCTCCGTGGGGTGGGTCTTAGGATTTATAATTTAGCCAGCTCCAGTGCTCTCTGCTTCCTGGTCCATAGAGATGTGAGCAAGCAACCTTAACTTCAGCTGCCACAGACTCAACCTGTTCCAAACCATGAACCATAAATAAATAAATACATAAATATCCCCCCTGAAGCTGGACACAACAGGAAAAGAATTCACACACTGCCAAATGAAAACTGTCTTTAAATCATTCAGGTTAATTAATGGTCTTTCGGAGTTCACAGGAAAATTAATACATGCGTATGGTCTTCCCACCCTCAAATTTCTATCTGATTTTATTTAAGACAGGATCTGTAGCCCAGGCTGGCCTCACTTGATCTCCTGTTCCAGATACCATGGTCCACTACCGCAGGCATCAATCCAGAGAAAGCTACAGAGAGCATCCTCCTGTATGTGCTCACCGAGGGCCAGCATACACATCTACATTAAGCTGAGAGGCTACTGGGACTGTAGGTAGCTGGGGGTGTGGCTCAACAGTAGAGATCTTGCCTGGGTTCCAAGCCCAGAATTAGAAAAAGGACCAGTGAGATAGCTAAGCAGGTAAAGAAAGGTACTTGCTGCTAGGCCTGGTGACCACAGCTCCATGCCAGTATACATGGTAGAAGGAGGGAGTTGATTCTCACAAGCGATGCTTTGACCTCCACTCATGCACCTTGGCGCTTCTCCACACACACATATACCTATCTGTGGGAAGGGGCTTGCCTAGCATCCAGTGTGATGGCTAAAGAAACTCCATTTACACTAGACACCCATTTTGGTACCCACTAGCTGTCTCTGACTCCAGTCCCTGGAAGATAAGTTCCAAGTACCCCTGACACAGTGACCTCAACCCAAAAAAATGTACAGCTGGGACTACCTATGTGTTATGATATGACAAAATACTTCTTTTGGTCTCTGTAACTTGCTTATGTAGATACCCAAAGATTGTTTTGGGTTGTTTAACTTGGCAGAACAGATCAGTTTTTGCTTGCTTGCTTGTGTAGATATCAAAGGTCTTCTTGTGATTTTCCCCTTTAAAAATCCTTCCCTCAAATGGAGGAGGGGTGGAACTGGTGAAGAGGAGCGGTGGGAGGAGGAACTGGGAGGAGGGGAGGGAGGGGAAACGATGGTTGGAATGGAGGAGGGACTGGGAGGAGGGGAGGGAAGGGAAACAATGGTTGGAATGGAGGAGGGACTGGGAGGAGGGCAGGGAGGGGAAACAATGGTTGGAATGGAGGAGGGACTGGGAGGAGGGGAGGGAGGGGAAACAATGGTTGGAATGGAGGAGGGGAGGGGAGGAGGGGAGGGGAAAACGATGGTTGGAATGTGATATAGGAGAGAATTGGAAATTCTTCCCTCACCTCCTTTCTCATGGCAATTTCATATTTGGCTCACAGACTGTTCATCCTGCTAGCTCAATAAATCTTTAATTGTAATTGGATTGAGTCTATGGTCTTTAATCCAGGGGTCACAAACTCCATAACATCAGGATACCCTGGGTTTCATCCTTAGCACCAAAAATAAAACATCAAATGAGATCATTGTGTGTCCAAATGAGGAGAGGGAGAGAAACCTCAGTAAAAAGATATTTAATGTCAGAGGGCTGCTGTACATGTGGGCAGAGAGGACAGTCACACAGACAGTTGACCTGACCTGCCAGCACACCCTGTCTCAACAGAGTGACAGCAGATTCCTGTCCTGTGCAACAGGCACTTGGTCCCCAGGTGAAACCCAGGTTTGCCCCAGGTCTTCCTGGCTGTCGCAGGTGACGTGACCATCTTTCTCTTGGCACGGGAGCTTGAGGCAGGAGCTGGTGACTTTCTCATCAGAAGGCAGAGCCAGGGTCCAGGGAAGCACATATCTCGTATGGTCACCAGTCAGAGTGACTTGAGAGGACTCCCCAGTCTTGGGGAAGGAGACTTTCCTGCACTGTGTGTTCAGATGAGAAAAGGAGAAAGTACAGACTCCCTTCCTAAAGCTGTCTCCGTTTGGGGAAGACCTGGGCCACCATCAGGGTTATCAGGTCTTTCCACAGGGCACCTGGGTCTCCTGGCCAGGGTCATAGACACTCATCTTCCCCACAGGACTGTAGATCTGAGACAGGTCCACCTCCTTCATCTAATCCCTACCTTTCTCCTGGAGGCTATGGCACACAGACACTCTCAAGCCCGCGTCCCGAGCCCTGGCCAGAAAACAGGGAAAAGCCCGCTTCTCTCCCACTGGCTGTAGATTACCAGCAAAGTCCAGTCCTCACAGAGGGCCAGCATCCCATAAACGCCTCCTCTCCACTTCCTTCTCTTGGTTATTTATCATCCATCCATCCATTTGTACAAATATAAAATATATTTAGATAGATTTATATAATACAGACTTTTGTGAGGCGGAGAGAGCGGGCTGGAGACCCGTGTGCAGTCACTTACAGACATACTGGTCCACAATTTCAGTGCATTTTTTGCATCTGACAAAGCAGCACCAGTGGAACCTGCAGTGGCAGCGCTCCACCTGGACGCTCTTGAAGCGGTCATAGCCGCGTCCACAGCACATGAGCTCGCAGCCATCCATACCCTCTGAGGTCTTGTTGCAGAGGCGACCCTGGGTGCCCAGGGAGCCTGTGCTCTCATTACGCAGGCAGTAGTCAGGGCTGGGGTCCACGTAGACCAGGTCCTCTGGGGTGGGCTGGTTGAAGCGGCTGTTGGCCAGCTCCAGCTTGCCCTGGCGGGTGATGCGCATGGCTGCAGCGCTGTCGTACTTTTCCTTCAAGCGGTCCCCCACCTTGCGGAACTCGCCCAGCTGGAGCCAGCAGGTCTTGAGGCTGCAGGACCCAGAGACTCCGTGACATTTGCAGGCGACATCAGCCATCTTATACACCGCCTGAGGGAGGAGAAAGATGAGAATAAGGAGAAACCTTCCTAGATTAAGGAGAAGCCTTCAAGCAAGTGGAGAGGTGGGCCAGTGAACTCAGCAGGAAAAGGGGCTTGCTGCCAGGCTTGACAACCTGGGTTCAAGTCCCGGAGCTTACATGATAGGAGAGAACCAACTCCTACAATACTCCCAAATATCATCTTCAAAAGTTGTTTTTAGAGTTGGGCATGGGGGCTCACACTTTTGATCTCAGACTTGGAAGGCAGAGACAGGTAGATTTCTGTGAGTTCAAAGCCAGCCTGGTCTACAGATTGAGTTCCCAGATCAGTCAGGGATACACACAGACACCCTGTCTTAGGAAAAAAAAAAATCAAACAAAACACAACAACAACAAAGTTGCTCAATTTATGTGCGTGTGTGTGTGTGTGTGAGAGAGAGAGAGACAGAGACAGAGACAGAGACAGAGACAGAGACAGTGGGTGCGCATGTGCCATGGCGCTTACACAGATATCAGAGGACTTTTGGGGAGTTGGTTTTTCGATCTTGATGTGAGGCAGGCTCCCTCTCGTCTCACTCTCTCACTGAGTGGCTGCTGTGCACGTGGAGGTCAGAGAGCGGCAGCTCCACCTTTATGAGGGTCCCAGCGATCAAACTCAGGTTTGCTCGTCGAGTGCCTTTACCTCCTGAGCCATCCTGCTGGCCACTCTCATTTCCGCAGCTTTACCTCACGCTCTAAGCTGGCTGGCCTACGAGCTACCAAGTAATTCTCCAGTCTCTTCCTCCCGCCTTGCAGTACGAGTTACAGATACATAGCACTGCGTGGAGCCTCTGCATAGGTGCTGGAGACCTAATGGGTTTATTGGACTGGGGTAGCAATTGCGTCTACCCATTGACCCATCTCCTCAGACCCTTACAATTTTGTAAAATAATTTATTGTCATCCAGACAGAATCTCATCTAACCCAGGCTGGCCTCAAACTTGCTCTAGGTCAACGATGACCTTGAACTTCTGATCCTTCTGCTTCTAACTCCTGAGTGTTGGAACTGTGGGCATGTGTCATCCTTAACCGGTTTATATAGCTCTGGGGATCATCCCCAGGGCCTTGTGCCCTGTAGGCAATCCCTCTATCAAGTGAGCTACACCTCACCCACCTCTCCCCACCTCCCACCCCACCCCTCATCCTCTTTAAATGGAGTCTATCTATTATGCTGTTCAGGCTGTTGAAACTTTTGGGCTCAAGTGATCTTGCCACAGCCTCCAGAGCAGCTGGCGGATGTGAGCTGCTGCTCCTGGCTCAGATTGTCTACGGTGATCAAATCTCCAAACAGATAAAACCCAACAAAAACGTGTCTAGCTTCTCTGCACAGTATGGAGCACAAGTCAGAAAAGAAAAGAGTTCAGTTGTTTCCCACTCTGCCATGGCCTGGGTTAGCTGAAGGGCCTCCCAGATCCTATTCAACTCCTCCCAAGCTGAGCAGTTCCTGTTCTAGGGTTGACATTTGGTTATCAGGAGGTTCCTGAGGGCCCTCACATCAGTAAACAGGATCACTCTCGACCCTCACACCCAGCTGGGAGAGCCTGGGCGCCTGGGGTGAGACCTATGCCGTGGGAAGCAGGACAGTGAGCCTACCAGCGTGAGCATCTGAGCCAGAACAAACTGACGTTGGCAGTCGCTGAGTCCCAACACTGTGGAGTGGACTTGAATGTAGGCTGCTCCCAAATCAAACTTAGAAAGCAGAGTAGAGAAGAAAGCTTGTATCTAAGAACTTCTCAGCGAGAGCGCACTGATGCATCAGCCTGGACCACGGCACAGACCGTGAGATAAAAATGGATCTCTGTCTCACAATGTTCTCCTGGGCCACAGCTCTTGTCCCCAACAGAGTCGGGGCTCATTTCTCCAGGGTTCCCCCTTAGATTTCTTTTCAAGAGTCCTCAGACTGTGTTTTTGTTCGGCACTAAGGAGAGACCACCCCAGGTGCCAGAAATAGCCACCCCCAGCTCTTGGACTGGTTAAAAGTTGTTTTCTTAATAGGGATGCATTTCCATGACTTTACAGTGGAGAAACTGAATCTCTAGAGAGCCTTAGGAACCAGTTAGGCCCATCCAGGAGTGAGCCCGCAGGGTACACACTTCTGTACTTCAACCTTGTAGCCTAAGCTTAGCACAAAGAAAGGAGGGGAGGCCTTCCCCCAAGGTTAAAGGCACCAGCACTGGCCCTGATAGCTACCGAGGACATCCTAGCAGGAGCTTCACAGATAGGCCCTGCGATTACTTTCTGTCCCAAACTGCAGGCCTGAGTTCTAGCCTGCCTCTCTCTAGAAATGGCCCGTGGCTTACGAAGGGAGCAACACGTGGCGCTGTAGAAAGCAGTAAGGCTCTGTGACTGTGTACTGTGTTGAGGTGCTGGCTCACATCCGCCAGCTGCTCTGGAGGCTGTGGCGAGATCACTTGAGCCCCAAAGTTTGAACATTCTGAGCAGCGTAACAAGACGCCACTTAAAGAGGATGAGGGGTGGGGTGGGAGGTGGAAGGAGTGGGTGGGGTAGTTCACTTGGTAGAGGGATGACACAAGGCCCTGGGGATGTTCCCTAGAGCTATATAAACCGGTTAAGGATGACACATGCCCACAGTCTCAACACTCAGGAGTTAGAAGCAAAAGGGAGGAATGAGCAGCAGGGGACAGAGGAGGGAGGAGCCACCTCACAGAAAGGGACAGGAGCCACACAAGCCTGAGGAAGAACCCGTCTCCTTCACTAGTAAGAAATCCACCTGTCCTCACCCTTGGTGAAGACGCTGCAGACACTGTAAGATTGATTCTTTTTCTCCCATATGTTATTACTGATCCTTCAGTGGATAAGGAGAAGGTAATGAAAATGTGGAGCCTTCCTACTTACTGAACACACTACTCAGTCTGGGGCTGAGGGTAGCTCAGGGTAGAACATCTGCCTAGCCTGTGTCAGAGCCTTGATTTGGTCCTCAGAGCCACCAAACAAAAGATGACAAAATGCTTCTTAAAACATGCCTCCATCCCAGTGAGCAGCGTGTGTGGTAGTCACACCTGTAATTCCAACATCCTAGGAGGCTAAGTGAGGATGGCTGGCGCGAATTTAAGGGTAGCCTGGTCTACATAGAGAGACTCTGGGTCTTTTGTTCTGTTTTTTGGGTTTTTAAATTTGTTTTGTTTTGTTTTGTTTTGTTTTGAGACAGGGTTTCTCTGTGTAGCCCTGGCTGTCCTGGAACTCACTTTGTAGACCAGGCTGGCCTCGAACTCAATAATCATCCTGCCTCTAAGTGAGCCACCACTACTGGGATCCTGAGTCGTTCTTAACACTCTCTTTAGAGAGAGAGAGAGAAGGAGGGAGGGGAGAAGGGAGGGAGGGAGGGAGGGAGGGAGGGAGGGAGAGAGAGAGAGAGAAAGAGAGAGAGAGAGAGAGAAGGAGGGAGGGAGGGAAGAAGGGAGAGAGGGAGAGAGAGAGAGCGCGCACTAGGTTTGGTGGCTAATTCCTGCAATTCTAGCACTCAAAAGGCAGAGGCAGAAAGACTGCTGTGGGTTTGAGGCCACCCTGGGCTACGTAGCCAGTTCCAGGCTTGCTAGGGGTGCATGGTGAGACCCTGTCTCAGATAAGCATTGGTTTTGCTTTTTGTTTGTTGTCTCCTGCCCTGCAATACTAAGGTCCCAGGCCATATCTATCTCCTAGTTCCGTACTTGGTACATGACAAGTACTGGACGCAGGCGTCCACCCTCTCCCAGGACCTTGGTATCTGCACAGACATCTTCGAGTGGTCAAGCAGTGCCAGCGTGCTGGCCTTGCTTCCATGTCCAGAGGAAGCTGCCAGAGTAAGGGGCTTCTGCCAAAGCACACGGGACCTCTGTGGTGGGCAAGATGGCAGACGGCAGGTAATCTGCTGCTGTTCTCGCTTATTCTGCTCTTCAAATGCGAGTCTGGGCTCTTTTCAACCCTGCCACAGTGCTGTCCTCCTGCAGAAGTTCCTGTGCATGTGAGGAGGTGGGAGTGAGACATACCGATGCCCCAGGTGACTGATGCTTAGGGTTTCTTAGACAGTGACAAATAATAATAATAATAAGAAGAAGAATAGAGGGACAAGCATTTCCATCCTGGAGTAGCCTGTGGAAGAGGGAGAGGTGTGCAGTCTGGGGGATGGAGCTAAAGCCTGGGAACCAGACAGAGGAAGGCAGGAAAGAGATCATCAAGGAGCCAGCCAGACAGAGAAGGGGCCAGCACAAACAAATGATTAGGGACAACAAAAGGAAAAGCCAGCGAAAGCAGGGTCAGACTGTGGAGGGAAGGAAGCCGGTGTCTCCCTTGGACCTCCAGCACAGATCAGCATGCTGCCTAGTGCCTGATGTTGTTACAGTCTCAGAAGTGAGCTCAAACCAGGACTCACACAGCCCCTCTCCTGCAGTCTGTAAAGCAGACTTCTTACTTAACCATTAGGAGGCAACACAGAAACGTCTCTGGCAATCATGTATACCCGGCCCGCAGAGCACGGTAAGGGGTGTTACAAAGAAACACACAGCTAGCATAGTCCTTCATCAGGGGAAAGCAGGCTGAGAAAGACCTCAGGAAAAGCTGGAAATGCTTCACCCAGGCTCGGGGGCAAGAGGCCTGTAGTGAGTTAGAAGGTTTCTGGTCTGGGTGACCTTTGAGCTCGGATCTATTTTGGTTTTTTTTAGGTGGGCTCTGGCCCAGACTGTTCCTGAACTAGGTTCAGGCAATCCTTATGCCTCAGCCCCCTTTGTACCCGGGATTACAGACGTCCAGTTCTGAAGGAGGACAGAAAGCGGGCATTCAAGAGATAAAGAGACTGGTGATTGGCCACCGTGAGGCAGCTGTTCACAGAGTCACCATTTGAGGATGCCCTAAGCAGTGAAGGAGCACAGGTGCCACTGCGCTGTCCCCAGAGGTAGTGGGGACAATGGGGGGGTGAGGTGGTGTGGACAACCAGGCATGTGCTGTTGAGTCAAGACACCGTGTGTTAGCTTCTACTAAAGCCGAGGCTCACAGGACAGCCACGTCTCCTCGCTCTCCCTTCCACCTCAAGCATCCAGTGCAGCCCGCATCCACCATTTCCCCTGAACGCGCTTTGGGGCTGTAGCTCTGTGTCTGCCCCATAGTCATCCCTTAGCTCTCCTGATGCTGTAACAAACCATAATCCCCAGGCCAGGTTTGATGGCTTAAACATCCAGTCATCACAAGGAAGGTGGGTCACGATGTCCTCTGAAGTGATAAAGTCAGAAAGGTGACGGTCAGGAGCTAGGACAGTAGCAGCTGTCCCAGCCACTGTATAGCACAGCCTGCCTGTAGTCCCGGCTCCTGG
This sequence comes from Grammomys surdaster, assembly GCF_004785775.1. Taxonomy (NCBI): domain Eukaryota; kingdom Metazoa; phylum Chordata; class Mammalia; order Rodentia; family Muridae; genus Grammomys; species Grammomys surdaster. Next base: position 89,372 of record NW_021620771.1, on the reverse strand, counting down.
GAGGCAGAAGCAGAATGATGTCTCGAGCCCAAGTGTTTGAGGAAACCAGACTGGACAACAAGGAAGACCTTGCCTTAAAAACGAGCACAAGCTGTGTATGTGGAACACACCTTCAACCCCAGCACTCAAGGAGCAAGTGGATCTGAGTTTGAGGCCAGTCTGGTCTACATTGCACATTCCAGGCCAGTCAGTGCTGCAGAGTGAGATTCTGTCCCCAAACAAACAAGCTGCCACCACCAACAATCCAAGACAAAAATACTCCCAACCCCCCCCCCCCAAAAAAAGGAAAGATGACACACTAAAAGTGAAATATACAGAAAGGGGCCATCTGAGTGACAAGGCACGCAGGTCCGCACCCTCAGCTTTCTTGGCGGTGGTCAGGAGGGCAAGATGGCTTACCCGGCGGCCAGCCTCGTTGTTCTGTAAGTTCATGAGGGCTCGGCCCTGCTCCTCCGATCCCTTGACAAAGTTCTTCTCACGCTCTCGGGCATCTACAAACTCCTTGGCAAAGCGGTAGCCGTACTCCACGTTGTCTCCACAGCCACCCCACAGCCAGTCTCGTGGCAGGTCCTTGGGCCTCACAGCACGGCTGCAGCCACAGGTGGACAGCTCACCCTCTCTGCAGGCGCGGCTGATGGCATTCACCACGCCAGCAGCGCTCACCGCATACGTGAAGGCAGTCTCCCGGCTACCTGCGGCAGGGGACAATAGATGGTAAGCCGGTCACTGTCCTCTGTTGACAGCCTTTCCTTCCGTCTGCTTGACCGTGGCTTGCCCTGTGGGAACAGGTGTCCTGGGGAATTCCTGCCCTTCCCACAGCACTAATGTTTAAACTCTTCGCAATAGACTGACCCCAGCCCCTTTTGACTTCTTGGTCTCAGCCCTGCTCTGTGTCGCTCTCCAGGTTTGGCCCACACTCTATCCACTGTACTTTACAGGATGATGCATCCATTCCTGGGAGGGAGCTGTAAGTAGAGGGAGAATGGGCTTCCTGGACACTTGGGACTAACAGAACGAGACTGAAGAAATTATGAGATTAAGAGACCAAGCCTGCACCCAAGTGAGCTTCTTCAGAGATCACTTTTCTCCTGCTCATAAGCTACACATCTGTGTGTCTGTCCTTTTCATGGCTGCCACTGTCTAGTGAGGCCCTGGCAGAGCCTAGGAATAGAAAGTGAACTAGACAACATTGTCCAGAATAGTCCTGTGGTTTCCTGAGCATCAGGAAGCCACACCTGAAGTTCCAGCTACTGATCATTTCTATATGGAGTCCCAACTCTGTTCCTCTTTATTACAACATAAATCTCCTTAAAGCCTCCCATGGTGCACGCTCTACTGTACCGCAGACGGGGATGTTATTGGCTGCAGATGCTCTGGAAATTAACAGAGTTCCCAGATGACCCAGAAATTCCACTCCTAAAAATACACCCAACGGAAACAAAGATATGTGTCTAAATGTTTCCTAGTGGATGCTCATTGCAGCATGACTCATAATAGCCAAAGAGAGAGGGAGAGACAGACAGACAGACAGACAGACAGACAGACACAACTCAATTATCCATCAGGGGACGGCTAAACACAATACACGAAATACTAACAGGAATGAAGTACTAATATATTCCATGACATGGATAAACCTTTAAAAACCTACACTTGAAGTATCAAGTGAAGAGGCCATGTATCATTTGATCCCATTATAGAAATGTCCAGAATGGGAAAAATTCATAGAGACAGATCAGCCCTTCTAGCCTAGGGCTGGAGCCAGGGGTTAGACAGTGACAGTTAAGGGTCAATACAAATGCTCTGAAATTAGTGATTGCAGTTACACATCTACTAAATGCACTGAAGACCACTGAACTGTCCACTTTTAAATGGTGTGCTGTATACACCATGGGTGATTTCCCTTCAAGCTGTTTTAACACATGACACTTGGGTGGGATTGGATACTGAGGAAGCAGCTAATGTTGGCAGGTCACAAATGTCTCCTGGATTTGTTACTGTACCAGGGAGAATCTTCTGTCCTCCTTCTGTGACTCTCCCATGCTTCCACAGTGGGAGGGAGACACCACAGGCTGTCCCAGAGGGTGGACAGACAGAAGCCTGTAATCAAATACAAGGTCTGAAGGCTGAGATGGCTCCACAGTTAAGAGTATTTGCTGCTCTTGCAGAAGGCTAGAGTTTGCTTCCCAGCACCCATGTCAGGTGGCTCACGACCTTCCGTGACTCCAGCTCCAGAGGATCCAATGCCTTCCTCTAGCTTCTGTACATACACACATACATATAGGCACACACACACACACACACACACACACACACACAAGTAAACAATAAATTGAATCTTAAAGGAAAGGTCTGGAGTGATTTCTACTTCTACTTCTTGATTACCTTGGCACCACACAGTGATGTCAGAAATCAGACCACACTGAGCCAATCAGCTTTCATAACTAACAGGAATCGCCTCTGGTCTTTTGTAAATAGGAACAGCCCATGAAACCTATAGCTCGTGGTAAGAGGCTCCACTGTGATCCAGCTGCTACAGTTGACACTTGCCCTGGCGCTGACTGTAACAATGAATATGAGGCTAGTAAGATAGTCCAAGAAGCTCTTTCAAAACAAAGTTATTTTATTTTAAATTGTTTATGTATTCATGTCTTTGTAGGGAACTATGCATGTGAGCGCAGTGCCTCTAGAGGCCAGAAGAGGGCGCTGGACCTCCTGGAGCTGGAGTCATAGGCAGTTAAGAGCAGCCTAATGTAGGAGCTGGGAACTGAACTTGAGTCCTCTGAAAGAGCATTATGTGCTCTTAAGGGAACAGGCTAGGCCCCATTCTAAGCGAGCCATCCCTGAAAAGTCTTCCAGAAATCCTCTCAACCCTCACAACAGGCCACCTGGAACAGGACAGAACCTCAGCACAGGGTCTCTTCCAGTCTCCACAAGAATTAGCTTCTAGTATTCCTCAGAAAAGTGCTGGCCTTTCAGAGCAGTTCATTCATGGTTCTTTTTCTTTCTTTCTTTCCTTTCCTTTTCTTTTCTTTCCTTTTCTTTTCTTTTTTTCCACAATTCTATCACTAGAAAGTTCCTCCTTACATGAAATCAAAATACGCCTCCTTGTAATTTCTGCCTGCTGGAGCAGCCTTGCCTAATCTCCCCTCCCCCTTTCCATTTGACAGCTCTCCAGTGTTTGAAAACAAGAAACATGCCTTTTATGTGTTCCTTTCCCAAGCTGCGTATGTCTGATTTCTTCCACCCTTCTTCAGCAAATATGCTTCTGAGTCCAATCAGCCCTCCCAAATACCCTTTGAAACCATGTGCCCATCTCTAAATATAATACATCAGGTACCACACACTGACCTCTGGTGACTTGGGATCTGAAAGTGTTCTCCAACACACTGGACTAGGTCTGCCTCTGCTGGAGGGGTGTGGCCAGACACTGAGAGTGTGCAGCGCCAACTGCGCAGGGACAGCAAGTGGGTCTTGGGTAAGAGATTCTTGCATAGAAATCTCTTGCAAGGAACAGTTCCCCACTACAGGTGAGAGAAGCAGTGTGTTGGGGTGTGTGTGTGTGTGTGTGTGTGTGTTGGGTGGAGGGTATCTGGACATGAAACAGTCACATAGGAAAGGAAAACCAAACCATCTCAAAGCTACAAGGCCATCGAGCCATAGCCGCGGAGGCTTTGGAAGCTCGGCTGCTCCTCTGAGTTGCTCTGCCGCCCCCTGGTGATGACTTTTGCTGTAGCTAGAAGAAGGGAGCCTTTTTGACACCAGGATCCTAACAGGAGCTACCCCAGGGCATAGTTTCTCAGACATGGAGAGCCTTCAGGGAGGTTACAGAAAAAGGAGAGGGAGTCAGGGCATGGTGACACACGCCTTTAATCCAAACACTAGGGAGGATGAGGTAGGCAGATCTCTGTGAGTTCAAGCCCAGCCTGGTTTACATAGAGAGTTCCAGGACATAAAGGGCTATATAGAGACTCTGTCTTATTAAACAAACAAACAAACAAACAAACACAACAACAACAAAACTAAGAGTGGCAAAAGCCAGACAGACCAAAGTGTTCCGTTGATAACTGAAGAGGGTCAAACAAGACAAGTCTCCTTTGTAAGTAGGCCTGGCCTGCATAAGCCACCTCACTCTGCCATCAGACTCAGCAGTATCTATTCCTGACACCTAACCCCTCCCCCGGCATGCATGTGCAGGTGTGTATAACGTGTGCTGCAGGTGTGTACAACGTGTGCGGGTGCATGTGCATTCCCTCAGTGGAAGTCAGAAGTCCTTGAGAAACGAGGCACTATTCTACTGGGTCTTCTTCCCAAGACAGTAAAAAGAAGGTGCTGGCAATCTCGTCTCTGCATTCTCCCAGGACATCTCACCCTACCTTATTTTCTGAGACAAGGATTGCAGATTTGGCTGGATTGGCTGCCAGCCTGTCTCTGCCTCTTCAACGTTGGGATTACAAGCATGTGTCACCGCTCGAAGTGTCTCTCTCTATGTGAGTGCTGGGGACTGAATTTAGTTCTTCCTGCCTTTTATGTGGGTGCTGGGGATCAAATCAAGTCCTCAAGCTTGTAGGGCAAGCTAGTTTTCAGACAGAGCCATCTTATTAGCCTCTCCATCCAGCATTCATTCCTTGAATGAGGGAAGCAGGTCAAGGAGGATGCCCCGCCCCGCCTGGTCCAGTCTCATGGTCTCACCCAAAACTGCTTACGCAGGACAGGTGCTGTGCCAAGAAGAGGGATGTGTGCAAAGAGGATCCCTGAAGAATCAGTAAGTAAATCCCACCAAAACCCAAGTCAGCTTTCTGGGGAAACTGCCCCTCAGGCCATCCCAGAATACAGACACTTTCCTTCTACATAGCCAGAGTTGATCCCAAAGGCAATGACAGGGTTCAAAGCAGACACCCTTTGTTTTTATTTTTCAATTCTGGGGAAAGATGTGTGTGGGGTCCTAATAGAATACTTCAAAATCTCTACCCACCCCCGACCTCAAACAACCCTTCTGGAATCCTACTTTGGGAAGGCCCTAACTGCAGCCACCTCCAGAATGCAGTGGTAGGGCGCTGTCCAGGGACAATGTGGGAGACGAGACTACCAACACCTTCCTTTTATGGTCCTGGAGATAAGACCCAGTAGAATGGGGCCTGGTTTCTCAATTTCTTGCCAGGGAGGGGAGAATTGCATTTCAAAAGGACCTAAGACAATTAGACTCAAATCACACCTCCATCTGGGCAATAGGACAGCCATGGTCTCACCAGCTGTGGGACAGGGGAGGGGAGGGACACCCCCCCACCCCCCAGCAGTGGTCCTCTTACCTCTCACCTTCCTCCCCCAACACTTGCACTTACATCCCTTATCAAAGGAGAAAGCCTGGCCTGAATCTGGGCCTGGTTAGTGACAGCTACTACCAACTAGCACCAAGCTTTCACCTCTTGCTCAAGGGCTCAAGTGAAAAAGATGTCAAATATACAATTTGGGATATTCTCCCCCTGAGACTCTGTAAAGACCTTTTTTTTTAAAGGCCCCTCTAGCACTGAGAGACAAAGACAGCCATGGCAGGTGGGTCTCTAACCAACTCCCTCTTACTCAGAGGTTCCTTCCTTCCTTCTCAGAGTGAGTCACAGACAGCCCCAGGGTCTGAGGTAGGGAAACAGAGTGATGCAGTTACTGCTATAATACCTCCTGGGGCTCCCTTCTAACAGGATGCCTCCAAACCGAGGAAGAATGTGGTGAGGCCTTCCGTTCATGCTATTGATGAAGACACACCGGTCTTGTGGCCAAGCCATGCTTCAGTGGCCTCTTACCTATCTGCATGACTCTGCCAAAGACAGACACGTTGTCCACGGTGCTGCAGTTCCACCGCCTGTGTCGGAACTGGTGCTGGCACTCCCTGATGCCCGTCTTGGCTCCCTCCCCGATGTAGGACATGTGCTCCTGATACAACTGACACAGCTTTCTCTGGCCTGGGGAAAGCCCAGGAAGTTGGCTGCACACGGGCTGAGCGCCAATGATGAACATCTCAGGTCTCTGCACCGGGTTCAGAGCTAGTGACCTACAACAGCAATCCAGAAAGGGAGAGGGCATAGCTGTGAAGACACCTACTCACGCGCATGTGCTAGGGCACACGCACGCGGGCAGTTCTACCCGTTACTCCACCCCCTCTCTGCAACATTCTCCACAGACAAGGCTCTGGACTAAGGATTTGGAAGGGAACTTGAGCACAGAGGAGGGTGTGGTGGCCTATGCCTTTGATCCCAGCACATGGGATGCAGAGGCAGGTGGATCTCTGTGAGTTTGAGGCCAACCTGACCTACAGAGTGAGTTTCAGGACAGCCAGAGGTCCACAGTGAGACCCTGTCTCGATAAAGCCACAAAACACAACACAACAGAAATCTGAGCTGTCTTAAAGGGTGAGGGTGGGGAGAGGCTGGGCAGGGCTGCCAGAGGGACTCCCCTCAGTAGGGATTACAGAACCCGCTGAAGGAGAAGGGGATAATGAGTGTAGCTAAGAGCAGGGTGCAGGAGGGAAGGTACCCTATTCCTTTAATCCATATCTCCTGGTGCCTCACACTCACATGTGACCACGCACCCTAAATTGTTCTTTCCCTACCTCTCTGTATATCCCAGGTCTCTCTGCCCAGCAGCTCAGGGCTACCCTTGCTCACCATCCGGCACATACAACAAACGAAGAGCTAAGTTAGATGAGGGACTTACAGATGTGCCATCTGAATACAAGCACCAGTCCGGCACAGACTGGGCCATTTCCATGTCTACTCGGCAAACACAGTGGCCTTGAGAACACAAAACAGGGCACGTGGTTCTCTCTACAAAGCCCTCTTTGGCAAACACAGTGGCCTTGAGAACACAAAACAGGGCACGTGGTTCTCTCTACAAAGCCCTCTTTAGCCTTCAGACTGATCGAGAAGGAATTTCACCCCATCTGCTTCTACCAGCAACAAACAAACAAACATACAGAGATAGCAACATCACACACACACACCTCTTTTGTATTTCTGGGTCTCACTGTGTTCTACAGGATGGCCTTGAACTACTGGGCTCAAGTGGTCTGTCTGCCTTAGCCTTAATAACAAGTGCGCGTGTGTGCGTGTGCGCATGCACGTGTGTGTGTTTTGCTAAGCAGAACTTAAGGATCTCACTGGTGCTATCAATATTTTTTGTTGGTTAACTAACAATAAAAGCTATTTGTAACACTTCACAGGGTGGAGGGACCTTCAGGAAGGGGTTTTATACAAGATCTAAGGGTGGAGAAATCACATGAACAAAGCTTATATTGTTCTCATGAAACCCTCGCCTTCAGGAGCTTGAGGGAGAAAATGAATCCTTCCTGGGATGGAATAGGCCCCAAATGTTTCTCAGATAAAGGTGTGATCACTCCCACAAGGCCCTGCTTCAGCGCTTGGTTACCCAAGAAGCCTCATGGTTCAGGCTTGACCTCAGCCCTCTCATTCACCACTAGGAGTTGGGTCTAGGCTAGACCTCAGCCCTCTCACTCACCACCAGGAGTTGGCATCAGTCAGTAGCTGCGCCCAGCTGGAGAGCAGAGCTGCCACGAACAGCAGCAGCAGACTGGGCATGGCTGGCCTCAACCCATCCCAGTGCCCTGGGACCAACATCTTCCAAAGTAGAGCTCCCTGGAGAAAGGGAAGCAAAGGAGAGTCAGCATGCAAATGCCACAGACTTGGGGAGCCCAGGGGAGATGGGGTACAAAGCAGAAAAGCTCAAAGGATGAGCTGTGTGGGTGGGTAGCGAGGTGACAGACACCTGAAAGCAAATTCTGTTCCTCACCCCCCACCCCAAAGAAATTCAGCCCTTTCCAACTTCTTACTGAGTGTCTGTTCATCACAGGACCTTGAGCCCTGTACATCACACTCTCCTACTCAGGACCCAGTTCCTAAGGTAACGGTGAGCGATGAAGTCAGAAAAGCAAAGGAAGACAGACCATCTACAGAAGATTGTGCCGGTGCAGCAATCAAGAAGCATACCTGCCCTTCTAGAGCAGAGCTCAGGAAGATGGAGACAAAAGGACCGTGCCCCCACTTTAAACAAACAAACAAACAAACAAAACACCTACTCCAGTCCAGAGATTTAATTGTCTATCTTCTTCTTTGCAGGGGTCAAGGATTAAACACCTACAGAATTGGATATAACTACCCACAAGCAGGCTACCTCCTTCCTGCTCTAAAGTTCGGAACACAGATCCTTGTTTACTCTTAAGGCAGGGAAAACATCAAGGCCTTTCACTTCCGAGGCCATGCAGGAGTCTCACAGGAGCAGGCTTTGGTGACCAGTCTCCTCCCCCAACACTTTGGCCTTTGAAGGGCCACATGGAATGCTGCATCTGGACACCACCAGCTCTAGGCCACTTCTCTCAAATCTTCCCGGAGGTCCAGCCGCTTCCCTTGTCCCATGCACTGGTGTTCCGACCTTTGCCTTGGGTGTTGAAATACACCCAGCCGGGGAAACCTTGTACATTTGGAAAATACAGCTTTGGTATCCTTGAGCAACCAACCAAATGCCCGCCTATTCCTAGGTTCTCCTCATTTCCAACACGCAGAGGCGCGCGCGCGCGCGCGCACGCGCACGCGCACGCGCACACGCACACACACAGAGCACAAGCTCCAGGCAGTCCCACGCTGGCTCACCACGCTGATCCTGAGCGTCTGGGTCTCTAGACTGTCCGGGAGGGGGCGGCAGATGCTTTTTAGACCGTCGGTGTAGCAAATTTGTTTGACCTGGGGCCACTAAGAGAGGAAGGTAGTCGGAGCGGGATTCAGAGTTGGGACAGGCCTGTTCCCCACTCCTTTTGGTTTTCCTGCTTGAGGTCTGAGTTGGGGCGGGGGTACCAACAGGCAGGTGTGTGGAGCCGACAAGGAGCAGATCAAAGAGAGATTTGCTCATTTGCTTTTGTCATGTAGAACCAGCTCGGAAATGACCCGGCCGCTAGCCCGGGCCACTAACAATTCCAACTTTCCTAATTGACTTCACTGCCTCATCTGAGGGATGTCCCTCCCCTTCCCCCCCAACCCCCCATAAATCCTCCACCACCCAAGGACCGGAGGTCTGTGAACTCAGAACTTAGAGAGATGAGGCAGAGATAGGGCTGGCTCCAGAAGCTAATGGCTTTATGGAGGGGGAGGGTTCAGGTCTGGGATACAGAGGATACACAAGAGAAAAACTTCAAAGGGGCTCCTTATCCAAACATCCCCAGCTTCTCCTCCCAGTCCTTCTTGGGGACCATTCCACCTTCTCCTCTGGGTGCCCTAGCCAAACCACCACAGACTGGCAAACTCCCTACTCCTCCCCCAGCACCCTGCCCCACGGAGCAGTACACAATCCCAGGACCGAGTAGCCCAGGTTTCTCCCAATGGGTGGTACTTAATCTCCATGAGCCCCCTCATACCAGGTTCCCCACACCTTCTAACAAGTTCCTAGCAAATCTTTGTGCAGGTCCTACGTCTAACCAAGGCTAAACTGGATAACAGAGAGGGCATCATTTCAGTGACCCGGCAGCTAGTGCTTGCTAACATCGCTGTGTTTGACTGCCCAGGCCAGAGGCTGTCTAGGTCCAGACCTCACAGAGGCTGCAAATTCCACACCTAACTGTCTCAGAAACATAAAGGGAAAATGCACCCGGCCCCATCAGCTCTCCAACACCCTGTGCACCACCAAGTTCCCAGCCTATACAACTGAACTTTTAAAAGATTACCCCAAACCCAACCAACCAACCAAAGACCCAAACAAAAGAAAAAGCCTCTAGTATGTATGTTGTTCCCACTGTCTGTTGAACGTGTGGTGCATGAAACAAGGCACACACCAGTATCCTCGGGAGCTCTGTCTTCAACAGCAGTAGTCCAAGAACTGATGCTGGGCAGTTATCTTCACTTCTGACATGCCTGCAGGGTATGTGGATGGACAGTGTGGAACTAACCCAGACGTTTTAGTCCCACTGCATAAAATAACTCACATCCACCCTAAGAGACAGGACACAGATGTGACCAGAGTCCAGTTTGTATTTTAATAACAAATTTCTACTAGCTGATGCCTTAGGCCAATCACCCTAGGGTGTTCCACGCCTCTCAGGGCAGCATAAGCAAACCAAACCACAGCTCTAGCACAGAAACTTCCTCTGGCTCTTACTCTGATAGTCACGTGTGTGGATCACTCAAAAAAACATTGTAACAATTCACGTTGAAGCATTGTTGATGACTGAGCCTACACAGGTCTGTAACTGCACTAAATACCACCAGGCTGTACACTTTAGATGAATGGACTACACAGGACAAGGGTTATATGGAAACCAAGCTGTGCTCACGGGGATGAAGCTGTCCCCTCCCCTGTAGCTACTGGTGCACTAGGAACTATGTCAATAGTAGCTGTAGAGCCACTTCTGGTAGAGTCTGCGTTTGATCTCCAAGACTTACCATGCCCCAGTCCATGAGTTCCACTCTCAGCCAAATATAAATAAATATAAATAAATATGTAAATAGGTTAGCAGCCCTGTGTCACCCTCCTGTCACCAACAGGAGATAGATGGGCCAGCTGTGATCTGCAGTTGCAATGAAGTATTGTGTAGGAGTAGATATGAACAAGCGACAGCTGCATGCGACTATGCTCAAATCTTACCAACAGAACGTAGACAAGCAAGTCACAGTGTAAGCCATACAGAAAAACAAACTGATTATCGCCGATACCATGTGGGGGGTCCCCTCCAGGATGGGACAGGGGCCCAACGATGAGGAAGAGACATGGAGTTTCTGGGTACCACGATGGATAGTCACTTCACTTATGCCATATATTTGGCTGTGCATATATTATGTCCACGTGGTGGCTCTCTGCCATTTCCCATGTTTCTGTGTTGTCGAGTTGTACATTACACAACAAAAATGTTCAAAAAAAGAGAGAAGATCCCATCAGCGTGCCTGGGTAGCTCTGTGGATTTCCTCAGTCTGCTAGGGCACACAAACACCCTTTTCCCTCTGCCTTTTCTCCTTACAAAAGAATATTCAAGCTCAAAAAGGAAATAATTAACAAACGTTTATTAATTTACAGACCGCCCTGTGGCAAAACTATCAGAGGGTGGGGCAGGCATGGAGCAAGTCGGCGCGCAGCCCCCAGCATCCTCTCCATGAACCAGCCGTTTCCACACCAGAAGTCAACGCAGCATGGCTTCCTCGTGCCTTGGGGAAACCAGGCTTTGGACACGCTACTTTCTGTGTCTATTTTATTTTATTTTATTTTATTTTATTTTATTTTATTTTATTTTATTTTATTTTATTTTATTTTGTCAGTGGTCACTATTTAGCTCATACATACCTTCTTTAAAAGGTTTTTTTTTTTTAAAATATACCGAGCGAAGATTAATGCAATAACATAGGAAGACTTTATCAGAAAACCCCAGTCTCTTGAAGGAATCCCCGGATGCTCATCTTCTGTTCAGCTCAATTAACACAGGCTTTCTCTGCCAGCCTTAATTATTTCTCCCAAGGGTCTCTGCTTCTACCCTGCCCCCCATCCTTCCTTCCCGCTTTGCTCAGCGGATCCTCTTAGCCCTAAGGCACAGCATTCCTTTGTGTGATCTACTTCCTCGACAGTGGGAAGAGATGAAAATTTAAAACAAAACAAAAAAAAACAAACAACAACAACAAAAACAACCTCCGTGGTGGGGTGAGAGGAAGAGTTACCAGCTCCACCACCTTTTGCAGTGGCCTCTGGAGAACTCAAATGTGTTTCAAGAAGTAATCCCTTGGGGGTGGGGAGGGAGAGAGGGATAGAAGGGAGGAGATTTAAATTCTGGCACTTGGTAGAGATGTTAAAGTAGAAGTGCATTTGGCATTCCCGGGAAGGAGCCGGCGGGGGAGGGGGTGTCTGTAAAGCAGGAAGGAGAGGAGCCCGACTGCAGTGCTGGAGGTGTACCCAGAGTGCAGGGCTCCATGTGTCCAGGAATAGAGAATCCCAGACAACCAGCTCCCAGTGCCACAGGAAAATAAGTGACCCACTCACTCCCAATTGCACCGACAATGTGAGAATAAATGCCCTCAAGGAGTCCTCAGACTCCAGGCAGTCCCCCGCTGCGACCCTGCACACAAAATTCCTGGAAGTGGCAGGTCCACTTGGAAAAGCACCATTTTCTCCCCAGTTGCCAAGCAAAAGTCCATGCAAGTTTTATTCCGTGCAGAAGAAGATAAAGGATTTTCATCCATTTAAATGATGAATTACAGTCATTTAAAAATGGATGGCCCCTAAGTGAGCGTGGTTTAGGAAACTATTCCGAGGAACACGGAAGCCAAAGCTTGGAAGGTTGTGGGAAAGGTGTTTAGATAGATGCTTTCATCTTACAAAATGACTTATTTTGGTCTCCTGTGGGGTTCAGGGGTGTGGGCTGCTTCCATGATCTGCAAACTCCCGAGCTTACAGGGAGGGAGGGGTATGCAGCGCAGCTCTGGATCCCCACCGAGGGCCGCTGGCAGCCTGTCTATACCAGCTCACCCACACAGAAGTGCATCTATATAGTCTGGCTAGCCTGGAACTTGCCGCATAGACCAGGCTGGTCTCACTCATGTAGATCTGTCTGTCTCTGCCTCCTGAGTACCAGGATTAAAAGCATAAGCCATTATGACTGACCCTGCTTCTAAATATTTAAAAGATTGTTCGTTCGTTCATTCGTTCATTACACAAGTGTACACTATACTTAAAAATCTAAAAAAAAAAATCAGGATTAGTTTGATCAACAGCCAACCATTTTATATAAAAAATAAATAAATGAACACCTCTCTTAGAATTTAGAGGCTTTGGAGTTTTGGTTCTAGGGTTATTTCCATGATGGTTTCTGGATTATCAAGAGCACTTCAACAAATGCAGTTACTATCCCTTGAAAAAGACAGAGGTGACCAGCTTCTCTAAGGACAGACAGAGAATGAGGGAGCACTACTCTGGTCCCTGCTCCTGGGGGTCTGTGACACCTTGCCTCCCTTAAAAGACAGGAAAACACAATACTATCGAGGTATTTTTAAGAAGCTGACTCTATCAGGGTGATGGTGGCGCACACCTTTAATCTCGGTAGTCAGGAGGCAGAGGCAGGCAGTTCTCCTAAATTCAAGGCTAGCCTGGTCTACAGAATGAGTTCCAGGACAGCTAGGGCTACATTGAGAAACCGTTATCTCGAAAACAACAACAACAAAATGCTGAAACTTCCATGTGTTTTTTTTCCACTGTGTGTGTACCTGTGGTGTGTATGCATGTACACATGTACATATGCCAAAAGACACATAGGAAGGTCAGAGAACACCTTGTGAGAGCAAGTTCTTCTGACTTTCTTCTATGTGGGTTCCTGGGATTGAGCTCGCTTCCTATGGCTTGGCAGCAAATGACTTTACCTACCTAGCTGCCTTCCCAACTGCCTGCACAAAAGCCATCCAGCCTTCAGTGACAGTGCATCCTAGGTCACTAATGCAACTCCAACTATGGCCCTTGACAAGCCACACTCTTTAGCCCTATCCGTCTCTGTGGGATAATGAGAGAGAAGACTGGACGTGCAGTTCAGTGCAAAAGCGCTTGTCCAGGAGGCTTGAGAGCTTGGCTCCATCCCTCGATGTGGGCGAGGGGGCATCAGAACCAAGGCCACAAAATTTTGTTCCAGTGTTAATACCCTTCACGTCTACTGACCAGAGAACAGGTCTGGTTCAGCTGAATCATTAAGTTTAGCGGGGAAATTACACTTTCAAATACGTTTATTTTTAGAATTTCCAACTTTTGATGAGAATAAAGCCTAATAAGACACTAAGCCAACATTTGGTATTCATACTAAGTTAGCACAGTTTAAATTGCATTTCTCTGATGCTCAGCGAAGGCATAGATTACATGTCCATTAGCCACCACAATGCCTCTTTCATAGGCTATTTACTTTTAAAATTAGGACAATTCCAGACGGAGGCATCCCCCTGTGTCTGCTAACAGGTAGCCATCTCTACCTTCAGCTTGGTGCAGCCCTGAGCCTCCCAGAATATGCCTGCCTGTTTCTCATTGTGTGTAAATGGAAGAGAAATACAGTAAGCAGAGTGCAGGGGGCTCTTTCTGCTTTCTGTGACATCCATACACAGTCTTCTCAGCTAAGGTCAAAGGGATTCCAGATCTCACTTAGGACCTGGAGCTTGGCTGAGTTGGAGATTTTGCTCCTGGATAGTAAAGACTCTACAAAGGGTCCCTAAGTAAACACGGTGGCCAGTGACACATCAACTGGCCAGGGAGACACTGACTCTGCTCGGCTAAATCTATTTTTTTTTTTTGTTTTAATGTTTTTGCCAAAGAAATCCGGTAACTAGATACATACTTATATCACACTGGGAAAGGAAGTGTTGAATCAGAAAGCTTTTCTCTCTTTCCCACAAATCTTCCCTGGTTTTGGTTTGTCTGTTTTTGCCCAGTCACTTTTCCAAACCTAACCATGCCCTACAGCCACGACGATGTCCTGAAGTCACCACCCTCTCTGTCTAGATGACAAGGTGCTCATGAAGTGATTCAAATTCGGGAAAACACCCACCACCACCACCACCATTTGGGTTCTGTCCACAAAAGGAAATAACGTTTTTAAAGCATTTAAAAGGTAGTTTAAAATACCTTTAAGAAACTAACAGAGCAGGTTGGAGAGTTGCCTTAGTGGTTAAGAGCACTAGCAGCTCTTCCAGAGGTCCTGAGTTCAATTCCCAGCAACCACATGGTGGCTTGCAACCATCTGTAATGGCATCTAATGCCCTCTTCTGGTCTGTCTGAAGACAGCTACAGTGTACTCATATAAATAAAATAAATAAATACATCCTTTAAAAAAAGAAAATAAAGATTAAAAGGTTTTTTTAAAGAAAGAAAGAGAGAGAGAGAGAGAGAGAGAGAGAGAGAGAGAGAAAGGAAGAAAGAAAGAAAGAAAGAAAGAAAGAAAGAAAGAAAGAAAGAAAGAAAGAAAGAGAGAAAGAGAGAAAAGGCCGGACAGTGGTGGCACGCACCTTTAATCCCAGCATTTGGGAGGCAGAGGCAGGCCGATTTCTGAGTTCAAAGCCAGCCTGGTCTACAGAGTGATTTCCAGGACAGCCAGGACTATACAGAGAAATCCTGTATAATCCCCCGCAAAAAAAAAGAAACTAACAGAGGGACAGGGAGATGACTCAACAGGTAAGGTATCTGCCACCTGACCTGGCAACCTGAACCCAATCCCAGGGATTCTGGGGTTCCCATGGTAGAAGACAAAAACTGACTCCCAAAAGTTGTCCTCTGACCTCCACTCATGTCCCAGTCTGTGTGCACTCGTACATACACATACAAACACCAAAAAATTAATAAGTAAATATATGTAATAATAACAATAAAAAAGAAACTGTCCTGGATTCCTGCTGGGAAAGCCCTTGTCTATGTCTATCTCTGAGGTGCTTCTCTCTCTAGTTGCAGACTGACACCTTTGATCTATCTGAAGTTGACTCTGATGCAGGGTGAGGTAGAGGGATCCATTCTTCTATACATGGACACCCAATTTCCCCAGTGCCATTTGTTTTAGAAGCTGTTTTTTTCTCCACTGTGGATTTTTGGCATCTTTGTCAAAAATTACCTGGTTCTTTCTGCATGGGGTTGTATCTGAACGGTCTTCTATTCCGTCAATATGCGTATTTGGTTTGTACCAGTACACAACTGTTTTTATCAGACACTGTATATATCTTGAAGTCAGAAACAGTGATACCTCCAGCATAATGCTTTTTCCTCAGGGTTGTTTTGGTTGTTCAAGGTCTTCTGGGCTTCCATATTAAGAGGTTTTTGTTTTTTGTTTTCTATTTCTATGGAGAATTGCATTTTATTTTTTTTATTAAGATCGCATTGAATCTGTAAATTGCTTTTAGTATAGCCATTTTACAATGTTCTTTCTAATCAATAAGATGAGAGATCTATCTTCTAAGATCTTTTCCAATTTCTTTCTTTAATGCTTTTTTTTTTTTTTTTTTTTTTTTTGGTTTTTGAGACAGGGTTTCTCTGTGTAGCCCTGGCCATCCTGGAACTCACTCTGTAGACCAGGCTGGCCTCGAACTCAGAAACCCGCCTGCCTCTGCCTCCCAAGTGCTGGGATTACAGGCGTGCGCCACCACTGCCCGGCCTCTTTAATGCTTTAAAGTTACCATTATACAGATCTTTCCCATCCTTGGTTGGTTTTATTCCAAGGCTCAAGGTTTTGGGTTTTTTTTCTATTGTGAGTGGGGCTGTTTCCTGCATTCTTTCTCAGCATGTCTGTTATTAAGATAAAGGAAGGCTGCTGAGTCTTGTGTAGTAATTCTGTATCTTGCCACTTTACTGAAAATGTGAATCAGCAAAGAAACATTTTTTCTCATGGAGTCTTTATAGTCCCTATGTACAGAATAATTTCATCTGCAAATAAAGATATGTGACTTCTTCCTTTCCTATTAAACAATGTTTTTACTGAGACAGAACTTAGCATAGAATGTAGACTCTTAAACACAAGGCTTGCTTTATGTTCATCTACAAACAGAATGCAGACAATTATCTAACCATCAGCAAACCAACCCAGCACAATGCTGCAGATGCGCAGATTCCAGGAGCATCGCTGATATGCCTGCACGGTATTTGGGGTTGGGGTGTAGCTGGGTGGTAGAGCAGGTATGCACTCGACGTGTCTGAGGCCCTAGGTTCCATCTTCACTGCAAATTCTCCCCTAAACCTACAACTTGTTATTGTTGTTTTGGTTCCCATATTTAGATAATTTGCTCTCATCAGGGAATTGGCAGGGCAGGTAGTCAATTTAAAAAAATACAGAGGAAAAGTTTTAATGCTTAAGAAAATTCACGCTGGGCAGTGGTGTCACACGCCTTTAATCCCAGCACTTGGGAGGCAGAGGCAGGCGGATTTCTGAGTTGGAGGCCAGCCTGGTCTACAGAGTGAGTAGGACAGCCAGGAATACACAGAGAAACCCTGTCTCGAAAAACAAAACAACAACAACAACAAAAAAAAACCCGAAACAAACAAGTAAGAAAGCGTTCACGTTTTAGCCTACTGCGGCACATATTTCATCGCTCACTTTCAGAAACGGGAAGTCGCGTAGCGGTCTAACCACCGTGTAGTCTAACCACCGTATGTGATATTGGCACACAACACCAAAAGCTTCTAGAGTTAGTTGTTTTCACTTGCTTTGGTTTTATTGTGTTTTGATGCAAGAGTCTCTTATATACCAGCCTGGCCTTGGAGCTCAGTGTGTACCAGATGAGTTTGAACTTTCCATCCCCGTGTTCACCTCCCACAGCTGTTATTATACCATTCCGTTTGGTTTGGTTTGGTTTGGTTTGGTTTGGTTTGGTTTGGTTTTCTTTTGCTTGAGGCATTCTGTGGTGGAACAGCAATGGTTTATGATGTCGGTTAGGTTTTAATGCTCTCTTTTCCAGATCTGTCTCAGAAGCCAAGTGAGCAGGTCAAAACCCAATCCCTGGACCGCGATGAATGCCCTTGCAATGGAACAAGCTGTTCTCGCCTAGATCCCTGCAATTTACGGGATTTAATATTTAAGGGGATTTAATATTGTCCATGACATTCAAGGATTTTCAAATGCTCAAAATGCAAGCATTTTCTACGTAATACTACATAACAATGAGATACCAGTTTACTCTTCAGTTTCTGCAGCATTCAAAATTCTCTTGCTTATATACCTTACAGGTGTTTGGTTCCCCTCCCTCTGCCTTTGAGACAGGCTGGCCTTGAACTTGTTATGTAGCTGAGGCCCCAATTTACATGGTATTTTTAAATGAATGACAGGCCTATCGTGAAAACCACAGTTTGAGAGTGGGAACGCAATGGCCTGGCACATCCAGGGCCCTAGGCTAGATGCCCGGCACCACAGGAAAGAAAGAAGGGTGGGAGGAGAGGAGGAAGGGATGGAGGAGATGACCCCTCCAGCAGGATATTAAAGGCAACAAAAGAAGCAAATATGTATCTGCTGGGCCTTTTCCATGGTGATGCACTACAGAATATGACACTGTTGACGGAGTCACAACGCCAGCTAAGCCAATTGCAGGGCTCTGCCAGGAGTGACGCTTTTTTTTAGTCCATATGTATTTTAAAACTTTATAGACATTCGAACAGAAAAACGGAGCGCTAAGCTGAAAGACGACTCCAAAGATGGTCCTCGCCATTTTCTCCATTTTCCCAAGGCCCCTCCACTGCTTTGAAGGTGGGTGGGGTGTGCCACATGGCCCCTCCACTGCTTTGAAGGTGGTTGGGGAGCCGGCACACCCGCTCTTGGGATACCCCTTTCCCTCCCTGACTGCAGCTCCATCAGTCAGCTGTCTTAGTCACCTAGAGAATGTGTGGTCAGATGCCCATATACTTCTGCTAATGTCTGTTTTTTTTTAAACTTTAATAGTTTATTTTCATTATATGTACATTGAGGTTTTGCCTACATGTACGTCTGTGTGAGGGTGTTAGATCCCCTGGAATTAGAGCTACAGACAGTTGTGAGCTACTGTGTGGGTTCTGGGAATTATATCCAGGTCCTCTGAAAAACAGCCAGTGTTCTTGACCACTGAGTTATTTCTCTAGTACCCTGCCAATGTCTTATTATTAAATCACACAGAACTATTCAAATATTAAACACAGAGGTCAGGTGGCCCCAGCACACATGGCATCAGGGCAAGTTGGTGCTCTGAGAGTCAGAGGACAGATGCACTAAACCAGAACTACTCCCAGGACCCCAAGGAAAGTGGTTCTTATTCTGTGCCTGATTTTCATCGTTTATAAAATAAGAACGGTCATTAAATCTCTACACAGGACATTCAGAGCCATACCAAGATGCTACCATCTAATTACTGCAATTCATTACCATGTCTGAAGCTAACAACACTTACTTAGGTTCCGTCAACCAGTCACACCGAGGATCTCAGCTGGAGGATCTGCTCAGAGGTAAGGCACTGGGCAAACTCAAAAGAGGCCCTGGGTTCTACTCAAAATGTAACAAACGTGAGAAAAAAACTACAAAGCTAATAAGGACCTCGCACTGGTTACATTAGTAACATCCACTACTTGAGTAGGTTACTTCACTCTCTGCTTAACAGGAAAGTTTAAAATAAAAGGCTGAACATAGTGGTACCTGTAACCTGGTAGCAGAGAGGCTCAGGAGGATGGTGAGCTAGGGCCAGGATGCCCTAGACTATGCAGCGAGTCCCTGACTCCAAAGATTTAAACAAACAAACAAACAAACAAACCAAAACATGAAAGTTAAATAACAAACAAGAATCTCACCAAACTGCTAGTCCAAAGTTGTGCCAACTCTAGAAATCTCCAGGCAGAATTTTCACACAGAATTATGCTCATCACTGACCTCTTGGCAACTCAATGCCATTCAGAGAGCCCCAGTACCGCCTGCTATCAAGAAAGCCGTGGTTCGACTTCCACACTGTCTCTCCTCGGCTCACGGAGTGAAGAGCTGCAAGGTCGGGGCTTTTCTACCCTTAGAGTCTAACTTTCCTGTTAGACCTTGAACCTTCTCTTGGCAGACAAGGGGACCTGGATGTGGCCGATCCCCCAAGATTCCTGTGGATCTGACATTATGTAAGACATTTTGCCTGGTTCACCCTCACAGGACTTTCCAGGAAAGCCTGCCGTACCCAGCACCCATGCCTGCCACTTTTGGGATAGCTCAACCAGGCCCCAAGACATCGAGGTCGCAGGACAGTCTGAACTGACCTGACCCTCCCCCTCCAGCTTTCTGAAGTATTTATCTCTATCCGATAGTCACATAGGAGCCCGGTACAAATGAACTTCAGGGCAGAAAGAACACAGCCTGGGGGACAGAAGCCGCGGGCAGCCTGTCTGGCCAGGCCGCTGCAATCTTGGAGTTGAGTCACGCTGGCCTGCTTTCCTGGGAAAAC
Organism: Grammomys surdaster; assembly: GCF_004785775.1. Lineage (NCBI taxonomy): Eukaryota > Metazoa > Chordata > Mammalia > Rodentia > Muridae > Grammomys > Grammomys surdaster. The sequence goes on along the minus strand of NW_021620771.1, from coordinate 69,456 downwards.
AGAATTCGAGCTGTTGGGAAACGGTGTTTTTCCTTTCTCCACTCCTGCTTCAGCCCTCAGCCCTGGAGGCCTGCACACAGCCTTCCATGCACACAAAGATGAAGACGCACTTAATATGAATGAGTATCTACATGCTCACTGGGGACAAGATTGCTCAGCTGGTGTGAGGCCGTGGCTTCCATCCCAACAGGTGGGGGCAAAAACCGGGGGTGTTTCATGGGTCCGGGACTAAGACATGACCACTAGAGGGTGGCAGAATTACATACAAGCTTTCATTCAAAGCCAGAGCTATGCATAGGCCTGAAGGAATAGAAACTATATCAGCTTATCTCCCCAGAGAGCATTCTTTCCCTAGACACACATGCACACTCACACACACTCACACACACTTGCACACACACACACTCTGACCCATTTAGCAAACCAGCCATCACCTATGGCCAAATCTGCTTACAGAACAGTGAATATCTCACTCACTGCTGATGGCTGGTGCTCAAGGCATCACATACTGACTGTGTCCTAGGAGGAATACATGATGGATTGGTCGTGAGAGTTCAAATTCCAGCACTCAGGAGAACAGGTAGGAGGATCATGGGTTAAAGGCTAGCCTCTGCTACAGAGATCCCAATTAACAACAACAACAACAACAACAAATTGGTTCTGCCAGCTCTCTGCCTCGTGGCGGAGTGGTTTCCTTGTTGGTACCCTTCTTCATAGCTTGGGAATGAAGATCAGCTGCCATGGCAATCAGGATGGATTTTAGGACAGTGCTTACTCCACGGCTCCTGCTCAGTAAGCACTGGCTGTTTTCATCTTGTTCTGGAGCTGTATGTGCTCAAGCTGTTTGGCCCCCGTAAACTCCTCCGCTATGGAAAACCTCAGGCCAAGTTCAGAGGGAAGGCGGAAGCTCCCTGTGGTGAGTCTGTGCTATCCCTGTGCCTTCAAAACCTGTGTTCTTTCACTATGCCACTTTGTGGGTACCAGAGGGAACATGGCCTACAAGATGAGGATGGAAAGGGAGGAGCCCTTTTCTATATTATCTTCATCTTACCGAAAGGGGCAAGCCTTTAAAGACTCCAGGACGTCCTGAACACTAAACACATACTCTGCAGAAAAAGTACAATTTAGCAAATCTTTGAAAAAATTTTATTTATGTGTATGTGTGTGCCTATGTACATGTATGTGCACCAGATGTGCAGGTCCCCAAGGGTTAGGTAGTGTGGGATCCTCCAGAACTGGAGTCACAAGAAGCTGTGAAATACCATGTAAGTGCTAGGAACCAAACCCAGGTATGTTCTTCTGCAAGAGTAGCAAGTATTCAGAGGCACTGGGCCACCTCCCCAGGCTCTAGCATACCTTCTAAAAGAGAACAAAAGCCATCACTAGATACCAGGGCTCTCGTGCTGGGGACCATAAGGCAGGCAGGCAGGCAGGCAGGCAGCAGGCAGGCAGGCAGGCAGGCAGCAGGCAGGCAGGCAGGCAGGCAGCAGGCAGACAGGCAGGCAGGCAGCAGGCAGGCAGGCAGCAGGCAGGCAGGCAGGCAGGCAGGCAGCAGCAGTAGCCCCTGAAATGTAAGGAAAATACAACTCTTCTCCATCCAGAGTTAGATCCGGAGATTAGATCTTGGGAGACAGAATTGAACATAACAACAGAAAGGCTGCAGGAAGAGAGGCAAGACTTGAGTCAAAGGCACAGACCCTGGCTCTCAGAGGATGGGGGTGGGGAGTGTTTCTCACTGTTTTGGTCAGTGGAAGAGGCTCAAAGCTAAGCCCAGGTACAAGCAGCTGTTGACTCAGATCTAACTCTACCCCTTCCTGTGTTTCTGGTCTTCTAACCTCTACATTTCTTTAAACAGGAAATAAAGTCTAAGAAAGGTTTAACAACCAGCAACTGTCTGTCTGTACCATCCAGATCTCTGGAAGGTTTTGTTAATCCATGGTACATTAACAAAAGACACAGACGAAAGGTATAGGCCAGCATGCTTGATGCAATCATTTTTGTTTTTAAAAGAGATGAGCCTAGGGAGCTGGTGTGATAGCTCAGTGGTTGAGAGCACATGTTCTTGTAGAGGACCGGGGTTCAGTTCCTAGCACCCGCAAGGCAGCTCTTAAGTGACTGTAATTCCAGTTCCAGGTGTTTCATGTTTCAACATGTCTTCTGACCTCTGTGTGTTCTTGAATATGTGGTACACACACACACACACACTCACACTCTGAGGTCCTGACTGACCTGGAACTCACTATGCCTCTGGGGTGCTGATGTTGAAGGTATGCATCACCATGTCCAGCCTTTAGAGCTATTTTAGACGGTAGAACTGAGACTCCAGATAGGCACAGTGAGGGTTAGTTTGCACCGTCAATGTGGCACAACCTAGGGTGGTGGTTCTCAATCTTCCTAATGATGCAATCCTTTAATACCTCATGTTCTGGTGACCCCAACCATAAAATCAGTTCATTGCTACTCCATACGTGTAAGTTTGCTAGTTGTGAGTCATAATGTAAAATATCTGATATATAGGATATCTGGTATGTGACCCCAAAATGGGTTACAACCCAGAGAACTTTGGACCTAGGGAGTCTTTTTTTTTTTTTTTTTTTTTTTTTGTTTTTTGAAGAGAGGGTTTCTCTGTGTAGCCCTGGCTGTCCTGGAACTCACTCTGTAGACCAGGCTGGCCTCAAACTCAGAAGTCTGCCTGCCTCTGCCTCCCAAGTGCTGGGATTAAAGGTGTGTGCCACCACTGCCTGGCAGGACTTAGGGAGTCTTGATGATGGAATTGTCTAACATCAGGTTGGTTGAGGGGCATGCCTGTGAGAGATTGTGTTGATCGCCTTAATAATTTTAGGAAGGTGCCTGAAAACAGGTGGCACCACTCCCTGGTTTTGGGCCCTGCACTGTGTGAGAATAGAGGCTAGCTGAGCACTAAACTCCCAGACATTCCTTCCTTCTTGATCTTGACTGTAGGTGTGACTGGTGACTTCACTTTCTGCAGAAACTTTGGCGGGGCCTTTGCTGGGCTAAACTCGTCTGTGTGGTTTTTGAGCCTTTTGAGGCAGGAATGTGGAAGCATTTGGGATGTTGGGCTAGAAAAGCCGCTAACGTTTGGATGACGGTGGAAGCTTGGGAGACAACAATGTGTAGGGACGTGCAGACCAGTGGACGCTCACCCTGTGAGGTTTCAGAGAGGCGAGGGCTCTGTCAGAAATGGGCTAGGGGTCATTCATGAGATATTCTGACAAAGAATCTGGCTTCATTCTTGCCAGGTCTTGAAACTCTGAGTGAAGTTGAACTTAAAATGGTTTGGTTAGCAGAGGAAGTATCAAGGTGGGAGCCCCTCAGTGGGGACTGGGAGCACCTCTCAGTGGCACTAAGGAAATCGGAGCATCTCTCATTGGAGCACCTCTCAGTACCACTAAGGGAATATGAACACCTTTCAGCACACTAAGGGAATGGGAGCACCTCTCAGCATACTAAGAGAGTGAGGAGCACCACTCAGTGCACTATGGGAATGGGAGCACCTCTCAGTGGCACTAAGGGGCAGCTGTAACTAATAGAGAGATCAGCACCTCTGACATGAAATTCCTGCACTGCACTGAGTGGAAATGCACCCTGAGGGTACAACCCCTGCCCTCAGAGGTGGTTGAAAATCTCATAAAGATTCAAATTTATTTCAAGAAAAAAAAAAAAAAAGCAGAAACTGAAGGGCTCCCTGTCCTTGGAAGCAACTGCTCAGGAAAATGATTCCCCCTCAGGCATCACACAGACGCTGAGACAGCTATGGTCCAAGGCTGATTGGATAAGCCACCACTGAGTGCCAATGTACCAGCTGCAGAGCTGGATACTAAGCCCCCGATGTAGCACTACTCCCACGGGGTGATGAGCTAGCGACCAACAGCAGGCTGACTACTACACTGGGGCATGCCCACCACGGAGGAGACAGTACGTTGTTCTTACTGGAGTCAATCCTTATTTTGGTCATGGATTGGCCTTTTCTGAATGTGATGATTCCACCATAACTTTATCCACTATCATTATATTCCACGCAATGTTGCTTCTGACCAAGAAACTTGTCTTCATAGTCACAAAAGTAGGACCATATTCATGTGATTCACCAATCTTAAAATGTTTGCCACACCCAGAAGCAGCTGGCTTGATAAAACAGAGTAATCTCTTTTTACCCTCACAGCTACAGGGTCAATTGGGTGGCAGTAGCCTAGAGAGTTGGGGCAGAGCTCTCCATAGGCTTTGCTTTGAATCAGCATCCAATACGTGGTACTGTTTTCCCTCAGCCAGTATTCACAGGGACCACAAATCAAGGGGAGGAAAAGGGAATGGGCTCCAATGACTATCACCCCTAGTGGCCCACTAAAAAGATTTCTGTTTCCTGTTCACAGGACTTTATCCGCTGCTTGCTCAGAAGTTTTGGTTCCAGAATGAAGAATGCTTCTGCCAGGAGACACAAGAAACATTCCACTGTACCGGAAGCTCAGATTTCCTCCTCCTTATGTTGGGTTTCCAATGACCTTAACCCAACAGGCTAAAATAAAAATAGCTGTTAGAGGGGTGGCTGTCCAGACTATCAGCTGTCCCTTAGAGATGCTGAGAGGCGCTCCCATCCCCCTGGATCGATTCTTCACAAAGGAGATAAGGAAGACTAAGTCTGGGAGATCCTTTAGGGTGTTCTCTTGGTATTACTGTATCCTGTGATTAAAGTCAATGGGAAACTACAATTCAATCTAGGCAGAGTGATAAATGACCCAGGCCCTTCAAGAATGAATATATGGGCCACCCCTCAAGGCAAAGAATAAGACTTACTGAGGTTCTTGCTTAGGGAGGAAATACAGAGTGAGGAGTAGAGGAAGGCAGCAGTTATGAATACCAGCCAAGGCCAGGTGACCGGTTACAGAGATGTGGATTATAATTAGTCCATCCTTGAGGAAAGTCAAGGCAGGAACCTGGAGGCAGAAACTAAAGCAAAGAAATCTTTACATGACTCAGGCTTGTGTGTCTTATACCTCCTAGGGTTGCCTGCTTAGGGGTAACACTGCCCATAGGGGCTGGATCTCCCACATTGATCATTAATCAAGAAAACGACCCATAGACTTACCTTCAGGCCAATCTGATGGAGGCATTCTCTTAGTCTGAGGTTCCCTCTCCCGGGTGACACTAGCTTTTATTAGGTTGAGGAAGTACTAACATGTGCAAACATTATTTATGCTTATATGCACATATATTAAGCAGATATTTGTGTTTCCTTAGCTCTGTTGCCTATCATGTGATATAACATTGGTCGAAATATCAGTGGCAAAATGTTGTAAATCTATGTTATCATTTTAAAGCTATGGGACACTAAAAAATTAAGCATTCTTCAAGGGACTTTGCCACCTATTCTAGGGGGAGGGAATGAGTTTGTGGTTTTACACGGGATAGTTTGTATCATATTTTATAAAACTATGACCTTGCTATTGTTTTCATTTGGAAGGTAACCAGGACATAAGGAAACACAATTGGCAGTCAAGTTAATCAGGCATGGAGTTGTGATGGCTAATCCTAGTTGTCAACTTGACTGGTCCGTAACCAACTAAAGGACAAGCTGCTGGGCACTTCTGTAAGGGGTTTTCTTGGTCAGATAATAAGTAGAGAGATAGACCCTGAAGGAGGCAGCCCAGATTAAAAGACAAAGAAGGAAACGTCACTTTTGCCTGCTAATCTACTAAGTATCTGTTACTGCTGATGTCTTCTCTGGTATTAGAGCTGGCTTCTTCCAAGTCAGACTTTAGATCAACCGCTCTCCAGGAATCCTCCAGTGCGTCTGTGCAGGCTGGGGCTCGTGCAGCCACCAGGTTCTTGGCCTCTCTGGTGAGAGACAGCCATTGCTAGACTACTCTGCACCATGGAAGTCAGTCTAATAAATCCTCCTTAACAGTCATTCTATTGGTTCTGTTCATCCAAAGTACATAGCCCCATACAGGCACAGTGGTATATACCTGTATTTCCAGCTAGGAAGCAGCCACAGGAAGGCTGCTGCACACTGGAGAACAGCTTGTTTCCGGGCCAGAACTACACAGTGAGACTCTGCCTCAAAAAGACCTGAAGTAAGCTCCATAGCCATTAAACAGTAACTACCAATGTTCAGCTCCCCAGTTGGTAGGAATTCATCATTCTGCTTTCTGATTTTATACACACACAGATCCACTGAACTGCTTCCTGTCGTGGCTGTGTAAATTTACACTCTTGCTAACTGGGTACCAGAGTTCCTCCTTTTCTCTGCACCACCACTAACACTGGCTTTCAGTTTCATTTAATACAGCCGTCTAAACTTTGAGGTAGTATTTTACTTTGGCTTTGACTTATACTTCCATAACTGGAGGCATTAGCTCCCTTTTATGAGTTTGGAGGCCATGTGTCTAGCTTCTTCAGAGACTTATCTTCTCAGCTCACTGAGGACACGGTAACGGGGTTGTTAGTAGGTTTGTTGCTGTTTTTGCTTAATGAGGTCCTCACCTCTCTTGCCATTTTTTTTCCTTCTAAAGATAAGGTTTCACACTGTAAGCCAGGCCACTCTTAAAGTCAAGGTAGACCTGCTGTCTCAGCTTTGAAAGTGCTGGGGTTAAAGGCATGAGTGATCGTTCTGGATCTTATGTGAATATACTAAAACTGAGAGGTGACTCAGGACACTCTGCTGGTTAGGGGTATTTAGGAATAGAAGGCTAAAGAGATATATTAGTGGTTAAGAACTGCTTGCTGCTCTTATATGCCTGTGGGGGGGGGCAGGTTTGATTCCCAACACCCACATGGTGGCTCACAACTGTAACTCCAGTTTCAGGAGATCTGAGACCCTCTTCTGGTCTCCATGGGCACCAGGCACATATATATAATGCAGACAAATATACAGGAAAATGTGTATATACATAAAATGAAATAAATCTTTTTTTTTTAATTAAAAAGAAATATTTAGGGACAGGCTGGGAACGTAACTCAGTTCATAGAGTGTCAGCTTAGCATGTATGAAGCCCTAGGTTTGATCCCCAGCACAGCAGACACTGGATGTGGTTGTCTATGCCTATAATCCCAGCATTCACCAAGTAGAAGCAAGAGGATCAGGGGTTCGAGGTCATCTTCTGATATATAGTTCCAGTTTGAGAGGTTCTGTCTCAGAAAAACAAAAGCATATAAGAATGGGGAACATGGCCTCGCTGGTACGATGGCCCAGCCAGAAAGGACGCTTGTCTAAAGCGTGGTGACCTGAACTCAACCCCTATACCCATGACGTTAGGAGAGAACTACTTCGAAAGTGTTGTCATCTGACCTCTAAAAAGAGGGTCTTGCCATGTAGCCCAGGCTAGCCTCAGTTTGCTTCGACCCACCCACCTCAGTCTCCCTGAGTAGTTCAAAGTATAGTATTGTACCATCAGGTCTGGCTTCTGAAAAATGCTCATCTGAAGCCTGAATTGGAAACAATACACATCCCAGAATTAAGGGGCTATCCGGACTTGATCTGGGCTTTTCTTAGTTACTGTTGGGAGATGCCTGAACATTTCCGGGCCAAAGGCTATCTAGTGTTAGATAAGAAAACTGTGACCCAGAAAGGGAGCTCACTTCCACAGTGCCAAAACAGGCTGCCAGTGAGTCAACACGGGTTCGTTTAGTGCTACATCTTCTCTCTCGTGGTGTTTACTTCCTGAAGTGCTCCTTGCTGTTATTGAGTGTGGTAATAATCACATGAAATGCCTTGCAATTTATAACTGAACACCTTAAATGAAAAGCTGTATTTTAGTAAAATCCCAGTGTTAAACTCAAGAAAGTTTTGCTAGAAGTAGGACCAGGTAGGTGTTCACCTTTTCAGCGGTGCCATTGGATGGCTGTTCTAAATGACCTTTCTAGGTATGCAAGACCGCAAGAATTCACACTGTACAGCTTAGGCCCAGCACTTTGCTTTGTGTGAAATGGGGTTAGGGCACGCTAAGGTAGCTAGATTTAGTGGGCCGCATCGATGATTTCAGCATTTAGAAAGCTGAGATAGGAGGACTTACTGCTACTTCCAAGCCAACTCTGGCTACACAGTGATTTCCAAGTCAGCCAGGAAAAGAAAAAAATACCATGATGGGAGCTACCTGAGGGTGCTTTGAATAAACACGAAGACATCTGTACTCAACTACCGAAACTGTGATGAGGCTGGAGAGGTGGCTTATTAGTGAAGAGCACTTGCTGCTCCCAGTATCCCTACCAGGAGGTTCACACCTGTTTGTAACTCCAGGACCAGGGGATCTGAAGATTCCTCTGGTCTTCTCAGGCACTCACATATGTGGCATATATTCACAAACATATATACACACACACTTGTGCTAAATCTTTTTTTGAAAAGCCAGATATGGTGGTGCATGCCTTTAATCCCAGCACCAGGGAGGCAGATGGGTCACTCTGAGTTCCATGCCAGCCTGGTCTATTCAAGACTACAAAGTGAGACCCTGTCTCAAAAAAGGATCGACTTTCCACTGCCAACTCTTTCATGCTCCTGTAAATAGCACTACATTGACGCTCATACACAGCAACACAAAACAACAAGACCCAAAAGTAGGAGGATGTGTTAGGAAGCAGGGGCTGAGGGAAGTGGGGGTGGGAAGGGGAAGGTAGAGGGTAAGAAGGGGCAAAAATGACCAAAAGCATATATGAAACTACCAGAGAGGTTTTTTTGTTTTTGTTTTTGTTTTTGTTTTTCTTTATAGCCCAGACTGTCCTGGAACTCACTCTGTAGACCAGGCTGGCCTCAAACTCAGAGATCCACCTGCCTCTGCCTCCCAAGTGCTGGGATTAAAGGCGTGCGCCACCACTGCCCAGCAGTATTTTTTTTTTTAAATGTGACTTTCAGGGCAGGCAAGATGGGGCAGTAGGTAAAGGCATTTGCTTTCAAGTCTGAGGGCCTGAAGTTGATTCCTGGGACCCACACAGTAGGAGAGAGCTAACTCTTTAATGACTGGTCTCCGACTTCCACATGGTGTGTCATGGAACTCAGTTGTATGTATCAATAACGCATGTGAATGTGCACACACACTGAATAAAATGTCATAAAAATCAGCTTGGGCTTGAAAAGGTGCTTACTACTGCCAAGCCTGACCAGCTGAGAGTTATCTGCTGCACTCCTACAGTAGAAGGGGAGGATAGATGGCCCCCGGGGCTGTTTAAACAGAAGATAACCCAGATGACCCCAGAAGAGTGCAAACTGAGATATAGCCAGAATTGCACATCAGGAATTATTTGGTGACAAACAGTGCTGTCTATTAGTCAGGAAGGTCATAAAAGTCAACGGGTCTCACGGTGTGTGAAATGTGATACACAGGCCTGCAAGAATTTTAGCCTCTGAATTTCCAGAGTAAGATTCATAGGGTGGGATTTACTGTTTACTGTGTCTGTCATTTCTTCTGTACGCACTTGGGTCTAACAAGTATCTGTTACTTAGGAAAGAGGAGTGGCTAAAAACTAAGGAGATCATTCATATCAGAATTTGGAACACATCCCAAATCTTGTTCAGCGCAAGATGTCAGCAGGTAAGGTCATTACCACCAAGTCTCATGATGTGAGTTCGATCCCAGAATCACATGATAGGAGAGAAATGGCTGAGGAACATGCTCCCTCCCCCATTAAACAAATATAATGTAATAACAAAAAAAGTCTTGTTCAGGTTCCCAATCAGTCAAGGAAACAGATAAGTCAGGTTGTTTTGTATCTAGATGTGTGAACTTGTAACTTAAACATTCGCAGAGTCATTTTCTCTGAACTAAAAAACCTCTTGGCTTCAGGGGTAGTAAAAATACAATTCTGAAATCCTATCCTTCCTGCAGGTATTTAAGACCCGAGGCTACATTTGTATAGAATCGAGCTCTGCCCTAGATTCATAAAATATACATAAGTATAAGGCTAGAGCATCTTTAACCAAACAGTGTATGTGTGTCAGCACATACAGATGTATTAAGTATCCCTACAGCTGGGCCATGCAGTCTGTAGTCTACGAGGCTGAAGAGAAATACAAAACCAGGTGTAGGTTAGAAGACAGCAAGGCAGGGGTAGAAGCGGTGGGAAGTTTTGGCACAAAGTTGAAAGGGAAAGGAACTCACATGGGTGTACGAAAACAAGAAGACTGTAGAAGGAAGGCACAACTTCCAGAAATTTCTAGAATGAGAACTGTCAAACTATGCTGGCTAGAACCCACTTTCTCCTCCAATTTAAGACTCAATACTGAAGAGAAAGGAATGGTGGGAAGGCCGCCCTACTGGGGCAGTGGGTGTGGTGAGATGGTTAAAGGAGCTCCGAGAAGTAATGCGGGCAAGAGGGGATGGAGAATGCGGGCAAGAGAGGATGGAGTATGCGGGCGGGAGAGGGCGTGGAGTGAGCGTGGACACCAAGGGGAGCGGCCCGTGGGACACCGGCCGCTCTTATGGGCTGCGCGGTGCGGCAAGGCTGCCAGCCATCCTGGCGCGGATGGGGTTAAGCTTCCGCGGCCGAGGGCAGAGCCCGGTTTCCAGGGAAACGGCTCCGCCAGTTCCGGCGGCGCGAGCGCGTACCACTGAGCGGGGGAGCCGGCGCGGAGGACGCGGAGGGCGCAGCGCGGCTGGCCGACTCCTGGGGCGCGGGCCCGACTGCGCCGGTGAGTTCGCCGCGTCCCGCTGCCCGCGACTGTGAACCGGACCCGGGCGGCCTCGGCGGAACTGGAGTGGCGCGCGGCGGCCTCAGCGTCCCCCCGCGCAGCGGCCGAGTACGAGCAGCCCGGGGCTGGGCGGTTTGAACCGCGGACGGCAGACAAAGGCAGCAGGAAGCCGTCCGCAGCCCGAGCGCCCGGCCCGGGCCTCGCCGGCGCGCGC